>NC_142503.1:113497142-113810714 GCF_057876585.1 Rhinolophus sinicus | reverse complement strand
ATATATAAATTAAATATATACATTTTTAAATTATAAATATGTAAAAAATTAAATACATAATTTATATATGTGAACTGGAATTAATAATACTTTTGCTATGTATAGTTTAATAGGCTGATTTAGTTTTAAAATGAATTTTTTTTTTTTTGGTAGTTTTAAAATGAATTTTTAAAGTGGAAAAATTAGAAAATTGCTAATCACTAAATTAAAATTCCTCTCTCAACCCATAACTCTCCCCTGAATACTGGGTTTTGAGGTTATATATCTTCCTGAAAATTTAGCTCACATAGAATATGGTATCAATTTGTTTTAAATAATTCATGGGAAATATAACCAGGTAATGTAAAAAAAGGGATAAGAATGGTTTGCTATTTGAAATAGGATGTTCACAAAAGACCTTTCTATGATGTGATATGAGCTAACACCTGAGAGTGGTATTGGAACAAGCTCTAACAAATATATAAAAGAACATTCCAGAATGAATAATTAGCAAGTTTAAAGTCCTGTGGTCAAGAACATGCTGGATATAATTTAGAAAAATCAACCAGCCAATGTGGCTGGAGACAGTAAATGATCAGTCAATGTATGAGTGAGAATGGAAAGCATATGGAAACAATGTATCTCATGATAAGGAATTGGGTAATAAAATGTTTTCATAGGGTTTTGAGCTAAGAAGAAAAATAATGACTTAAATTTTTAAAGGATTATTCCAACAGATTGTGAAGAATAGGTTATAGGGGAACAAGAGTGGAAACAGGAAGGAGTTTGGAGGCTCCTGTAGTGGTCTAATTATTTGAGAGATGATGGTGGCTAAGACAAGATCATTAGCAGTGAATATGGTGACATGTGACCCAGGATATAGCCTCGGAGTTAAGCTGAAGGTTAACTCTTGGTGATGATTGAGATATGGGATGTGATAATAAAATAAAATCAAATAAAATAAAATAATAAAATAAAATAAAATAAATAAAATAAAATAAAATAAAATAAAAATAAAAAAGATTTAAGGATGATTATAAAATTTTTAGGTTGAGCAACTGGTACCATTTACTGCCATGGGGAAGTTAGCAGAGCAGCAGATGGGAGTGGAGTTTAAAAATAAAAGCATTAATTTTGGAAATGTTGAGTGTTCATTAGACTTACAAATAGAGATGTTAACTGATCAGTTGGATATATACTTGTAGAGTTAAAGAGACATAAATTTGGATTCCCGATTAGAGATGGCACTGAAGCCATGGAATAGATAAAACCGAGGAAGTCGTTATAGATCGAGAAAAGATCATAGCATTGAGCCCTGAGTCATTTTAATAATCTGAGATGAAAGAGATGACATAAACCCAGCAAAGGACAATGAAAAGCAGGAGACCAGTGAGGTAGCAAGACAACCAGAGTTTGTTGACTGAAACCAAGAGAAGAAAGGTTTAAAAAAGCAGTGGGTAATATACCATGTCAAATGCTGCCGCTAACTCAAGTGAAATTATGACTTAGTGACCATTAGATTTAGAGCTTTAGTTTGTTTTCAGTTGCCAAAAGGATTACATAAAATGCAAACAAAAGCATTGAAAGAAAGATTTTTTACTTTACTCTTTTCAATGTAAGGATAAAATCTAAGATACATGTGAAAACCGATGTAAAAGATCATGTAAAAGTCGATGTGTGAGAGAGTGTTTGAAATGAGTCTTGGGAGATAAATAAAATTTTAGCAGATACAGATAGTGTGGAGGCATAAGCAAATGGGCAGGGAAAAGTGAACAGTTTGTGTGGAATAGAGTACAGGTGATGGTGATTGTGATGGCTTGTCTACAAAGACAGCCACCGATAATTCCTTCTCTGTAATCACATGCTGTTCCTCCCATGGAGAGATGAGTCTATTACCCCTCTCCCCTAACTTACTGTGCTCGCCTTGCGACTTGCTTTAGGTAATAGAATGTCTTTATCCTCTTTGAATCCTGAGTCACAATGTAAAAAAACCTCTAACCCCCATACCTCACTGCACTACAGAGAGAAGACACAGGGACAGGCCTTGAAAGATGTGAGGTCATAAAGATGTAGAAAACTAGCCAATCTCCAGACTTTTTAGTCACCTTTAACCAACAACCATACATGTAAGTAAAGCCATCTTGGCTCCCCCAGCCCCAGTTAAGCTGCTCTGGCTAGCACCAAGAAGAGCCAAGCCAACTCTGAGGAGTCCTGCTTTGTTTCTGAACCTCAGAATCATAGATAGTAAAATGGTTGATTTAAGCTACTAACTTTGAGTAGTTGGATAGAAGGAGATAATTGATCCAGTAGTTGACGCTAAATCAGATTTAAATAGTAATTAAATCATATTGTGTGAGTGTATGAATGAGGTCTAAACTCAAGGGTTATTTCTTATCAAGATAAGTTTGAAGATATTTTCAATGAAAACTAACAGAACTATTCAAGGGAATCATCTTATATTATATACCTCTGCTTATAAAATATTAAGTTAAAATATTCTGAAAGTTTTAGAAGATAAAAAGGAGAAAAAAATCTCAATAAAAGACAAAACAAGTGGGGATGCCCAATTATTTTAAATTTGTGTTCAATATAATCAGAATTAATTAGAGCAATGCCATAAAAATATTGTACAAATAATTTGTATAACTGAGACTGGAGGATAATCTCTATATAGGTTGTGAAAACAAATAGAAATTTTTAGGATCTGTAAAGTGTTTTAGGTTTCTCAGATAAAATAGACTCAGTTTATTTGGTCAAATACTTACTTATTAATATAAACAAAAGTATTAAAGATGATCATCTATATACATAAGACAAAAATGAGACTTTTATGAAAATGTCAGTGTATACAAATAGATGATTTTTTATTTTTTAATTTAAGCAGATTTTATTGAACTAAGTTTGTTGAATGTCATCCTACAAGTAAACTTCCCTGAGGATTTCTCTTATTCTCACTTTTCTTCATACAAAATGACTCTTATCTAGAACTGAAAATAATATTTTTATACACAGCATGTTGGACTAATATCCAGCCTTTGCTTCCTGAAAGTATATTAATTCCTACAATTGTACTACTCTTAAACCTGCAATTTTTATATGTTATTAAGTCATGCATCTTATACAACAGCAAGATTAAGCATAATCACAAGTTGGACTTCTATTATTTTTGTATAGAATCCCAAAGTGCTCTCTCAAAAAAGCTTTCTTGAAAATAATGTGAAAACTTACAGTAAAGTGATCATCTACCCAAGGGAAGAAATCAATGAGAAATAATAAAAACATCATGTTTCATTTTCCCCCCCAGACTCAATGTTCCCAACGTGTTCTGACAATTGGATTTTTATTTTGAACAAATAACTCAAAGTCTTCATACAGAAACAACTCAACTGAATAAGAATGAAAGTTAACTTTAGTGCAATTTTTAAAAATCAATCTGATCCTTTTGGCAAAGAGGGAAGGTGCATTTAACTAGGCCGCTGTTTAATAAATTGACATTTTCACTAAGGAAATGGCAACGAAATTATGTCAGGATCTGTGGAACCATGGCATCTGTAAGGGTAACAAAATTAGAAGGTTAATTCTTCTTTGATTACCTGTAAATGGGTGGAGAGCTAGATAAATATGGGGTATTTGGGGGTAAAGGAAAGAGCTGAGGTGTTCTGTTCCCTAAATCCCATCTTTCATTTTCTGAAACAAGGATATTTTATGTAGAATAACTTGTATAAGTAATGATATAGTTTACTTCTGCTTTTCCCTATCAGCTAGTATGTACTTATTTCCTGGATGGCTGTACTTTTCTAAAGTCAAAGCCAAAAGGAAAGAGCCTCCAACAATCCCCAGATCTTTTCCATGATCAACAACTTTGCTCGTGTTAGGATAGGTAGGGGCTGTCTCAAAGGAAACTCAGAGTTCTAGTGCCAATTGCTATTGTACATGTGTCTAAGTGGTCAATGAAAATATCTCTTTCTATTATCAGCATAAGCACATGTGGGCGGTTGCTTAGAGTTGACACATTGCTCATAACTCACATCGCTAAGCAATCATTTGATACCTGAGCAGTGTGTCCTCTTTTCTTCTTATATTATAAAGTGACAAAACCTATTCATCATGCATTTTAGATGCATTTTAGATTACATCAAAATTATCAGCTCACAAAATGAGTTCATTTAATGATTTGTCACAATACCAATTGGATATTTCCTTTTTGTGCATAGCTGATCTACTGGAGAGAGAAAAAAAGGAAACTGCTGTGTCCTAGGGACTATAATTTAGCAGTTCATATCATTTTTCTTAATTCCAACAAGGAATTTTTAGGGAAGACTCTCTCTCTCTATTCCCTTTCAGATGTGAAAACTGATGATAATGAATGATAGGTCGTCTGATTCAAAAATCCATGTTATGTCCGGTACTACTCTGCCAATTTGCTTTTCACATTATATTTTCTCATCCTCCCAGTATGGTTCTGCTTTTCCCACTAAGTTCACAATGACCTTGAGGCTTAGAACAGATCTCATTCCATTTTCATTATTTTGGCAGCCCTGGTGTTGATTCCTTACACTAAGCTTTATCTATTCATTCTCGCAGTGGTCACTATGTCCTTGGAGCACATTGGGATGTTTAACTTCAACCCTTTTGTACCATTATCTATAGGCTATAGTTCAGTTACTTTTCTCTTAGATTCACTGCCCTCTCCCCTTTCTCTATCATATACAGGTCTATTCTTATCATTCATTCTTCAAACTGATGTCACATACTATCTCAACAGTCATTGATATTCTATGTGTTATATCCTTGAGATTTTCATCTGATTTGTACCATCATGGGAATTGTTATCCTGGGATAGTAAAATGACAGTGATGTTTGAAAAGTGTCTTCTAATGAACTACTAATATTATTCATTTACTTCACATTGTCCCAAAATTCTAGAGGTGTACTATCCTCTACCCATAGAGTAATACTACCCGTAGAGTAATAGCCCCTACCCATATAGGGCTATTGAGCACTTGAAATGTGGTTAATCAAATAAGCGATGTGCTATAAGTATAAAATACACATTCGAGTTTGAAGATTTAGTACAGATGTAAAGAAAAAATGAAATAATCTCATTTATATTTTTATATTGATAACATGTTGAAATGCCAATATTTTTATATATTGTGCTACAGGAAATATGTCATTAAGTTAATTTGATCTACTTATCTTTTAAATGTGGTCACTAGAAATCTTAACATATGTGGCTTTTATTTGTGGCTCACAACATATTTCTATAGAGTCTCAAATTAAAGTTGACCTTTAATTTACTCAAATTAAAGTAATCATAAAGGCACAAAAGGTGTGTTGTGGGTGGTGATAGATTGAAGGGAAGAATAATTTGGCACTTCTGTTAGAAATTTCTGGTAAGTGCCAGAAGTGTTGGCAATAACTTTTTGTGTAGCACTATATAAAAATGTAAAACTGTTGATAATTGTAAACCTCCTCTAGACTATTATTTTGGAGACTAGAAAAGGGCAATTTTTTAATCAAGCTAACACCTGGTGTGTACTCATTTCTCAATAATATGCAGTTAGTTGAATTGAATATTTATAAAAAATGAACTGTATAAATCCACATAAAATAATATTTGAGTAGTGAATGGTCAAATGTATGCAAAACAAAACTCATATTGTTCCCCAAATCTTCTCCTTCTCAGTAATGGTACTGCTATCCTCCCACAAGTTCAAGCCCCAAATGAAGTGATTTTTGATTCCTCCATTTCCCTCACCACCTACACCTAAACCTATCATGGAGTCTGTAGGCTGTAACTGCAAACATCACCAATCCATCCTCTTTCCATCTCTTCTACTAACATTAGAGTAGAAGCAAATGTTCTCTTCCATGGGTTATACCCCAGGGTCTCCTGGTTTCATTCTCGTCCTTTTAAATTTACTCTCTACAGAACATCCAAAGTAATCTTTAAAAAATGATAATCACAGTTTTTATATATTACCTAAACTCCTCATGTACCTTGATGTTAAATTTGGATTAAAATCCATACTCTGCTTTCCTTAAGGCACTACAAGTCATAATGCGTACCTCATTCTCCATCCTCAAGTCTTATCACACTTGATCTTGCTCACTATGGTTCAGCCACAATATTAACAATAAGAGGTTCTGTAGTCTCATGTTCTCCTGGGAGGTAGTGCCCTGAGGAGTCTGGAAAAGATTAGTCTGACACTTAAAAGGTATGTTATCTTAGGTGCAATAATACAATAGACAGCCTCACTTAAGGTAAAGATTGACCCTTATCAAGGAAGTTACAGGCCAAGGACTGTGCTACTGCCATGACTCGCTTTTAGTTAGGAATTTTTATGTTCAGAAGATCCTATGTGGTTACTTTTGGTCTCTGAGTTTGTAAGGCCTGCCATGCAGGTCTCCCCTGAGCTTGTCAGGTTTAGTATGTGGCCCCATTTGGTCCACACAAGGCTTGAATAGATCATTTGCCTTTCTGATATAAACACATGTTCCTAAAAATTATTGAACAAACAAACAAACAAAAAACACATGCCCCAAATGGCATCATTTGTGCTAAAACCCCACAATAGCAAACCTAGATTCAATACCTGATCTACTAGCAATTTCAGAAACAGTCTCAGATACAGTCTCAATAAACCTGTATATTATTTTCTGATCAAGCACCAGTTATGTAATCTGTTATGTGTGTCCTATCCATCCCCCATAGAAAGAATACAGAATCTGCAGCATGAAAACTCTTTCCATTCTCTTCCCCAGAAGAAAAGATGTCTGGGCCCAAGAACAATCTTTGTTTTCTTTTGTTAATAGATTCCTTGTCCTACTCTTCCTATAAAAACCTTCCATTTTGTTCAATCCCTCAATGCACCCTTCTAGTTGCAAGATGGAATACTGCCAGATTCATTAATTGCTTAATAAAGTCATATAGATCTTCAAATTTAGTCAGTTGAATTTGTTTTTTTAACAAAATGTGTTTTTAGTTACTCTTCAACGTACTTAAGAGTTCTGGTTTCAACTCTGACATGTTAAGAGCTTGGAAGTGGTCGTTCTCATCTGTAGTGTTCTTATTCCTTAGAACAAGACAAATCTGAATATGCTTAAAAGTAATGACTTCTCTTGGACCCATCAAAAAGTTGAGAACATAGAGAAAACTCTCACCTTGAGAACTGAGGAGACAAGTACATTCAGAGAGTCACAGCTGAGATCATCTTACCTGGAGCAGAAGCTGCAAGAGCCATAATCTGGTAGGAAAACTTAAATGATGACAAATTGCTGCAGGGTGAATGTGGTACTACCTTGACAGTGAGAAACTCCCAGGGAAATGCAGTCTTAGAGGACCCTAACACATTATTGGGTTCACCCACAGGAACACTAACTCTCACAATGAAAAGTCAAAAATAACCCTACCATTTCTGTCTTGGGAAGGAAAAAGCAACAATTTTCAAATTCTGTTGAACTGAAATCCATTGTCCATAAGAACCCCACTTTAAATATAAAGACACAGAATGATAGCACTTGGTATATATACAGAGCAACAGGCCCAGTCACACACTATTTGGGGATAGAGAGTAACTTAAAGGAAATTTTAGGGAGTTTTGTTACCAGTCCAAAGTCTGTGTGTGTGATGTTTGGAACGGCCAAAACTCAAAACATCAGCATTTAGAGTAAGGAAAGGTTTATTGATGTAGAAGGCACCATGGAGAAGACGGGAGCTCTAGTCGTTTTTCAAATCCATCTTAAGAAAGTACAGAATTCAGTCTTCTTTTACTTCAAGGGAAGTGAAAATGGGAGGGGCTGTTTTGTAAAACTCACAGCACAAGGAGAATTCCTTTAACGATTAATATGTCTAAATGCAAGACTAAGCAGAAGTTATTAGCCTGAAGACCATTGGAAGAACACAGGCTTGAACAAGATGGAGAAGGAGAGACACTGAGCATTTCACTCTTAGAGTTTGCAATATGGAAAAAAAATGATAATAAATAAATATTAAGACACAGGTAGATCAAGATCAAAGGAGTATAAAAAGATAGAGCATGCTAACAATTAAAAAAAGCATTAAATAGTAGAACAAAAATCTCGCTGCAGGGATAAATTAGATAAAAGTAAAACAAGATAAAATAACTACATCTCAAGCTTTTCTCCAATCAGAACTTTCTTATAAGGCCCTATTACATTATTTTTACTTAAATCTACAGAATATAAAAAAGTATATATTGAAATTACTATGTGATCATATCCTATAATTGCTTACCCATAACTTGGCTTTAATGGATTACTAATTCCTTATATATTTTTTGAAAAAGTAAATGTTTAAAGATCATAATATAAATAAATATTCAAATGTGTCAATTCTCAAGTTAATGCTTTCCTATTCAGTAAATATTTAAAAGAATCCAAATTAAACAATATGATGACAACATAATGTGTCAAAGCATAATAATCGAAGTATGATTTGTAAAATAATTTATATTACCCATGTACATGACAACCAGTAGGACATCCCACTTATTCCTGTCTTCAGGCACATGGGATTTTAATTATGACCCTGAAGTTACAAAAAAATAGTTTTCTATTTTATGACTTGTAATTCATTTGTAAAATGCTAATATAGTCTATTGGGTTTTGCCACTGTTGCTGACTTTAGTCAACAGAATTATCAAATTATAATTAAATGAACAGGGATATGCTAGGCCTGTGTAAATATTTAATTGGTTCATAAATATGTAATGCTATTAATTAATGTGCAGTCTCTGGCAATTTTGAAATAAGTATTGTTGTCTCCAATGACCATCTTATACATAAAATATTTTATCTTCCAAGAAGAACTTTTCTTGAATGTAAATATTAGGGAAATACTAGAAATTATGTGTAATACTGTGGATGAAAACTGCCAATGGCTTTGAGGAATCACTTTTATTAGGATTGTCTCCTTTACAACCATGTTTGATAAGAAGTTGTTACCAGTGTTTCCACTCCTGTAAAATGGCTATTATCCGTTCCCATGGGAAATGGAAAGTTGCCCTCAGTTCTCTATCAATTTCATATTTTTACATTAATTTTAACAATATTTTCACAAAGAGAGACAGCTGATTGGTTCTAAGTTAGAAACACATTGTACACACATTTTTCATCATAGAAGTAAAAGACGCATAAAGTAAGACTTTGCATGACTATAAACCTAAAATTCACATTCATCCCTTTTTCTCATTTTGATTTTTATCCAGTTTATTTCTAAAATGTTACATTATCTCCATCTACTTTTTTCTTTCTACATTTTGAAAGTTCTTGAATAAGCAAGTTAATTTTAAAAATGATTTAAGACTAGAATGCTTTATTTACTGATGTCTGTTGTCTATTCTCTGTGTGCAGATTTTAAAAGAGCCGAGTTAAAGTAAGATTGCTGCATGTTTTCTTCCTCAGTGGAATCACCGAACATTTCATCATAGAAGTTGACCTCTTTAAACGTTAAATCCATTAAATCTATTTATTTCAGCAAGTCTGCTCATTCATGATTCTTAATCTATTCTTATCCAATATTCCAATTATTCCAAGAGAATAATAATACAATGATTTCACTGAGTTGTGTCCTTCTTAAATTCTTTGGCTAAGAATATAAAGTGAAACGGGGTAAACAAATAAATATGTTAAACTTACTCATTAAATATGTGAGGTAATAGACACTTTGTTGGGTATTGAAGATTAAGATTCCTTTAGGAACATATCTTGGCAATTCAGAATAAGCAAATCTATCCAAGAATCTTCTGGCATTCAATACCGTACCTATAAATTATTCATTCACTTGCAGATTTCATTTATGTTAAATCTTGTTAGAACAGTTAATTTTACATGAAAGTTATTCTCAGAGGAAGTTCTTAACAATTGGGCATTAACATTTTGGAGGAGTCAGCATTTTTAGTGTAACAAGATTCCTGTCTTGTTACATTTGCATAATTTAATCATTGTACAGTATAGCATAGCACTCTAAGGATGTCATTTTCTTGGATTATAAATTAAAATTATATACATAGTAGGCTAATCACTTATAAGAGAATAAAGAACAAAGAATAGGACATTACCAAGCATGTATAATCAATCTGTTATATTAGGGAATTAACAGAAGTGAAATATGTATTTAATTAAGCCACTGTTTTGTAATCAAAATGTAATATAAGTTATCAGTAGTGAGAATTCTATCATGAAAATATACAGGTGAATACCATATATTGTTGAAAAATACTTTATGTTGATTACAATGACATTTTGACAGGCGGTTATTCTGGATTAGTATAACTATTTCCCATGTAAGATTACTTTGCCATTAACTTTAGATATATGACTCCTAAAAATATCGTTGTTTCCCTGATTTCAAGAATCTTTTACATTTTTTTTTTAAAATTAAATTTATTGGGGTGACAATTGTTAGTAAAATTACATAGATTTCAGGTGTACAATTCTGTATTACATCATCTATAAATCCCATTGTATGTTCATCACCCAGAGTCAGTTCTTCCATCACCATATATTCGATCCCCCTTACCCTCACCTCCCCCCCCACCCCCCCACCCCCCTTACCAAGAATCTTTTACATTTAACACCTAATACAGTCAGTATATCTAAAGATTTCATTTAGTTCTTTAAAAAAAGAAAAAATAAAAGAAAAAATCCAACCAACCATAATGAGGCTGAGTTAATACTCAGCATTTTTTGGCAAATGGCACTCTGAGTCTGACTTCTACCTCTTCCATTACTGACTCCAAACATTAGCCTCACACACGCTTGAGAAGCTTGCTCTATATTAGTTGGGAATCAGGGCTGACAAAGATAGCCTTCGTTTCAGGCAGCTGGACTCCACTTTAAACAGGCTTCTTCCCTCTAGATGAGGCCCCTGACCTCCCTCTCTCTCACCCAGGACCTCAGAGAATCCAGGTGGCCTAACCACAGAGGTCCCTCCCTTCCTTTTATTTAGAGAATATGACCCAGCAATCCCTCTCCTGGGTATCTACCCCAAAAATCTGAAAACATTTATCCATAAAGACACGTACGCTCCAATGTTCATTTCAGCTTTATTTACGGTGGCCAAGACATGGAAACAACCAAAATGTCCTTCGATAGATGAATGGACAAAGAAGTTGTGGTATATATATGTATACAATGAAATACTATTCGGCAGTAAGAAAAGATGAAATAGGACCATTTGTGACAACATGGATGGATCTAGAGTATAATGCTAAGGGAAATAAGTCAGACAGAAAAAACAGAGAACCGTATGATTTCACTAATATGTGGTATACAAACCAAAAACAACAAAAGAACAAGACAAACAACTGAGAAACAAAAACTCATAGACACAGACAATAGTTTAGTGGTTACCAGAGGGTATTGGGGATGGGGGTTGGTAGAAGAGGTTAAAGGGGATCAAATATATGGTGATGGAAGGAGAACTGACTCTGGGTGGTGAACACACAATGGGATTTATAGATGATGTAATACAGAATTGTACACCTGAAATCTATGTAACTTTACTAACAATTGTCACCCCAATAAACTTTAATTTAAAAAAAAGAAAACTTTTAATTTTTTTCTCTGCCACTTTAGCATGTAAATCTTTTTAAAAGCTTCTTGTTCAGTTTTACCGTGTTTCCCCGAAAATAAGACCTAGCTGGACAATCAGCTCTAATGTGTCTATTGGAACAAACATTAATATAAGGCCCGGTATTATATTATATTATATTATATTATATTATATTATATTATATTATATTATATTATATTATATTATACTATTTTATATTATATTGTATTATGCTATATTATAGGTCTTATAGCAAAATAAGACCGAGTCTTATAGTACTAATGGTAACCCTGGACGGACTTTCTCAAGGATCTGGGAGCTATCCCTTTGAAATTTAATAATCAAGGATGATAGTTTCCATGTCTCCTAGTCTTCATGTGGGGGTGAGAAGGGGTGGTAGAATCCTAACTTAAGTGGGTACCTTGCTATAGGTTGTAAAACTACCTCCTGTTATGAAGATATGAGAAAATTTACTTTTCATTTCTTTTTTTTTATTAAAGTTTATTGGGGTGACAATGGTTAATAAAGTTACATAGGCTTCAGGTGTACAATTCTGTTATACATCATTTATATATCACATTGTGTGTTCACCACCCAGGGTCAGTTCTCCCTCCATAGCCATATATTTGATCCTGTTAAATTTACTTTCCTTTAGGAAAGTCAATAAGCAAACAGATGGCCTACTATTCACCTCCTCAGCTCTTAAAAACGTTCCCACCCTTTGTTTCAGTGGCATTGAGTTCAAACTGTATTCTGGTCTCTCTTTCCTTTTGCAATAGCCTTGAATAAGTTCTTCAAGGTGCATTTTTGCTTTGACAGTCACAAATAATTGTCTTTGACCCCCCCGGAACCACACAGGACAAGAACTGCTGACTGGATGTGTCATTCTTGTCCCTGAGTGTGGAGAGCACAAAGATTAGAAAAGAATGAAGTTTGCTATAAGAGACTTCAGCAAGAGACTGGAAGCCTTTTACTCTATTATAGTGAACTCACCATGGGGATTTCCTTTCTTGATTTCCTTTCTTTACTTGCAAACTGAAGATACCTAGAATGAGCCAGCATAGAGACCTGAGCCCAATGTATAAATGCATACATGAATAATTAAAACAAACAAACAAACAAGCAAACAAACAAACAAACAAAAAAAACACCTGTCCTCTAGCAGAGCCTTGCAGCACAACAGAGGAATATCAGACGGGGAAAGGGCCACCAAATCCACAAAATCCATAAAGTGCAGTTGCCGTAGGGAGGCATAAGATGATATGATTTCTCATGAAATCAAGTTAATGAATAAATTGATATTGACTTTAAAGATCTCACATTATGTAACCCAGGATAGTTTTGCCTTTTGAGAATGTCAAACAGTTGAAATCATACACAGAATACTGTTTTGCAGTAGTAGTAATAGAATAGAACATCAAATGGGAGAATTTTCCTGAAATAAGTGTAAAAATAGAGAGAGAAGAGAGATATGAAGAAAATTCTTAGGAACTTTGTCTCAAAAATACAGGAGACCTAATATGTGCATAAGAGTTTAAAAATGAAAATGTAATATGGGAGAAAAGGAATTAATTAATTTTAAAAATATATATATTTTTCTAGACAAAGATTCATGTTTAAGTTTGAAAGCTTCATGGGACTTCAGGGGGAAAAAAATGTAGGATAAAGAGAAAACATTATGTTGCCAGAATTAAAAGAATAGCTTAATGAAAGGGAAGAAGATATTAGAGTATCACCACCAGACATTCTGAAATAATTGAAGCTAGAAGACATTAAAATATTATCTATACTTTATTAAGAGAACATTGATAAGTGGAACACAACCATCCTATACTTAGCCAAGACATGTTTTCATTATTAGTGTGGAAGATAAATATTTCTGAATATTCAAGATTTTAGAGAGTATACCACAGGTTTTCCAAGAGGGAATGCTCATAAAATAATGACTCCAAGAAAATAAATAAATAAAAGAATTGAAAAATAAATCCATCAAAGTAAGAAAGATGTAGATGGAGGAAAACATTGGTGAATTATAAAATGTTTATAGTACTGGAAGAAATGTGAAATGTCACATCCTTGTGGAAAACAGTCCTGCTAATAACAACAAAAATAGTGGAATACTATATACAACTCTACATTTATGAATTTGGCAACTTAGATAAAACTATTTTCTTATAAATGGCAATAAATCACAACACACCCAATATGAAAAAATGGTTTAAATATCACTATAACTTTAATATAAATTTAGTTTTAGAAGGCTTTATTTTGATAGAGTAATTTTAGGTTTACAACAAAGTTAAGAGGCGGTGACAAAGATTTCCCACATGCACCCTATCCCCACACATGCACAGCCTCCCCCATTATCAACGTCACTCA
This sequence comes from Rhinolophus sinicus, assembly GCF_057876585.1. Lineage (NCBI taxonomy): Eukaryota > Metazoa > Chordata > Mammalia > Chiroptera > Rhinolophidae > Rhinolophus > Rhinolophus sinicus. The sequence goes on along the minus strand of NC_142503.1, from coordinate 113,796,775 downwards.
CTAGAATGGTACATTTTTTTAACTTGGATAAATCTACATTGATGCATCATAAGCACCTGAAGTCCACAGCTTAACTAAGACTTCACTACATTCTATAGTTTTGGACAAATGAATAATGACATATATCCATCATTATAATACCACAAAATCTTCTGTGCTTTGCTTTTTTATTTCTCTCCGTCCCACACCTGTGACAATGACTGATCTTTCATCATCTCTGTAGTATTGCCTTTTGAGAATGTCAAACAGTTGGAATCATACAATAGTCTTTTCATATTGGCTTCTATCACTTACTAATATGTATTTAAATCTCTTCCATGCCTTTCAATGTCTTAATGGGTAATTTCTCTTTAGCACTAAATAATATTTCATTTTCTGAATTGCCAAGTTTATTCATTCTCCTACTGAAGCACCTCTTGGTTGCTTCCAATTTGGGCAGTTATGAATAAAGCTGTTATAAACACCTGTGTGCAGATTTTGTATAGACATAAGTTTTTAGCTCCTTTGAGTAAATATCAAGGAAGGCAATTGCTAGACTGTATGGTAAAGGTATGTTTAGTTTTGTAAGAAACTGCCATACTGTCTTGCACAGTGACTGCATAAGTTTGCATCCCTACTAGCAATGACTGAGTTTCTGTTGCTCCACATTCTCTCCAGCATTTGCTTGTCTGTGCTTTGAATTTGGAGCATTCTAATAGGTGTGAGTGATGTCCCATTGTTGATTAATTTCATTTCCCTGATGATGTATGAGGTGGAACATATTGCATATGCTTATTTGCCACCTGTATATCTTCTGTCATGAGGTATCTGGGAAGGGTCTTGGACGATTTTTTAATTTGGTTGTAATTTTCTTACTCTTGAGTTTTAAGAGTTCTTTGTATATTTTGAATAACAATCCTTTATCAGATATGTTTGGGTTTTTTTTTCTCAAATATTTTCTCACACACTATGGATTGTCTTTTCATTCTCTTGATATTGCCTTTCACAGAGCAGAAATTTTTAATGTTAATGAAATACAGCTTATCACTTATTGCTTTCATGGCTCATGCCTTTGGCGTTGTATCTAAAAAAGCATCACTATGCCTAAGATCATCTATATTTTGCCCTATGATTTCTTCTAAGAGTTTTATAGTTTTATATTTTACATTTAGATTTTTGTTCCATTTGAGTTAATTTTGTTAATTTTGGGGAAGAGTGTAAGGTCTGTGTCTACGTTCTTTTTTTTTTTTTTGCGTTTGAATGTCTAGTTGTTCCAGCACCATTTGTGGAAAAAACTATCTTTGTTCTATTGTATTGCCTTTGCTCCTTTGCTAAAGACTAGTTGACTCTATGGGGTGTCTATTTCTGGGCTCTGTATTCTATTACATTTACCAATTCATATTCATTTGACCTATTTATTTGTACTACACTGCCTTGATTACTGTGGCTTTATAGTAAATCTAGATAGCGGGTAGTGTGAGTTCTCCAACTTTGTTCTTCAATATTGTTTTGGCTATTCTGGGTCTTTGCCTCTCCATGTAAACAGTAGAATTCATTTGTTGATAGTCATAAGCTAACTTGCTGGGATTTTGAGTGGGATTTGAATCTATATATCAAGTTGAGAACTGACATTTTGACACTACTGAATATTATTCTCCATGGACACAGAATATCTCTATATTTATGCAGTTTTTCTTGTATTTTATTTATCAGAGTTTCGTAATTTTCTAAAATGTTGTGGTAGACTTCTTAACAGTTTTCTTTCTAATATTAGGTGTCTACAGTATTGCAGAGTATTTTTTAATGTAGAGAAAAATTCTTATAAACACTAAGATAAATAAAATATCAGTAATGTTAATACTCAGCCTACTAATTCATTGTAAGTCTTGTCTTAAAAAGTGGGATAAAAGTAATCATTGATTAGGTTGGTGCAAAAGTAATTGTGGTTTAAAAGGTTAAAAATAATTGCAAAACCCACAATTACTTTTGCACCAACCTATAAAACCGGATGAAAAGGGGGACTGATTCAATAGATCTCAAAATGTGATAATTTCTTCACTCTCTTGTTCAATGGGCTTATAACTCTTCAGCAGAATAGTCACTAAAACTGTGTAATGGGAAGATTAAACTATACAGAAAGCTGAACTTGCGCCTTATGATGAGACTTGGATTTACCTAATGAAATCAAAAGGGAAACCTGGTATACTATTCACAGCTGGGTCTCACAGAGCTATAGTTTTGGGTTCATTTTGTTTACAAACTCGTCTAAATTTACTTTTCATTGGTTCAGTACTTATTGTAAAAATATGTTCCCTTGATGTTTTATTTTTTTATTAAAGTTTATTAGGATGACAGTTAGGAGTAAAGATACATAAATTTCAAGTATACACTTCTGTAATACATCATCTATATATCACATTGTGTGTTCAGAGTCAGTTCTCCTTCCATCACTGTATATTTGATCCCCTTTACCCTCATCTACCACCCCTCCGCCCCCCCTTACCCTCTGGTAACAGCTAAACTATTGCCTGTGTCTATGAGTTTTTGTTTCTTCATTTGTTTGTCTTGTTCTTTAGTTGTTTTCAGTTTTATATACTACATATCAGTGAAATCATATGGTTCTCTACTTTAACTTATTTCACTTACCATAATAATCTCAAGATCCATCCATGTTTTTGCAAATGGTACTATTTCATCTTTCCTTATGGCAGAATAGTATTCCATTGTGTACATATACCACAACTTCTTTATTCATTCATATATCAAAGGACACTTTGGTTGGTTCCATGTCTAGGCCACTGTAAATAAAGCTGTAATGAACATTGGAACACATACGTCTTTATGGATAAATGTTTTCAAGTTTTTTGGGTAGATATCCAGGAAAGGGTATTGCTGGGTCATATGGTAATTGTATTCTTAATTTTTTGAGGAACCTCCACACTGCCTTTCATAGTGGCTGCACCAATCTGCATTCCCACCAACAATGTATGCGGGTTCCTTTTTCTCCACAGCTTCTCCATCACTTGTTACTATTTGTCTTCTTGATGATAGCCATTCTGACTGGGGTGAGGTGATAGCTCACTGCGGTTTTTATTTGCATTTAGCTGATGATTAGTAATGTTGAGTATTTTTTCATATGTCTATTGGCCATTTATATGTCCTCTTTGGGCGAATGTCTCTTCAGGTGCCCTGCCCATTTTATAATTGGATTGCTTGTTTTTTTATTGTTGACTTGTATTGTTTCCTTATATATTTTGGATATTAGCCCCTTATCGGAGGCACTGTGCAAAAAACTTCTCCCATTCGGTTGGTTGCCTCTTTATTTTGTTGATGGTTTCTTTTGCTGTGCGGAAGCTTTTTATTTTGATATAGTGCCATTCATTTATTTTAGTTTTTACTTCCCTTGCCTTTGGAGTCAAATTCATAAAATGCTTTTTGAACTCAAGGTCCATAAGTTTAGTAAGTATGTTTTTTTCTATGCAGTTTATTGTTTCAGGTCTTATGCTTAAGTCTTTGATCCATTTTGAATTAATTTTGGTAGATGGTGACAGATAGCAGTCCAGTTTCATTCTTTTGCACGTGGCTTTCCAATTCTCCCAGCACCATTTATTGAAGAGGCTGTCTTTTCTCCATTGTATGTGTTTGGCTTCTTTGTCAAAAATTATCTCGCCATATTTATGTGGGTTTATTTCTGGGTTCTCAATTCTATTCCATTGGTCTGTGTGTCTGTTTTTCTGCCAATACCATGCTGTTTTGATTATTGTTGCCCTGTAGTACAAGGTGAAGTCAGGCAGTATGATACCTCCAGCATTGTTCCTTTTTTCTCAGGATTTATTTGGCTATTAGGGGTTTTCTGCAGTTCCATACAAATCTGATGATCTTTTGTTTTATTTCTTTAAAAAATACCATTGGGATTTTAATGGGGATTGCATTAAATCTGTATATTGGGGATTACATTAAATCTGTATATTGCTTTGTGTAATTTGGCCATTTTAACTATGTTGATTCTTCCAATCAATGAACATGGAATGTCTTTCCACTTCTTTACGTCTTCTTCAATTTCTTTTAAAAATGTCTTAGAGTTTTCATAATATAGGTCTTTCACATCCTTGGTTAAGTTCATTCCTAGGTATTTTATTCTTTTTGTTGCAATTGCAGAAGTTATTTGTTTGTTTGTTTCTTGTATTTCTTTTTCTGAGATTTCATTGTTAGTATATAGGAATGCAATGAACTTTTACATGCTGATTTTGTAGCCAGCAAGTTTACTGTATTCATTTATTGTTTCTAATAGCTTTTTGGTGGAGTCTTTGGGGTTTTCTATATATAGCATCATGTCATCTGCAAAAAGTGACAGTTTAACTTCTTCAATACCAACTTGGATGCCTTTTATTTCTTTCTCTTGCCTGATTGCTCTGGCTAGGACTTCCAATACTATCTTGAAAAGGAGAGGTGATAGGGGACAGCCCTGTTGTGTTCCTGAACGTAGAGTAAAGGGCTTCAGTTTTTCACTGTTAATTATGATACTAGCTGACGGTTTGTCATATATGGCCTTTATAATGTCAAGGTTTTTTTCCTTCTATATCTATTTTATTAAGTGTTTTGATCATAAATGCATATTGTATCTTGTCAAACGCTTTTTTCTGCATCTATTGATATAATCATATGATTTTTGTCCTTTATTTTGTTTATGTGGTATATCACATTGATGGATTTGCATATGTTGAACCACTCTTGTGCCCCTGGGATGAACCCCACTTGGTAGTAATGTATGATCTTTTTAATGCATTGTTGCATTTGATTTGCTGGAATTTTGTTTAGGATTTTTGCAGGTGTATTCATCAGAGATATTGGTCTGTAATTTTCTTTTTTTGTGTTATCCTTACCAGATTTTGATATCAGGGTAATGTTGGCCTCAAAAAATCACTTAAGGAGTACTGTCCCTTCTTCAATTTTTGGAAGTTTGAGTAGGACAGGTATTAGATCCTCTTTGAATGTTTGGTAGAATTCACTAGTGAAGCCATCTGGTCCTGGACGTTTGCTTTTGGGAAGGTTTCTGATGACTGATTCAATTTCCTTACTGGTGATTGGTCTATTTAGATTTCCCAGTTCTTCATGATTCAGCCTAGGAAGGCTATATGTTTCTAAGAACTTTTCCATTTCTTCTAGGTTATTGAATTTGGTGGCATATAGTCCTTCATAGTATTCTTGGATGATCCTTTGTATTTCTGTGGCATCTGTGATAACTTCCCTTCTTTCGTTTCTGATTTTGTTTATTTGTATCTTTTCTCTCTTTATCTTAGTGAGTCTAGCAAAGGGTTTGTCAATTTTACTAATCTTTTCAAAGAACCAGCTCTCTATCACATTAATTTTTTCTATTATCTTTTTGTTCTCTATTTCATTTTGTTCTCTATTTCTCATTTCATTTCTAGTTCTGCTCTAGTTTTTATTATTTCCTTCCTTCTTCTGACTTCAGGTTTCATTTGTTCTTCTTTTTCTAGTTATTTAATGTGTACCATGAGGATATTTATCTGGGATTTTTCTTGTTTCTTCAGATAGGCCCGTAATGGTATAAATTTCCCTCTTAAAACAGCTTTCGCTGATTCCTGAAAATTTTAGTAGGATGTATTTTCATTCTCATTTGTTTCTATGTATCTTTTGATCTCTCCTCTTATTTTTGCTTTGACCCAGTAGTTCTTTAAAAGCATGTTGTTTAATCTCCACATATTTGTGGTTTTTCCTGCTTTCTTTTTGTAGTTGATATCCAATTTCAAAGCCTTGTGATCAGAGAATATGCTTGGTATGATTTCAATATTCTTAAATTTGTTGAGGCTGATTTTATGTCCCAATATATGGTCTATCCTTCAGAATGTTCCCATGCACTAGAAAAGACTGTATAGTCTGATGTTCTAGGATGAAGTGCTCTATAAATGTCAGTTATATCCATTTCACCTAATGTGTCACTTAGGGCTGCTATTTCTTCATTTATTTTCTGTTTAGATGATCTATCCATAGCTGTCAATGATGTATTTAGGACCCTACTATAATTGTGCTTTGGTCAATTTCTCCCTTTAGTTCTGTTAGCAGCTGCTTGGTATATTTTGGAGCTCTCGGATTGGGGGCATAAATATTGATTACTATTATGTCTTCTTGTTGTATAGTCCCCTTTATTATTATGAAATGTCCATATTTGTCTCTTGTTACTTTTTTTATCCTGAACTCTGTTTCATCTGATATTAATATGAACACACCTGCTTTTCTCTGGGTATCATTGGCTTGGAGTGTCAATTTCCACCCTTTCACTTTGAGTCTATATTTGTCCTTGTAGCTGCTATGTGTCTCTTGAATGCAGCATATGGTTGGGTTTAGATTTTTGATCCCATCTGCTACCCTGTGCCTTTTTAATGGTGAATTAAGTCCATTTACATTTAGGGTGATTATTGATATATGAGGATTTTGTATCATTCTCTCTTTGATTTTCTGGTAGGACTGTGTCTCCATCGTTTCTTTGCCTTTATGTTGCTGTCCATTATTTCACTGTGGCAGTATTCTATGATTTTTCCCTCTGTTTCTTCTTTTATTCTGCTATATATTTCAGTTCTGGATTTTTTTAGAGTGGTTACTATTAAGTTTATGTGAAAGAAACTTTCATATTTAGAGTATTCAATTTTCTTCAGCATGTTTACTTTCTCCATTTCCTTATGCTGGTTCAAACCTTACTCTCCCCCCTTTTATGTTTTGGTTGTCACAAATTATCCCTATTTATGCTGGTCGAATAGCCTCCTTCAATATTTCTTGTAGTGCAAGTCATATGTTAGAAAATTCCCTCAGCTTCAGTATGTCTGGAAATGTCTTTATTCCTCCTTCATATCTAAAGAATATCTTTGCTGGATATATTATTCTTGACTCATAGTTTCTCTCTTTCAATAGTTTGAATATTTGAGTCCACTCCATCCTGGCTTGTAGAGTTTCTGCTGAAAAATCTGATGATAATCTAATGGGCTTTCCTTTGTAGGTTGCCATCTTCTTTTCCCTGGCTGCCTTGATGATTCTTTCTTTGTCGTTAATTTTTGACAGCTTCAATGTAATATGCCATGGAGAAGGCCCGTTGAGGTTGAGATGATTAGGTGTTCTATTGGTGTCTTCCATTTAAGGATCCCGTTCTTTCTACATGTTTGGGAAATTCTTGTTGACTATTTGTTTGAATATACTCTCTGTTCCCTTCTCTCTTTCTTCTCCTTCTGGTACGCCCATTATTCTTATATTGCTCTTTCTGATGCAGTCAGAAAGTTCTTGTAGAGATCTTTCATTTCTTTTAACTCTCAAGTTTCTCTCTTCTTCCATCTGTGTCATTTCCAGATTTCTATATTTGATGTCACTGATTCTTTCCTCTATCTGGTTAGCTCTATTACCTAAGCTGGCTATTTTATTCTTCATTTTTTTTATTCAGTTCTTAATCTCCAGAAATTCTATTTGGTTCTTTTTTAAATTTTCAAATTTTATAGTAAAATGTTCATTTTCTTCTTTGATTGTGTTTCTGAGTTCATTAAACTGCCTTTCTGTGTTTTCTTGCATCTCATTGAGTTTTTTAAGAACTACAATCTTGAATTCTCTGTCATTTAAGTCACATATTTCCATGTCTTTAAGTTCATTTTCTGTAGGCTTTTCATTTCCTTTCTGAGCTGTCTTATTGCCTTGGTTAGTCATGGCAATTAGTGAATTATTATTTCTCTTCCTGGACATCTACAGGAGTGGGTTCTGCAACAGGTTGACAGAAAGAGGTCTTTCCTTTGCTTTCCAGTAGGTATTTGTAGAATGCTTTATTTTCTTTCCAGCTGCAACCTTTAATTATCTCTCATGCTCTAGTGTTATATTTTCTCTGCACTATTCTGGCTTCTCACACAATGAGGTATTCCCTGGAAGGTGGCCTCCTTCTCTGTGTGCAGGTTACCTGAGTCTCAGGGCACTGCCTCCGTTGGGGTATGTGGAAAGCTTCTGAAGTTTCAGAGCTCTTCCTGTGCCAGATTCAGTTCCTGTGTGTTTCAGAGGCTCTGTTTACCCCTTCAGGAATCCACTCAGATAGTTTGGGGTGGGGGCAGCATGGGTTGTTAGGTGTGGCTCTGAGCAATGGCAGCAACCACCAGCACAGCCAGTCCTGCACCCAGGTCTCCCTCCCCTTCGCTGGAACTAGTTGGGCTGTGAGTCCATGGCTGTTGGCCACAGTTCTCAGAAATGCAAGTGTTCTGTTCTTTTGATTTGACACTGCTATAGTTCAGTTTCTCGCACTGGGAGGGTGTCTGTAGGGCAAGCTCTGGGAGGCTGGAAAGGGGGCAGCTAGGCTCAGTGCCTAAGCCTTCCATCCTCTGCTTGGCAGTGAGGGTTTAAACCACCATTTTTACCCTTCCTCCTTCAGCTTTTGCTCTGAGGTCTCTGCTGCAAGTGTTGGGTTCAGCTGTGTTATATTCTGATCCCTCCGGCAGGATTGTGGTCCATAGGTGGAGCACTAGCAGTCTGAATTCTTCCCTCTCCCATGACTGTGGTAGCTCTGTAATTCAGGGAGCTCGGAGCTCCGAGATAGGTCTGCTCCTGCACCTGCACTGCCCTCTTCTCTGCACTTCGCCCTTCCCCAGCCCCAATCCCTCTCGACCAACTTCCCCAGCTTTAGATGATTTCAGTTGCACACCTCTTAGTCTTGCCTGTCTGCTGCACAGGGAGTCCTTTATGTAATTATAGTTGTTCAATTTGTTGTAAATTCAGGGGAGATTTCAAGAGGCTCACCTCACGCTGTCATTTTTATGATGTCATCATATCTCCATCTGATATTCTTAATATGCACTCTGATAATTGATATTTGTCGATTTAATAGTTTTCATTATCCTGTATTTCCATAAGTATGAACAGAATCAGTAGATAGAAACGTATAAAGAAGTATGTGGTTAAAACATAGTGTTGATATTATGGAAGACTTCTTATGCAAAAGATCTAGACTTTAAGAAGAGATAAAAAATTACTTGTCATATTAAATTATTTGATTTGAAAATAAACAGTGAAAACTAAGGCTTGTACAACTACTTTATATCTTTGCTACTCTTTCTGAGCAATAAGGATGAATTATCATTCCCAAGTGTTATTCTCTTTTGCAGAAGAGGATAGATGGAGACAACTACACTGAAATAAATCAGTTTCCTTTGCTTCTTTAGCAGCATCTGTTTACATATTTCATCAACTGTTCATTGACCTATGGAATGTTTTTTCATCCAATAAGTAAAACATCTTTTGTTTCTAAAATGTAATTTCTGGAGAATGCTCTCAAGATTTGGTTTCCTCACAGAAGACAGAACTGAAGAGATAGAACATAAATTTAGTCTCTTTTCCCAAGTGGATTTCAATACAATTTAAGTTATTCATCCCGTATAGGCTTGCTCATTAATCTTGTTGATCAGTGCAGCTGACACTTTTATTCTGGAATATCTTTTATGGTTTACTAAATCATCAGGCTTCATTCCAATTGGTAGAAAATCTATTTTGCTAAGACAATGGATTACAAATAAAACAAATAGTGCTATATGAACTTTAAAACAATCTGAGTCAATGTCAGGTCAAAGCAAAGATTACATCCCCAAAGCCATAAAAAATATTTTTGGAAGTTCTCATTGACTATCTGTTAAGAGAGTCTTTAAGCTATTGTACTGTAGACTTTTAAATAAAAGTCAGGCTGTCTGTATAAATGAGAGAATACAATACAAACCAACAAACAAAGAGGTAATTGCTTTTTTGTAAAGCATGGACCCATTTTCGAAGCATAGGGAACACACAGACAACTCCTAGTGACACAAACTAAAGAATAGAACCGTACAGTATGAAGAATATAATCAACAATGTTGTAAAGATCATGTAAGGTGCCAGGTGGGCACTGGACTTGTCAGAGGGATCACTTCATAGACTGTATCAATGTGTTATACACCTGAAGCTGAAGTATTATAGAATAATATTGAATGTCAGCTATAACTACATATATATGTACACATAGTCACGGGATGTGGCGTACAACATAGGGAAGATAGTCAATGCTATTGTACCAGATATATAAGATGTCAGGGGGCAGTTATCACTTTATGAAGGGTTTAAATGTCTAACCATTACGTTGCTTTGTACACTTTAAACTAATAAAATTAAAAATATATATATGTAAAAAGATTTTTAAAAAAATGAATAGAACTAGCAACAGGTAGTGAAATTATCATCCATCAACGCTGAAATTGACTTTTGTCAAAGAAAAAAAAAAACAAATATCAAAAATCCCTAAATGCCAAACAGTATAAAAATGTGATATTATACATTGCACATTGCCCTCTGAAGTAAAAAGGAAATATTTTTCTGACTCGAGCAATTTGCTGATTGCACTCAGCTCATGTTTGAAGGAATTTTCTGTTGGCATATGTTTTTCATTATGATTTTGGTTAACAGTTAGATGCACAAATGATTATTGAACACACCCCACATCTAAAGAGAGATACAGAGAATGGATGTGTAATACTTTATTCTCATAAATCTCTATCATGAACAGTTTTGGTAGTTTTTAAGCAATTAAAAAAAAAGACAGAGAAGGTACTAAATGCCACTGAATGACATATTTTAAATTGATTAAAATGATGAATATTCACTCGTCAGTGATGAATATTGTGTGTATTTGCCACAATAAAACCAAGTAAATCATATGCCTTTAGTGAAAACACATTTTTCCAAAGTTCAATGAGAAACAATGCCAAAATTATACTTAAACCAGGCTCACTCAGGATCTAGAGCTACACTAAGACATGTCTACTTAATAGCCATATGTGAATACTGAGTCATTAATATTTGACTATTCCAACTAAGCAACTAAATTTTTTAATTCTATTTTTTAATACATATGAGTTTAAATTTTAAAAGTGAAGCAGTATAAAATGATTTTTGTATCAGACAATATTATTCTTCTGGTAAAATTATATTTCACTTCAACTGTTTCATTGCATATTACTGCTGTATTGTAGTGTGCTTGTCAGACGAATAGTTTCTCTCTAGTAATGCACAGAAATAGGTAACTTATACACTTTATGTTAATAGATTGATTTAGTATGAGTGACGTTTTCTACATGCTAGTGTAAAATTTTCATGTGATGATTTGAATATTTTATTCAGATATGAATTACAATAATGCCTGTGAACATCAGTGGTAATTATATTGAAATAGTAATTATTATTTTAATTATAATTTAACTAAATTATATTAAGGTTAAAAACATAAGTATAACACATGTATAAATTTAAAATAAAGGCATACTACTGATGCTGATTGAACAGAAATGCTGGAGCTATTATGAGGACTAGAACATTGAAGGAAATAAGCAACTGGGAAAATGTGTATGTCACAAATTTCATGAAATGACAATAGCCAGTTGCTACAACAGATCCCAAAATGTTGTTTGTTGTGTAAACTCTTTTGAAGATAATAATGTGGACAATATTAAGATTTTTTTAGCAAACACATAATAAATTTAATAAGAAATTTCTTCCCCCAAATCAAAAAATTAATTGATGAAATTAGTGAACTAAAATCAGAATCAACAAACATGTTTAAATAATTTGTAACAGTATCTGCGATTGTAAATTCAACTAGTTATAAAATGAGTTGGATTTCCACTCAGAAGTGTAAAATCATTTTGAGAGAGATATAATGGTAAAATAAATTACTAATTCAATTATAGGATCTTTGTTAGTAAATTATAAGTAAATGATTAATAAATTAGATATTGTACAAAATGTGAACGATCCTCAATTAAGCATAAAACATTTGCTTATAGAATACAAACCTTTCTAAAACTATTAAATATCAGTCAGGTCAAAATTTGAAAATTACAATTTTTTTTAGCTTTGAGTCATGCATTATAAGACACTGCCCAATTAACACTTCGTACATGTTTTGTATCATACTTCAATGAATTGCCTAATCAGAATAATGTTATGGGTATTTTAGAATCATTTACATCTGTCAACAAAGAATGTCATGTTAGATATGCAGAAGTTCGCTTCTATCATAATGGATAGAATTATGATATTTATATTTTTTAAAAAATCAAGACTACACTTTTTAAACAAGATTGATAATTTTCTTATTGATGTCTTTCACTGTGTAACGCATAATAAAAATAATTGTGACACTATGAAAAGTACCATGTATGTAGTTTGTAAAAATGTCTGGTATTTATGTGCAAATGTTATGAGTTATTTAAAACCAGTTATTAATTCTAGAGATGAGATTGATGCGATCCTTCAAGGATCCCTATGCAACCATGTGCCACACAAAAGCTCAATGATTACTGCTATCTATTTTTCCTAAAGAAAAATCTCACCAATACTTTCTATTTTATAACCATCCTTTCTAGAGGTTGAAAAGCCTTTAACATAGTTAAGTATTAACAAACATAATTTTCTGCCATGAAAAGAAGAGTTTCTCTGAATCATAGTTACAGATCAATTATGGGAATTCTCCAGTGGTTTCAAGTATAATTTGATCATTTCCTTTCATTAGAGTTTTTCACTAGTCAGCTCTTCCTCCCCACCAACTCTTGGGTATTTTGTGGAAATATATATATATATATATATATATATATATATATATATATATATATATATATATATATAACTGGAATTATTAACAGAGTATTAAAATACATTAAGCAGGACAATACATGTCATTTTCTCTGCATATTTCCATCTTGCACAATGCATATCAATTTTACTTTGTAACAGAATTCTTAGTGAGCAGAGGCAACAGCCACCAGAGACTCAGGACAAAGAATTCATAATTGTAAAGTCACCATTGTAATAATGCTTACTGGGTTTTGTTGAGACATGGAATCATTTGTCATAGAACATGGAATACATATTTTCCTCACTCTTTTGGGAAGAAATTGAAGAATGATTTTATAAAATGGTATTTTTTTATCAGCATAGTTTAGTAATCATTGAAATGGCTATGATTTGCAAAGTAGGCAAAGAGAAAGTTAATTCGATTTTCTGAATTCCTTTCATTTGTGACACCAAGATTGTGTACGCACACTGATTTACTCTCTAGAATTAACTAAAAGCTTAATAACAGTTCACTATATATGTCTAGATAAGGAAATTAGAGTGAACAGTATCTGAAGCCACTTTTTCTTATAAGCACAAGATAATTTCCTCTTTAAAATTTCGAAAGAATAAATTATAGAATTAAATATTGCAGAGAGATGTTTTTTTTTTTTCTCCATGTGCACAAAATAATTTTCAACATAGAGTTAGTAGCTCAGTGGCACTAGAGTAAAATGAAAATGTCCAGGATTCAGTTTTTCTCCATTAATTATGAGATTAGCAGAGGGCTTGAGGTTCCTCAAAGAATTACGAATAGAATTGCCATATGACCCAGCAATCCCTCTCCTGGGTATCTACCCAAAAAATCTGAAAACATTTAGAGATAAAGACACGTGTACTCCAATGTTCATTGCAGCTTTGTTTACGGTGGCCAAGACATGGAAACAACCAAAATGTCCTTCGATAGATGAATGGATAAAGAAGTTGTGGTATATATACACAATGGAATACTATTCGGCAGTAAGAAAAGATGATATAGGAACATTTGTGACAACATGGATGGATCTTGAGAGAGTAATGCTGAGTGAAATAAGTCAGACAGAAAAAGCAGAGAACCATGTGATTTCACTGATATGTGGTATATAAACCAAAAACAACAAAAGAACAATACAAACAAATGAGAAACAGAAACTTATAGACACAGATAATAGTTTAGTGGTTGCCAGAGGGTAAGGGGGGTGGGGTGGGGGGGTGGGAGATGAGGGTAAGGGGGATCGAATATATGGTGATGGAAGGAGAACTGACTCTGGGTGATGAACACACAGTGGGGTTTATAGATGATGTAATACAGAATTGTACACCTGAAATCTATGTAATTTTACTAACAATTGTCACCCCAATAAATTTAATACAATAAAATAAAAAAAAAAAAGGAAGAAAAAAAAAAAAAAAAAGAAAATGTCCAGGATTATTCCAGGATTTTCTCATTTTATTCCCTCTTAAAAAGGTTGCTAAAAGTTAAGTACCATTTCTGCTTCTAGAATGGCTAGGTAGAATTTTAACAGAATGTTCTCTGATTAATAACAAATATAAACCCAGGACAAACACAAATAAAAACTTCAGTAGGGAAAGTTTAGTTTGGAAAACAAAGCAAAGCAGACAAATTTTGGAGGGCAGTTGTATATTGGGTGAAAAAGCTGGCATGAGGTGAGGTGGTGTTTCACGAAAGCCTCCAAGTGTGACACATGGTGGCTAAAGATCCAGTAGAGAAAGCCCATCATCTTTCTGATCCAAAAAATGTAGGCACAAAATTTTGAACAACTGTATCCCATGTAGAGTGAGACAGAGTACTGAGAGAGAAAAGAAAAAGAAAAAGAAAAGAAAGAATGAAATGTGCTAGTCCTAAATTCTGTATATTAACTTTACTCAAGTCTCTGGCTGACCCCAAGCCAGATATATGCAAGGCAGATTGATCACAATGATTATAAAATATTAATGGTTGTCCCTCCACCATCTGAGTTAAGGTTAAACAAATTTTGCAGTGTGAATAAACCAGGTTAATGGCTTGCTTAAATAAACATGTCAACACTCTTCATAGGACTATATCAGAAAGCAGAATATCCATGATATAATATTTGCAATGTCTGTGTTATAATTTAAAATCAATGGGCATACAAAGAAGAAAAAAAAATCACTCATTTTGAAGAAAAAGTAATATCAACAGAGGCCACTGACAGATAAGTTGATATTGCAATTATCAAACAAGGATATTAATGCAACTACTATAACTATGATTTATGAGGCAAAAGAAAAAATATACATAAAGGATAAAAAGATAAGAAATTTCAGCAGAAGAATACAAGATACAAAACAGAACTAATTGCAAATTTTGGAACTGAAAATTACAACATTTAAATTAAAAAATAACAGGCTGGTAAATGGAGATCTGTGAACTTTAAGATAAGCCAAAACAATAACCCTCTGAAGAAGAGGTTTTTGAGCAGTTGAAAAAAGACTCTGGGAAATGAAGAAAAAAAAGGGAGGGGGTCTAATATACGTATAATTGAGTTCAGAAGAAGAGAAGAAAGAAGATGCAGCAGAAAGTGTGTTTGAAAAATAATGGCTGAAAATTCCCCAAATTTGATGAAATACAATCTTTACATATTCATAATATGTGGGATAACTACAAAAGAAAACCTGTCTGGGCACATTATATATATAAACTTCTGAAAGACAAAAGTAAAGGACAAGTATTGAAAGTTTCTATACAAAAACAAAACATTAAATATGAGAGGATTCTGTGAGAGTGGCAGAATAGGAAGAACCAGAATGTCTCACTACCTAGGCAGCAATTGCACTGACTGGATCTGATGTCACTCTTTTGGAACCTTGGAGTCTATTGAAGGCTTGTGAATTACAGAAGAAGACTTGGAGGATAAATTGCAGTTAATTTCTGTGAATTTCAGCTCTTCACAACAGCATCTACCCATCTCTACCCCTAGCCCTGTGGCACGTAGCCCTGAAAATATTCTAGGAGCAGCTTGCAGGTAGTTTGTGGGAGCTGGGGTGGACAAAATGACCCTGTTCAACAAATATCGGAGACCTGTGCTCTGATCACTAATTGCTGCTTTTGATCTCAGTGTGGCAGACAAAGAGGCAAGGTCATTGTTACACCTTCCTACACTGGTGCCTTCCCAACTCTTGCTGAAATGACTTCCAGGGGATTTAAAGGGCTAGTGCTATTTTCACACCTCCAACCCCATCATTTTTCCCTTTTTCCCCATTTGGGAGCCAGACATTAAAGACTAGGACATCCAAAAGAAACTTGAATATATGGGGGGAATGAGAAATTCAACACACAGGCCATAGGAAATGTACAGGCTCAGCAAAGGCTTGAGAAGAACTTAAGGTTGTAACATGGGTTGATCCTTGGCACAGAGACAGTTTATAATAATCAGAAAACAAAAAATTACTGCAAATGGAGTTCTAAATTAAAAAATAGTCTAAAAATTTAAATAATACAAAAAGAATAACAGAAAAATGCAAAGGGAAAATGCAGAGAAATAGCATTTCTCACCATCCAACATACACTACACACTGTACATTTCTTTCTTTCTTTATATTGTGTCAGTATTCTCACTTTCCACTGGAATGCATGTGAAAACAGATAATTTTCTGTTTTTATGTATTTACTTATACATTTCTGAATTAATTTCAATTTTACATTCCCTGATACATATTAGACTTAACTATTGGTTGAATAAATGATTAAGCTCCAGATGTAATATAATTTTTATTTATTAGGTAGAACTAATAATCTAATGTGAAACAAATATACCCACACGAGAGAATAAATGAAAACAATTTATATTCTTTACCTGAGTGCTAAATTCAATTTCATATTTTCTAAATCTTCCTATTATTATAACTACATATTCTTAGTTTTTGAATTATACTGTAATTTCTGGTTGGTTGGCAGCTCAAGTTACCACTTTAAAACCTATCAAGAAAAGCATGAGTAGAGAAGAATTATCCTTAATAGAGTCTGGTTGGAGTCAGATTATCAGGGGTTCAAGGTGCTTTATGACAAATGTTGTATGAACTTCTTAAGCTTATTCAATTGAGCTACACAGTATTTGAGAGAACTTTCTTATAGCATTTTGATATTCTAACATCTGGTTCCAGAAGTTACCATTAAATTGCAGGGGTATTTTGGGGTGTTGGGTAGGAGGATTACTAGAATTTAATAATTTTGAACATATTCATAATTACTAATAATATTATTTGGACATTTAGAATTGATGTGTGTGTTTTACATTACCTTTTAGATGTAAGTGTATAAAGTACTTTGCAAGGTATCTGTCACATATTTTCCTCTAAGATATTATTAAATAAATAAATAGGACTAGATGAAGTTACAACATCACTTCCCCTTCCGACTAGTTTTATCTGTTTATCTGGGCAAGTTTTAAGATTACCTCTGGGTTTGTTACGGGACTTACTTGGAGAGAGAGAAGAAGACTGAGAGAGACAGAGACAGAAATGGAGAGAGTTTGAGTGAAATTAGTTTCCAATGTTTACTGCTACTTTTCAACAGATCAAATACCACAGTGCAAGAAAATATGTGACTAAACAATGGCAGGGTTTTCAGTCAAGCCATTAGCTATAGCTTCTGAGTAGCTGGAAAAATTAGAATAGATAGAGAATAAGGATAACCCAATAGAAATGGATCATTCTTACAACCAAACATATATTAAGCTGTTCCCTGAAATGACTAGTTTACATTTTCATGTAAGATAAATTATAAATTAAGAAATAGAGGAAACATCAAAGGAGCTCAACCATCTAATTGGATTTTACCAAAACCTTTAGGGGACAGGGGGAAAACAAAACAATTAAAGTTTATTACAACAGGCCTAATTCTTTAAAAACCCACTTGGGAAGTGTTAACACTGAAAAATAAGAGAACCATTTATTTAATAAGGGGGCCTCCCAAGGCTATTTGGGAAGTTGCATTAACCAAGTCAGAAATATTCCTTAAAAAATTACTTAGTAAGTTAGTTCTCAAAAACGTAATCATAAGTTTAGCATGAACTTGGTGGAAAGTGCTCATATGTTTCACAAAACATCAGCTGAAGTGCCTCATCTGGGTGCCAGAGGACCTACTTTGAGGATGGAAATCAACCTTGGCTGCCAGGTGCTAGGGGCAGGATGCCCCTTCCAGCATGTCCACTGCTCTCTAAGGTCTCTCCACAGGCTACTTGGACTTCCTCACAGCAGGGTGGCTTGGTTACAACAGTGACTATCACAGAAAAGGCTGAAGTACCTATCATTTTTGTGACATTGCTCCAAAAGTCACATGGCATCCTTTCTGATGCATTCTATTCTTTGGAGTAGTCAGACGACTCTGCCCAGTTCCAAGGGAAGCGGATATAATCAACTGCTATAAGATTGATGTAAGAGTGGCAAAAAGATCCACATTTCCACACTCAGCTCTGTTTTGATCTACACACAATAATGCAGACAAAGTAAACACTTTAGCCCTCAATAAAACATATAAAAAGCTTACGTTTCCACACTTACATCATTTGAACACTTTCAGATGCTTATATTCAACTTTAACGAGGTAGGTTTCAATATTTTAGTGGTTCTGCTTACTTTATTCACAAATATTTATAATTGCTGGCTTACATTTACTACTCTATATAAATATGGGATATATCTTCATGCAAGTATTCTAATATTTTATTGTGCTGAATAAATCATGTATTTAATTACAACATAATTAAATTATTGCACTTTTTTGTTCTTCTTCCTTTTGACTTTGATTATTTTTACTTTTTTTATTTCAAAATGTTCTAGTCTAAACCATATTTGAATTATAATATTTTCGTCATTTTATTTTTGCTTCATTTTCTTAAAAATATGAAATATCAATTGGGTGCAACATATCTCTTTCTTAGTATTTTCTTGCACTTTTTTTGAAAAGAAAGAAGGAAAACATAAGATTATATAGGTGCTTTTCTTTACCTATTTGAATTAAATCAGTGGCAGTTTATGATAATTTTCAGATAAATACATTTTGATAATTAGTCCTAGCCATAGTCAGAATGATTCCAATGAACATTGTGACTATTATAAAATGAAACATATACAAATCTTTCAGTATGTATAGACATTATAAACCTATCTTAGTTCAAAAATTCACAAATCACTATTAATTGACAGCTAAATGGTTGGTTTCAGGCTACCTTTTGGCTGAGCCAACTGAGCTTGGTACCTGAATTCTAATCTGCTGTATAAAATATGTATAGTACTCAAAAGTAAATTCATACATCAATAAATAAAATTATTAAGAATTATATTGATAAAAGCAATCACTGTCATGTATAAAATCTATTTTTCTGTCATAAACACTATTTTTCTAAGTGTGGCTTGTCCTTTCTATGTTTATCTCAATATTAGTAATGATGCAGGCTGTGAATATAAGCAATGTTTAGAAATACAGCCTAAGATAATTATCTTTATTGTTCCTTTCATCTTCTAATTAAAACTGATACAATAATGTATGATGACAGTGCAAGTCAATAGGAACGATGCAATTATTTTTCTAAATGGATGAGATAAAACTTTTTTACTTAGTTTGCTTCAGTTTTGACTTTTACTGCTTTCATTTCAGTAAATAAACATTTGTGATTAGCAGCCAACACAAATATATTTTCTGTTAAATTTCATTTTATGGAATTTCTAGGTAGTAAATTATTTCCAATGTGCAGTGAAGTGATTATAAAATAATAGAAATATTTAACCTATTAAAGTGTTCTTTGAAATTGCAAATTATATGAAGCCAATTAAATAACCATTTGTTGTTTTTCATATATGATATACCCTTATCCAAAGAAGGTTCAATTGCTTAGAATATTGTTGGAAATCTCTCTTCTAAAACTTTCTCCAAAGATATAAACAGACCAATGAAAATTACTGTATTTTCAAAGCTATTGTGAACAAAATTATTATATCTCATTGTTAGTTCCATTGTTTCTAAAAAAAATATGTATATCTTTAAATAATAGCAAACCTTGTTCTAGAGACAATGGAACTACTAAAATTAAAGTAATTGATTTATATTTTATCCACTGATAGAAAAAAAACCTGGAAAAAATTTCAATATATTTTTTCTCACCAGTTGATTCTACAAATTTTGTTTTGTTTTGTTTTTTGTTGTTGTTGACTATTGAAGAATTAGAACATTGCTCTTTTGATTTTCTATACCTAATTTAAATTTTAAAAGTAACTTGTCTCTGAAAATAATTCTCATTTTTTTCTCTACTTCAGCATTTTGGGGTCATCTTTCTCCAGAATAATGTTTCAACAATAAAGTATATAAAAATAGCCTAAATTATTTTTTAAAAATTACAAACTATGTCACTGATACCACGAAATTGCTGAGAAAATATGTATATTTTTGAAAAATATTCTTTTTAATGTTTTAAAAGACAGACAAAAAATTAATAAGCAGAGGAAGTCTAAGCCAATTAGAACTAAGGCAGTTGTAACAAAAATGAACACAATATCAGTGATTCGATCTCATAAAGGAGATGACTAATTAAAATAAAATTTCACAAGTCTTCTATTTGTAACAATATATTAATGCACAAAATATCAAAAATACAAAGTATGAATTTTTCCTCTTAGGTTTATAATAAACTATCAAATCTCTGTGTAATACAATCTACTTTTATAAACCTTCTCTGTTTAGCAGATTATGCTATACAAGTAAATACATACCCATATTTTACCATGAGAATTACAGTTTTCATCTCAAACTAGTGACTCACCTTTTTACCCATAGTTATAGGCATTTCATTTCCATTACAAGGCACTTAAGACCTTTCTAGTGTTAGATTTCACAACATACTACATAAAAAGAACCTTCATTTTTAAAATAAATCTTTTTAGTAGTGTAGCACAATGGGTTTAATCGAACAGTTGAAGTTTAATATTGTTTAAAATAATTCATAGCTGTAAGAAAATGTTTGATTTTAAAAATATAACCAAGGTGAGAGTGCATAGTTATGAGCAGTAAAATACTAGAAAACAGTGAATGAATAAATAAGATGATTTTTTATCAGTGGTCAGTCATTATTTTGCTCTTAGGAAATGGGAAGAAATTGTCTACTTTGAGTTTCAAATGTTCTGGTAAATCTAGTCATTTCTTACCTTCCTCAATATCACTTTCAATGGCTGAAATAAGGGACTCTAAAAAATCAAAGTTCCTTTCTGGTCTGAGATAGCCAACAATGGCTACATTGAGGGTTTCCCCATAGTAGTCGTCTTTGAAGGTATGAGTTTCCACGGACTTCTTTGTATCCTTGTAGTATGCTTTTCACCTGATGCTCACCACCATATTATGGACATCTCCACTTCCAAAACTGGCCCCAACATAATAAATGCCCGTGGACACATCCGCTGGAAGATTATCTAGTTACTTGTTCAGGAAAGTTAGCCATGGGGATGAACAGCTGCTTGGAGCCAAGGACAAACCCCTGTACCACTTGGCGATGGCAGAAGTAAGGCAGGTACCTCATGATGCTGAGTGCTCTGGGCACCTGCTGGGGCCAGTCAGCAAGTTTGATGGAGATGGAGGCCATTCAGGGGATGCCTGTGTCACACCCAGGGGCCCCTGCCCTCACCAGCTCCACCCCACAGGCCAGGCTGACGCATAACAGGCAAGGAAGCTCCGGGGTGATGTGTCAAGGCAAGCCCCTTGGGCTGCTGACCCAACAGAGAAGCTGTCCAGCTGTCCAGTCACTCAGAGGCTGCACTGAGGGGAAAAAAAAAAAAAAAAAATATATATATATATATATATATATATATATATATATATAACAATCACCTTCTAATAAAAGATATCACTAAGAGTTTCCTAGCTTATTGAAGTATGCATTATGCATGGTAGATGTTTACAAGGTCAGACAATTAAGTTCGCAAACTCATCCTAGAAAAGGTGCTACATTCCTCATTGCTGAATATCACTATGGTTACCTTTGAAGTACTCCCCTTGGGAAGCTATGCAGTGACGCCAGCACCTAGCATTCAAAGGAATTTTGGAACTCTTTTTCTGGAATGGCCATCAGAGCTGTTGTCACATTATCCTTCATGTCCTGAATGTCATCAAAATGTCTTCCTTTCAATATTTCCTTTATCTTCGGGTAAAAAAAGAAGTCATTGGGGGCCAGATCAGGTGAGTAGGGAGGTTGTTCCAATACAGCTATTTGTTTACTGGCTAAAAATGCCCTCATAGACAGTGCCGTGTGAGCTGGTGCATTGTCGTGATGCAACAGCCATGAATTGTTGGTGAAAAGTTCAAGTCGTTTTTATCTTTTTCACACAGGCTTTCTAGCACTTCCAAATAGTAAACTTGGTTAACTGTTTGTCCAGGTGGTATAAATTCATAATGAATAATCTCTCTGATTTATATATATGTTAGCAACAACATTGCAACATGTGCTTGGACTTAATTGTCGAAACTCGTAAAACTTTACTAGATTTTTCTGCCGGATAACATATCTTGATGCCTTCTTAATAGAAAATTGTTCTTGAGCCAGACTACTTGGGTTTAAATCCTTGCTCTTCCATTTCTTGTCACGTTAGAAACAATATTTCACCAATCTCCTTTAATTACCATTTGGAAATTGGTAAAAATAAAAAAGGTACATCACTTACAATATTGGCCTAGAATTAAATATTTCACTTAAATGTTTAGAATATGATCTGTCTCTTAGAAAGTATATAGCTTTTGTTTTTCATGATTTTTCTGCCCAGGACCACATATTCAGGTGATGCAAATTATTTTAGAGTTGGCCTTATCAAAAATGATTGTCAGCAAAGTAAATACTAATTTTCTGCAACAAAATCACTTCTCTTGAAAGCAAATAAAAATGATATTTGAATTTTCCTTTTCTTAATGTTTGTTCTATAACTTTCCTGTACTAGCTTGAAAGAGGAAAAGCATCAGTTTATCTCATTGTTTCTGCCTCATGAACACTGACTTTCAAAATACAGAAAAATAATTTGGTACTCATTGCTTATTTTCTAGTGATTCATTTTACTGATTCCCAGCATGCTTATTTATACCTCCTGTTAGCAAATTTTAGAGTGCATTTCTGTAAGTGCTCTACATGAGACATCTCCATATTATAAATGGATTTTAAGCAAGCAAATCAAAGCACAGTTGACTTTTTTCCTTGTATTTATTCATTTACTTAACCACTAGAGAGAAGTAAAACACATAATCCCTGTTCACAGTGAATGTCAATGTTTGGGTTACTAGACTTTATCAAGGCTCTGACTGTCACTTTTTTTTCTAGTAGCTATGTTCTTTTTTCTCTCAGACTTAGAGTAAAGGCAAGAGATAATATTCTTTCAATTACATGGTTTTCAGTATGTTGATAACCTTTAATCTCAGCTAGATTGTTGAAAACTGAAAAAAGAAAAAAGACATCCAGGGCATAAATTCACTTTACAAATGTCCCTTTTGGAAAATGAGCAAAACATCTAATAATGTGCCTCAAAAAAAATCTCAATTATTTTAAACTAAAAAATGGTTTATATGACTACCAATTTATAGAAATTAGTCTAAAAGTTTTGAGAATAATACTAGTAATTTCCAAATACTTGTAATTTTTAATTGATTTAGTTCATACTTTTTACTATGTATTATGTTAAGATGACTCTGATCACTAAATGCTATGAAATATAAGATAAAAATAACTGTGAACTTAAAATAGCATAAGTTTGATATGCTAAGCATATCAAGACTAGTAAGAGCTTATTGAAGCCATTATTATGTAACATTTCAAGAAGCAAAGCAACGTAATGCTGTATGTGCTATGTATATCTAAGCTAAGACTAGCAATAGTTTTTTCACCTTACTCTTCTGTTCCTTTAAAATGAAAGATTGAAAACGATTTCAATGGTTCAGTGTATAATAGGTAAGTCAGGCCTTAAGAAATTGCTATGCTGTCTTCAGTAAAATAAGATTGAAAATGTCCTGATAATGGGATGATGACATCTTTTCTTTTTGGTTTGGATGTGTTAAGTTCAGAATAGAGTAAAATTATACAAATAAAAATAACTGGCAAATAAATATACCACAGTAGAATGTATCTCGTAAAATTTCTTCTATGTTTATTATTGAAATTTTGAATGACAATATTACTTTTCAAAATTAAGATCATCCCTTCAATTTACCAAATGACTTGACTTTTTTGAGTCTTAGAAGAGTAATAATTCCTAAGTAGTCTATTAGATGTACTCAAACATATTGAAATGCTAATGGTAATCGTATATTGGCTGGAAATGTATTATTATAATAAACAATGAATTAAAACATTTCATTACTTCTCTTATCTAGCCCACCAGCCCCCTAGGCTCAGCTCAAACATTTGTGCCCCAAATGCTTTATCATTTGTATTTGGAGATATATGTTGTTGTCATTTTGTGTTACAAATGATGGCTTTTATGCCAATTTCTACCATTGCATGATACTACAAATATGACTAAAAACTGTTAGCAAAGAGTTATTTTTAATCCCTTTGTCCATATTTCTACTATCTTCCTGCAGAATTACTGTTACTACAGTTAACTCTATGAGGATATTATTTCCAAAATGAGTCTTCTCATAACTGTGACTTTGCAGTACGAATTAAAATATTTTTTCATAAAATTTTTAATATTTTAATTTTTAATCATGACACATTTCAAACATATAGAAAATAGCAGAAACTAATATTACATATACCTATCTGTTTATTATTATAATTAAATATATATTACGTTACCTTTAACTGATTTTGTTTCTCCTTTTAGAAATAAAACCTTTCAAACATAGACAAAAGTCCACATACTATTGTTGTCCTCTTTCATTCCTCAGAATTAATCAAATTCCTGAAATTGGTATCATTTCCATATTTTTTACTATTCTCCTATTGTGTATGTTTTAATGCGAAATGTACATAGCACATACAGCATTATGTTGCTTTGCTTCTTGAAATGTTACATAATAATGGAGTCAATAAGCTCTCTTAGGATTTTGTATGTCACTGTAAAAGAAGTAAAATTGGCCAGTATTATCCTATGTATGCATTGCCCTTTTTGGTTTCATTATAAAATAAAACTATACTAATATACAGAGGGTGCTAAAAAATGTATACACATTTTAAGAAAGGAAAAAAAAAAGCTGTATTAAAATTATGATGATGGTGACCACTTTGAGCACCTCTTGTAATTGTAGAAGTCAAATGTGACTTGTACGCATCTTTTTTTATTGGTATATATTGAGTATTACAGTTTTAAAAAGATTTTTCCTTTCTTAAAATGTGTGTACTTTTTTTGGCACCCTCTGTATATATATTTGGGGTTCAACTCCTGGATAAGATGTATATACACACTACTTTTGTGTTTTAATGAATACTGGGGACTCTCACAAGTAGATAGAGCAAGCAGAATAGAGGCGAAGATCAGAATTCAAAAGACCATCAAAGGTGCAGTGAATTTAACATTTTTTCTCCCTCTGCTATCTCAATGCACCGGAAGAGACCATTGGGGGCTCCATGAGAAAGGCTTTAGTTCTTTCTTGCTCAAGGAGTCGGAAAGGGAACCCCTAACACTCTCAGAGAGTGTACAAATTTTTCTCTTTTGTTTTCTTTCCTCTATGCTCCTTTGCTCCATTCCTTTAGCAATCTCATTATAGCAGCAGCAGCTGGCAGTAATGGAAGCCTGACAGACAAAATTCTAAAGGAGAAGAGCTTTCCTCTTCCTTCAATGGGATACGTTTCTAAAAATTTGGTTAAATTTTCACCAGTTTTCTCTTTCTCTGTTCTCGTTTTTCTTGATGCTGGTTGCAGGAGCAGTTTTGGGAGTGCACAGCAAGCAGGGTATATAAAGCCACAGTGTTTTTTCTTTTTGTCTGGAGTTTCAGAGATTAGCCCACATATTTACCATTTCCATATTCTTTCTTTCTTCCCAATGTCCCAAGATTTTCTTTATTTGATTTTTTTTTTAATTGACAAATCTCAAAGGTTGACAAAGAAAAAAGTGAGAAGACACAAATTCCTGGTATCAGGAAAGAAGCAGGAGATATAACTAAACACCTTAGAGACATAAAAAAGGATGATAAGGGAATATTAGAATCTACTTTATACTCATAAACTTGAGCTTTTAGTAAAATGGACCAAATCCTTGAAAAGCACAATCTGCCACAACTCACATAATATGAAATAATAATTTTAATAGCCCTGTAACTATTAAATTGAATTAATTCATTAAGAAACTCCCAAAAACGAAATCTCCAGGCCCACATGATTTTCTTGGAGAATTCTACCAAACTTATAAAGGAGAATGAACAGTGAATCTAGACAATTTCTTCCAGAAAATACAAAAAGAGGGAGTCTTGTCAACTCATTTTATGAGGACAGGATTACTCTAATACCAAAATGAGAAATGTTATGCAAAAAGGAACCTATAGACCAATATTCCTCATGAATAAAGATGTAAAACTTCTCTACAAAATGTTAGCAAATGTAATCCAGCAATATATACACAAAAATTATATATCTGACCACATGGAGTTTATTCCAGCAATACTAGGCTGATTCATTATTTGAAAATTAATCACGGTAATCCATCATTTTAACAGGCTAAAGAAGAAAAATTACATAATTATATAATTGTATTCTGAAAAATCATTTGACAAAATTCAGCACCCATTCATTTAAAAACTCCAGCAAACTTAGAGGTAGGATTCTGAGTTTGATAAAGAGCAACATTAAAACCTTAGAGTAAGTGTCATACTTTAAAAGCTGTGTTTTTCACCCTTGAGATTGGGAACAAGGCAAAAGTTTTCTACTCTCAATACTCTTTTACAGCAGATGACTGCGAGTTCTAGCCAATGTAATAAGACAAATATTAATGAATGAATGAATGAATGAAATAATGCGTAAGCACAATAAAAAAAATGAAACCATCCTGATTTATAGGTAACATGAATTTTTAATGGAGAAAATATACCCAGAAATCAAAGAAACAAAGAGCAAAAACAATCAGAACTTCTAGAACAGAGTTCAACAGGGTCACAGGACACAAACACACAAAGATTCTATATTTTTATATGTGAGTAGTGAACATGTGATCATCAAAATTAAAATATCACAATATGATTTATAACTGCTCTAAAAATGAAATACTTAGATAGAAATCTAACAAAACACATGCTAAAAACTACAAAATCCCAATTAAATTAATAAAAGCTTTCAATAAATAATACTTTGTTTAAATAAAACATACAGTGTTCATGGATTGGAAGACTTAACAAAGCAAAGATGCAACGCTATCTAAATTGGTAAACAGATAACATATCACCTGAACTACTCTTGCTTTTTTCCCTTGGAACTTTTATGCCAGTGTGTTATTATTCAGAGTTACTCAGGCTGCACATAGATGCAACTCAGAAGTGTGAGGATTAATATACCCCAGGAAAACCCCTCGAGTTTAGAGGGGAGTGGTGGACTGAATAGATAGATAAAAGGCTCCCACCTCCCATCCTTTAGGTAGACAATAATGGCAGGCATTTGGATGCATGTCAGGAGTCCCTAGCAGAATCATACACACATTACCCAGAGCGGCAATCTTGGTAATGCACACTCAAACTGCCTTTTCCTCCTCTCCTGCATCTTCAAATAAACTACATCTATATAAATCCTTGGCACACAGATTTTGCATTTGTAGAAACAGAAGATAAGACAGTAATACTAGAATATGGAGATATTTCTTTCTTTCTTGAAGAAATGCTTCAAAATATACAGAATATCCTCTTTAAAAAAAAAAAAAAAAGAATAGACTTACTTTGTAGAGCAGTTTAGGTTCACAGCAAAATTGAGTGGGAAGTACGGAGACTTACCATAATACTCCCCCAGTCTCCCCTACCATCGACATGCCCTACCAGAGTGGTACATTTGTTACAAATGATACATCTATAAATGCAGCATATCCTTAACAGAACCTCTCTACACAAAAGTGGAGAATACAAAAAACACTGTTTGCTTTGATATAACACTTTTTTTTGAGATTGAATTACATATAAAGCTACTTCACTTTTTGTAGGACAACTATTCTGACAAGATAACAAATGTGATTGTAATTAAATATGTGTTCCAGAAGGAATATTGTGGCACCATGTATATGGACAATACAATATGATTTGCAAATTTTAAAAGTCAAATTCAAAAGATTATTTGTAAAGTATAATATATAACTAACCTGATAATTTTATACAAAAAAAAAAAAAAAAAAAAGCTGTGTTTAAATTGACATCAATAAGCTGATGTGTAGAGTATTGTACAGGCACTTTCCCACGCTAACTTTTACTACAACACTGTTAAATAGCTATTATTCCTACTTTATAGATATAATGGCCTCAAAAAAATTAAGTAGGTCCTAGCAAATGGCAAATTAATGTTTGTTGCTGTTCTCTTTGTCCCAAACCCTATACTCTTTCAGCTATGCATGACTTCATTAAATAAATCTCTGAATCTGTATTTCAGACATGGCCTTCATTCCTAGTGGTCCAGGTCTCTTCCAGGACTGAAGATATCTCTGAACACCCACCCAATAGCCGTGTTTCTCTCCATTTCATTAGGAATTTATTGAGGAACTCTTCTTTCTCCTATAAGCTGTACCTCCCCTTGCGAACATCCACTCTTCTCCTAGATTCTCCATTGTTGTGCAGTACTCAGTATGCGTGAAACCTCAGTGTTGATCATCTAAATATCATCCTTTTGGGGCAATAGTCATGGGATATAAATTACAGTATAGGGAATACAGTCAATAATATTGTAATAACTATGTATGGTGTCAGGTGGGTACTAGGCTTATCTAGGGGATCCCTACGTAAATTATATAAATGTCTAACCTCTATGCTGTATACCTGAAACTAATATAATGAATACCAACTTTAATTGAAAAAAAATTATAAAGAAGATGGAAAATAAATAAATAAATATCCTTTTTGTATCTCAGGAGAGACCTTGGTGTTCTGCTAAATAGTTTAGTGAAAATGCCCACTTCCTTTCACATGAGATGTTTGTTATAATGGGCTCATTCTCTCCTCCTCTTAACCATCCTAGGTCACCAAGAGTAGCTTATATAAAGATGTAATTATGAGAACATGTGTAAAATGATTTTGTTAATAAATCTTTGAAAAGAGAAATTGAATGACCTCAAGAAAAAATATCTACCAGAATATTAACAAATGGATTTGAAGCAACTGAAAATGGAGTTTTTTAAAAAAAACACAAAACCCTTAATTCAAGGACTTACAAAGAAATAAAACCTTGTTACCAGACTTCCTGGAAACTCTCCGAAATGGTAGAATACTCTGCCAGTTGGGACACAGAGAACAGCAATACATTTATTAATTTTCCATTTGCTAGGACCTAATGGTTAATTAGGTGCAATTTTATTATTTGTATCTAATCATAGCTACTGTATTTAAAATATAGATGATAAAAAATTGTGGCTTACCATATTTTCCCGAAAATAAGACTGGGTCTTATATTAATTTTTGCTACAAAAGATGCATTAGGGCTTATGTTCAGGGGATGTCCTCCTGAAAAATTATGCTAGGGCTTGTTTTCCAGTTAGGTCTTATTTTCAGGGAAACACGGTAGGTCACTTAAGTGACTAACAGATTTATAAAACATCTGTTGTCATTTGAATATAAGTTATGACTAGGTGTCTAATACTTTTTAAAGAAAAATTATTCTGATGCTAAAAATTATTTTGAGACTAAAGATGGTAAGAATTGAAGAAAGAATTGCTGCAATAAGGTTTTGCAGTTGGAGCTAGGGTTTGGGCTCAACAGTGAATACAAGAAAAAGTGGTGATTTATAGTCAAAAACAGGATGGAGTCAGTGGATGGAAAATTATCAAGAGAAAACATCAAGGCTAAAGGGGGATCTAGCTAAAAAGAACTAACAAGCCTCTTGCTGAAGGTAGTCCAGGATTTTCAAATATCGTTTGGGTATGCTAGGGGATGAGGAATTTGATTAGATATGCAGGGTGATCATACAGAAGGTGATATTTCTGTCAAACTGACTTATCAGGATTCTTGGGAATGCAAAGATAGACTTGGAAGTACAAAAGTGGAAATTAAGTCATGAAGATGACTTACAGGAGCCTGACTAAAGTTTGGTCAAAGAGTCTTTGTCATAATTTGTAATATAATGTTGGACAACTAAGTTTGCGAACTCACCCTAGAAAAAGTGTTACATACCTCATTGCTGAATATCACTGCAGTCACCTTCGAAGTCCTCCCTTTGGGAAGCTGTGCACCAACACCAACACCTAGTCCACTCTTCAAAGCAATTTTGGAACTCTTTTTCTGGAATGGCCATCAGAGCTCTCATTATATTATCCTTGATGTCCTGAATGTCATCAAAATGTCTTCCTTTCAATATTTCCTTTATCTTGGGGGCCAGATCAGGTGAGTAAAGAGGGTTTTCCAGTGCCATTATTGGTTTACCGACTAAAAACTCCCTCACAGACAGTGCCGTATGAGCTGGTGCAGTGTTGTGATGCAAGAGCCACAAACTGTTGGCTAAAAGTTCAGTTCATCTAACTTTTTCACATAGTCTTTTCAGCACTTGCAAATAGTAAACTTGGTTAACTCTTTGTCCATTTGGCACAAATCCATAATGAATAATCCCTTTGACATCAAAAAAAGGTTAGCAACATCATTTCAACAAGTTCACAAACTTAATTGTCAGAACTCATATACATATCGCTAAAATTCTTTTGGCTATAATATTATCATTAGATTTGTAATAATATGTATATCATTTATTACATATATACTTGGTTAGAAATACAAAATGCTAGAGTAGAATGGGAACTTAGGGCATGGCTAATCTAATTATATATTGTGAAAATTGGAGTGAAGGAATATGATAGAGGCAAAGTCAAACCATATTGGCGGAACTTTGTCTCTTGGTTTTAATTTTGTATTCTTTTGTTATATAATTTGAAATATGAACCTACATTTTTAATGTCAAAGCATTTTCCCTTTTAGCAAGAGAATATTGCATGTTCTTAAATTAAATTCTTCAATAACTGTGTCCAAATGGAATAACATTGGCTTCATTTATAATTTACCTATTCCTTGAAGAGTAACTTTGGAAGCCTATTAAAAATGTATTATAGGTAGGTAGATCTAATTTCATTAATTATTTGATCAATTCTGGTAGTGTGAATCATTTCCTTTTTATGAGGTTCTTAGGTATACATGATTAATACAAACCAATATTTGATAAAGTCATACTCCATTTTCATAAAAAAGATTCCACCAACATTACATGTGTGACAATTTTGCCTCTGAAGTTTGGACGGTAGTATCAATTACAATGTCAGTGGTCATTCTGAAGTAAAGTTGTGGAGGTTCTTTTTTTAGATAGATTTTCCATTTTCCTTTGGATTTATAATAGCACCTATTAAGAATACTTAATTTCATGTGATATGCTATATTACATATCAGGTTCTGATCTTAAATATAATTGATTTTGAACAAATGAATACGTAAAATTATCTTTCGCAAAATCTAGTCATAGTGTCATTGATTTACATAAAATATCATGTAGTGAGCTTTCCATACTTTATGAAGTTTCCACTTCCTGGGTTCCACTGATCATTTGGCAAAAGTTCTCAACCATCATTTCAAAACCAGTATTTATATTGGAAGCTAAGTAATTGAATGAATGATCAACATTTAGCAGCATTGTCCTATTATCTCTTATTACCAGTTGTCAAAATTTGATTTAGGAATGTAAATTGTAAAGATAGTTGGAAGCACTTGGGACTTGGGAAGGCATTACATGAAGAAACAGGATAAAAATATTACTTTTAGTCAATGTTATATCAACAGCTATATGTTGGGAAAAAATGATTATGAAATTATGATTTAGGTTTTGGTGATATCAATAATAACTATTATCTTCTAGTGAATGACCACTATGTGTACTGACACATCACATGCATCTATTTATTTTTTTTAACTTTCACTAACTTCTCAGACATTTATTATTCTTGATGAGGATGACTAATAAGAAATGCAAAGTTATTTTATCAAAAATAGCCTAGGTAGTTAATGATAGAGTATTAATTAAATTCTTGTAGGAGTTCTAATTACCCAGTTATGTTGGCTTTTCTTAACAAATTTTGTAAGGGGATTTATTTAACTAGATGGAACTGTGTCAGATGACTATTGTAAAAATGGTGGGGATTAAATCATTGACAGAAAAAAAAAAAGCAGTCATTCTAATGATTTAGTTAAGGGGTGCATTTATCTTTCTTTGATAAAAATTTTTAAAAATCAATAGGCATATTAGCTTTTCCATTACATTTAAGTTTTTCTAGGGTGGTTTTGCAAGGGATGATGGATGAGACAGAGAGAGGGAGAGAGAGAGAGAGAGAGAGAGAGAGAGAGAGAGAGAGAGAGAGAGAGAGAGAGAGAGAGAGAGAAAGGAAAGAAGGAAGGAAGGAAGGGAGAAAGAGAGAGAGAAGGAGAGAAAGAAAGAAAGAAAGAAAGAAAGAAAGAAAGAAAGAAAGAAAGAAAGAAAGAAAGAAAGAAAGAAAGAAAGAAAGAAAGAAAGAAAGAAAGAATTTGGAAGGAAGGAGGGAAGACATGAAGGAAGGAAAGATAGAGGAAGAAGCAAAAGAAAGATAAGAAAACAATGAAAATCTTTTGCC
This sequence comes from Rhinolophus sinicus, assembly GCF_057876585.1. Taxonomy (NCBI): domain Eukaryota; kingdom Metazoa; phylum Chordata; class Mammalia; order Chiroptera; family Rhinolophidae; genus Rhinolophus; species Rhinolophus sinicus. The sequence goes on along the minus strand of NC_142503.1, from coordinate 113,764,387 downwards.
AAAGAGGAGACACATACATAAATAGTAAAAGCAAATATAAAGAACTAAGAGAAGTATAATAGATTAAGAAAGTAAATATTATAAAAAATTTAACTAATTATCTTACACTACATATTAACATTTCTTGCATTTGGTAATGTTGTACTTATAAAGAAGACTCAGAAGAAAATGACTTCTTCTCCTGAAAATAAAGTATAATGAAATGAGTGAGAATTAAAGAAAAATGGACAATATGGTGATTCTGAGATTATGTAAAGGTTTTGATAATACCGTTGATAACTAATATCCTTTATGAAATGCCTATGTATGTAAGGTACATCACATACATCATTCATTACATTCAAAAGCAGTGTCTTTTTTGTGTCTTCTTTTTCCAAACACTTTATATTGGGGCAATCAGTGTCCATTTCCTTGTGTGCCATTCATATTTCTCTTTTGGGGCAAGACATAAAGAGATTAATGAAAAAGAAGAAAGTCTTTTGTTTTTATCTTACTATTAGACAATGTGTTGTATGCTTGTTAAAGAAGGGTTCTGTATTTAAATTTTTATTTCTTACCTTCATATTTAGTGTCTTTCTCTATTTACAGATTTTTTTTAATGTACTCATCCCCTTGTCTCCAGAAATCTGAACTTGATCTTTCTGTCTCCTTTGCTCTCTGAGTAAAGTTGCTTCAGATTCTGATCACCAAAGTTCTTTGTCCTTCTCACCTTTTCTTTTCAATGTCATAAGTATTGACAGTACATCCCTGATACTGCATCTCATACATGTTCACAATGCAGGTGTCACTTTCCTGAGTGACACCTCTGAAAATTGCTTAATTTGAAAAACAAGAAAAGTTTTGATTCATGGAAAGTATAGTGATGTTTTTATTCACTCCCTGCCTAAGCCAATTGAATGTCTTGCAAATGGCTGAAGAACTCTACTTTCTGGTCTTTAGAGTTGGTTTTAAGTAACCCAAACAGAAATCTGTGTGACAAATCAAGAGCTAGAGAAGAGGCAAGTGATAAACTGAATCTAGCTGATATATCATAATTGCTTAAGTTTACTTGAAGTTTAGTGCATATTCTAAGGACTTTACTACCACTCTTTCATGTAATCATTAAAAATGCATTATAAGTTAATTTTTTATACCTGTGTGTTTCATGGGAAAAGAAGCTGAGGGACAGAGAAATTCACTTCTCTAAGCTCCCACAGTTAGCCAATCATGGCACATGGATTCTAAGGCAGGTCTTTCTGCCTACAATTTACGTTGTTAACCACAGTATTTTCTACTCCCCTTTGTGAAACAATCCAATATTAACATTTTTCATTCTTCTAACAGATGTATCTTTTAGGTTAATAATAATCAGTTTCTCTATATAAAACAACAGCAGAATTACTTGGTTTTGTAAGATTTTCAGTGACCTCTTAGTTTTGTCTTTAATTGTCTTTGTCTTTAAAAGGAAAGCAGGAGAAAATGTCATAAAATCTTCGCGATTGTTTTCAAAGCTACTGTAAAACAAAGGCTAAAAATATACCAAGACCAAGACTGAGACAAAGAATTGAGTGGAAATTAATTATTTCCCAGGTCCCTTTAGTCTTCCTGATAACATGGAAACTTATGTTTTACAGATCTTAGACTTTAATTTATAACTGACCTACACATTTACATAACTTATTTTAACCTTTTTTTCTAACCTATTTAAGGGATCAAGGCATCTTACTTCTCAATGTGTATGTTAGTATTTTGAAACAGTTCAAAATGTTCAAAATAAGACAGATGGAGCACAGGAGCCCTTAGCACCATGTGCTAAGACAACAGACTTCTGAATTCTATTTGCATTCATAATAAATTAAAACAAAGCTGTATATAAAATAATTCATTTATTTGAAACATTTCTAGGTGTCAATTTCTTGTATTAGTTTGATTTTACCAACACATATGATGTGATGAGTTTTAGATTGTGTTTTAGACAAAAATAAGCGGCAACTAGGGATGCAGAAAAGCTGGTCAGAAACTACGTTCCTAACTATTGACTTACACTTACACATCTTTGACTGATGTGAGAACAAAAGATCATAACCATTGGCATTATCAGTGCTTGAGTTCAGAGTCCATGAGTGTTGTTCACTATTATTGATGTAAGGTTGTGAGGACAACAGTCATTTCAGTATTAAATATCAAATTATACACACACACACAAACACACACACACAAAGAGGATGCCAAAAAATGTATACATATTTTAGGAAAGGAAAAAACTGTATTAAAACTATGCTCATAGTAACCACTTTGAGCCCTCTTGTAATTGCAGCAATCAAACATGATTTATATTCATCTTTTGTCATCGGTATATATTATTACAATTTTAATACAGTTTTCCTTCCTTAAATTGTGTATAGATGTTTTGGCACCCTCTTATAATGAACAAAAACAACAAAAACTAAGCTTGGAATAGAATAATGCCAAATGTCTCATAATAATTTACTTTTGGGAAATAAGAGGAAAATAAGAAAAAAACTGTTTTTTCTAACAGTTTGAGAAACCTCTATTAAAAGAGTGATAATGATGCTTGTGTAAACTTTTCTGGTAATGCCTATCAATAGATGTTGCTAGTGCCCCTCAATTCTTTCTGTTAAAATCGAACATTTTCATATGGCTGTCCCTTAGTATGACAGTTTATTAGTTTGAGAGAAGTGATGAGAAAAATGAATGTTCCCATCAGAATTTCTGGAAATTAATTCATATATTTCTTTTTTTCCTTATTCTCTGTGTAGAACTTACATTCCCATGACTATTTTGTAACAACCAATTTGTACTTCTTAATACCTTTACCTTTTTCGTCCAGCTCCCCGAGCCATCTCCCCTCTGGAAACCATCAGTTTGTTCTCTGCATCTATGAATCTGTTTATATTTTGTTTGTTTGTTTATTTGGTTCTTTAGATTCCACATATCAGTGAGATCATATGGTATTTGTTTTACTTAGTCTGAATTATTTCACTTAGCGTAATGCCCTCTAGGTCCATCCCTGTTGTAGCAGATGGTAAGATTTCTTTTTTTATGGCTGAGTAATATTCCACTGCATATGTGTACCACTTCTTCTTTATCCATTAATCTCTTGATGAGCATGTAGGTTGCTTCCATATCTTGGCTATTGTAAATAGTGCTGCAGTAACATAGAAGACCATATATCTTTTCAAATTAGTGCTTTCAATTTCTTTGGATAAATACCCAGAAGTGGAATTGCTGAGTAATTAATTTAGGTCTAGTTTTAATTTTTTGAGATACTTCATACTGCTTTCCATAGTGGCTGCACCAATTTACAATCTCGCCAATAGTGCTTGAGGGTTCCCTTTTCTCCACATCCTTGCTAACATGTGTTGTTTTTTGATTTATTGATGGTAGCCATTCTGACAGGTGTCAGGTGGTTTTAATTTGCATTTCTCTGATGATTAGTGATGTTGAGCATTTTTTCATATCTATTGGCCATCTGTATGTACTCTTTGAAAAAATGTCTCTTCATGTCCTCTGCCCATTTTTTTAAATTGTTTGTTTTTTTTTTGGTTGTTGTTGTTTTTGTATTGAGTTGCATGATGTCTTTATAAATTTTGGTTGCTAACCCCTTATCAGATGTATCATTGGCAAACATCTTCTCTCATTCAGTAGGCTTTTCAATTTGCTGACAGTTTCTTTTGCTGCACAAAAACTGTTTAGTTTGATGTAGTCTCACTTGGTTATTTTTTCTTTTGTTTCCCTTGCCCAAGGTGACACATCATAAAAATATTGCTAAGAGAAATGTTAGAGTTTACTGCCTATGTTTTCTTCTAGAAGTTTTATGTTTTTGGGTCTTATATATAAGTCTTTAAGCTATCTTGTGTTTATTATCATATATGGTCTAAGAAGGTGGTCTAGTTTCAAATTTTGCATGTATTTGTCCAGTTTTGTCAGCACCATTTATTGACAAGACTGTCTTTACCCCATTGTATATCTTGCCTCCTTTGTGATAGATTAAATGACTATATAGGTGTGGGTTTATTTCTGGGCTTTCTATTTTGTTCCATTGATCTATGTGTCTATTTTTATGCCAATACCATGCTTTTTTTTATTATTATAGCCTTGTAGTATAGTTTGACATCAAGTATTGTGATACCTCCAACTTTGTTCTTCTTTCTTAAGGTTACTGTGGATATTTGGGTCTTTTATGGTTTCATATAAATTTTAGGATTATTATTTCTAGTTCTGTGAAAAATACCATGTTGTGTTTTGGTAGGGATTGCTTTGAATCTTCAGATTACTTTTAGTAATATAGATATTTAACAATGTTAGTTCGTCTTATCCATAAGCATGGCATATGCTTCCATTTATTTGTATCTTCAATTTCTTTCTTCACTCTCTTATAATTTCCCAAGGACAAGTAACCTTTTTGGTTACATTTACTCCTAGGGTTTGTTTTGTTTGTCTGTTTGTTTGTAATTGTAAAAAGGTTGTTTTTTTTAATTTTTCATTCCGATAGTTTGTTATTGGTGTATAAAAATGCAATGATTTCTGAATATTAATTTTGTATCTTGCTATGTTGCTGAATCCATTTATCAATTCTAATAGTTCTTTGGTGGAATCTTTAGGGTTCTCTATATATAGTATCATGTCATCTGCAAATAATGACAGTTTTACTTTTTCCTTTCCAATTTGGATGCCTTTTATATCCTTTTTCTTATCTGATTTCGGTGGCTATGTTGAATAAAAATGGTGAAAGTGATCTCCTTGTCTTGTCCCTGGTATCAAGGAGAACGCTTTTAGCTTCTCCCCATTGAGAATGATGTTAGCTTTGGGTTTGTTGTATATGAGCTTTATTATGTTGAGGTATGTTTTCTCTATTCCCACTTTGTCTGCCACTAAAAGTGTCTCCAGGGTGCATGGGCCAAGACCCGCCACTGTTTGCTGCTGAAAGAACCTCCTGCAGTGTGTGGCTGTTCAGTACTTTTGGTGATCCTGCTGCATGGGTTGGGTGACATAGGGTCCCTGGGAGTCACCAGGGTGGAGCCAGCCAAGTTCATCAGGCCAATGCAGTTTCAGATTTGGCCATGAGGAGAGGGTTGACACAGGAAAGGTGGTGTCTGCCTATAGGCTACACAAGAGGACAGCTCAACACAGGGATAGCTGTCCTTCTAGCCCTTCTCTTGAAGCCACCCAAGTTTGTCTGTCCTTGTATGTCTCTGCTGCCTCTCAGGTTATGGTCCTTTCACCAAAACCCATGGTAAGTGCCTGCAAGTGAGTAAGTCTATGCATGAGCCCTTTAAGAGGATGTGTGGGTTATTGGCAGCCTTCCATCTCGTCTGGATGGGTGAAATCCCCACTGATTTTCACAGCCAGATGTTGAGGAAACGCCTCTTTCCAGCGCTGGGTCGCTAGGCTGCAGAACCCAGTGCAGGGCTAGAACTGTTTGCTCTTCAAGTGGGACCTCTGCAGCTGAGATGTCCCTCCTGAGGTTCTATCACCACACATGAGTGGGTGGCCAGCCTATTTTGCATCTCCACCCTTCCAGTCTGGATGTGGCTTTTCCTTTATATTCTTAGTTATAGGATTTCTGTTCAGCTAGTCTTCAGATGGTTCTCCAGGTTAATTGTGCTATAATTCAGTTTTAATTTTAATGTGGTCATGGGAGGAGGCAAGCACAGTGTTTACCTACTCTGCCATATTGATCAGAACTCATTTTTTTAACGGACTTTTGTTAAATTTCAGTAGATAAAATGATAAGTCTTTTGCTCACATAAAGAGTAGATGTTCCTTGCTATATGGAAAGCAAACATGAATGCACAAATAAATAAATAATGCATACATACATATATATCTGATTTGAGAGAAAAGAGACATTTAAATTAAATGTATTTTTTCAACTTTACTGAGGTACACTTAATATACAAAAAGTTGTACATATTTATTGTGTACAATTTGAGTTTGGACATATGCAGTCACCTTTGGTACCATCACAACAAATAAGGTAATGATCATATCCATCATCTCAAAAAGAGTTCCCTGCTGTGTGTGATATTATATGATGATGTTATGTGTAGAAATACACCTTCTAGGATACTAATTAAGCAGAGATTGGATCTACAAGAGTGGTAGAAAATGGAAAAAGCAACATACCTATCTTAACTGCATAATCCCACAGAATCTTGACCCCGAGCATTCCACTTACCCTGTCCTTCCTTTTCTTTGGCTCATTAAAGTTTTAATTGCTGCCATTATTGTCTATAGTCACCCATAGGAAAATGTATCTTCTCTATTTTATTCATGGATAGATCCCAAGTGCCTAGACTACTGGCTGGCATATAGTGTGCATTTGGTAAATATTTGGTAAATAAACAACATAAAATTGTTTTTTCCATTTCAATTATTCCTATTTATAAAACATTCTACACATTACAAGGAAAATTCATTTTAAGAAAGTCAGTCCTTGAGATCATGAAGTATATTCTAGTTGATCTATTTTCATGAGAAAACCTGAATTTAATTTTATCTGTTTTTTGCAAATCTATGATATGTGCTCCACACAGTTATATTTTCCAAAGTATCTCATTTATCCCTTAAATAGCTCAGTGAAGCGTGCTTTATTATTTCCATTTGTCTAGAGCATGCTGTAGCTAAGAACTCATAAAGAGTAAATAACTAGCCCCAAACACATAGCAGATATGATAGAGACTGTATTCACAATTGTACATTTTTAAATCTTTTTATTTTTTTAAACCTAGCTAGCTTAGCTTAGATATCACCTCTTCCTAGACTTCATTTCTCACCAATATACACTTAGAGAAATCAACTCCTCAATACTACCTCTAAATCTTGTGTACTTAATCTGTGTTACTAATATGTTTTGTGGAGATAATATATAGTTCTACTTTTCTGTTTTACTTTATTTTTAGAGACAGCCTTTCTGTTTACAACAGAATTGAGGAGGTGCAGAGACTTTTTATATATCCTCTGCCCACCCCCACATGCATAGCCTCCCATCGCTCACTAGAATGGTGCTTTTTTTTTCTTTTTTGTCAAAGAAGAACCTACGTTGACATAGCATTATCACCCAAAGTCCATAATTTACCTAAGGCTTCACTTTTAGTGTTGCACATTCTATAGGTTTGGGCAAAAGTGTAATGACATATATTCATTATTATAATATCATATATTTTTTAGTGCCCTAAAAATCCTCTATGCTCTGCCTATTCATCCAACTGACCCCCAGCAACCACTGAGCTTTTTCTTATCTCCATAGTTTTGCCTTTTCTAGAATATCATATAGCTGGATTCATACAGTATGTAGCCTTTTCAGATTGGTTTCTTAACACTTAGTAATATGCATAAGCATCCCCAGGTCTTTAAATGAATATATATATATATATATATATATATATATATATATATATATATATATATATATTTAACTGAATAATATTCCATTGTCTGGATGTTTATTTATATACAAAAATAGATAAAACCAGTTTATCTATTCACCTACTGAAGGACATCTTAGGATCTTAGGGTTTACAAGTTTTGGCAATTATGAATAAAAGTGCTGTAAACATCTGTGGGCAGGTTTATTTTTTTTTACATAAGTTTTCACGTCCTTTGGGTTAATATCATGGAGTAAAATTGCTATATCATATCACAAGAGTATGTTTGTTTTGTAAGAAACCACCAAACTGTATTACAAAGTGTTTTTTTTGGTGTGTTTTTTTTCACACTTGAAATATATCTATCTACCTACCTCTCTATATTATCTATTTAAAACACATTAACTTTGTTTTATATTATTCATTAGTATGTTTTATGTAGCATAGAGACAATCTTAAAATACTTTATAGTCACCAGGAAATGTGAGAATTCAACCTATTTTTTTATGACGGGTTTTTGAGAAAATGTTAGGAATGATATTTAGATAAAGTGCACAAATTATTTTTTTAAATATGTAATAACTTGAATCTCTGAGAGATATAATCCAAATGAAATGTCAAAATTCTACTTGAGAATACAAGTGCCTTGTGTAATGGATAAACTGCTTGTGGAGTTCTACAAATTGGCTTTGTAACTGAACTGTGTTTCTTAATTTACTAAATACATGAACATGGGCAAGTAATTTAACTTCTCATTCTTAGTATCTTTTATGTGAAAAACAAACACAACAAATTTAAAAAAAAGAAATAACACAATAATAACAAAAGCATTTAGAGACTTGTACGTGTATTAGTCAGGTTTCTGTAAAGAAACATAACCAATAGGATATGCATACACACACATATATAAAGAGATTTATTATAAGGAATTGGCTGATTATAAAGATTTTTATTTATTATAAAGATTGGCAGTTGGCAAACTGGAGACCCAGGAGAGCCCATAGTGTAGTTCAAGTTCAAAGGCTGGCAGTCTCCAGACCCAGAAAGACCTGATGCATTAGTTTGTGTCTGAAAGTGGTGGAAAAGAATGATGTCCCAGCTAGAAGGCAGTTAGGTGGGAAGAACTCTCTTTTAACTAATGTGAGGGTCAGTCTTTTTGCTCTGTTCAGACCTTCAGCTGATTGGATGAGGCCCACACATTATGGAGGACAATCTGTTTTACTCAGTCTACAATTTTAAATGTTAATTTTATCCAGGTATTTCAGAGTAACACCCAGAATAATGTTTGACCCAATATGTAGACACCTCATGACCTAGTCAAATTAACACATAAAATTAACTATCAAAGTAGAGTTAATTAGAAATAATGTAGTTGTAAGGCCTTGCACAGTGTTTGGCACAATGTAAATATGAAATAAATGGTACATATTAATATTAGTAGTAATTAACTATAAAATAGAAACAATTTATTAAACATACACCTAGTTACAGCTATAGAAGTGGTAAGCCTTGTATATACTTTTTTTAAATGGCTGTGATTGAGATTGGTCTCAACTCTGCTTCACAGAATCAAGGGCCAAAGCCATCCTGCTTTAATTTCCAATAATATTCAACTGAGCCACTCTGAGTCTTAGAGAGTTCATAGATAACCTTGGCCATGCACTGGGGACCCAACTGTTATATTTGGTCTCCAAATTACTAGTAAAGCCTGGACTACTGAGTAATAATTTATGGATTGACCTCAATTCAAGAGTTCACAGAGAGATGCTAGAAGGGTCCTTCCAAAGCAAATATCTTTGCCAAGGAAGAGTGCCCAGTGAAAACTGATGCTGGTTGTATACTGTTGGAGGAGAATGAAACTATAAGATTACCTTGGCATATTCTCATGGAGGAACATGTTTTTGTTTTTTCTCATCCTGAATTGGTCTTATTGGAGATTGGCAGGAGATAACCATTGACTTGGCTACTAGGACTTCCAGATGGAGTTTTTATATATAAGATACAGGTCTATTGTCTTTAAGTTACTACAAAAATTCAAATAGCCATAGATAGTTTGTGGAGAATAGAGCAAGGTATGGTGAATGGGTCCCAGTTCATGAAATTATAATAGGGCCAGTGATTGTATACCATGATGTGTGTTTTATTATATTTGGCAAAAAAAAAAAAAAGTGAATTTAAAGCCAGTATTCAGTATATGGTAAACTCTTTTTGTTATGACACAGGTGATATTTGTGGATTTAAACCTTTTCTACTTCCAAAAGAAATACCCTCACTAATGTAATATGTAATATAATATGTATTTTTGATGGGAATGATACAAAGACAGAATTTATCACATTGCCTGTTTTTATGCGACACAAATGTGTAGCAGTCTTATGAATAACATCAGTTTATGAAGTCAAATTCATGTTGCATCTCAAAATATCAGAAGTATATCTGAAGTATCTTTTGTTGATGAAGCCTAAAAATAACAAAAAAATTATATCACTAATTTTAGCACATTCTACTCCTCACCATAATCATCTCCTAACTCTTATAAACCTCTTACATATAAGAGGTGGACTTATATCATACATTCCTGGAGAATCCCCCTCTTCTCAATTTTGACGTTTAAATGCTGACATAAATTTAACCTGAGATACTCATCTTATCATCTTGATGAAATCTCCTTCTATGAGGTATAGGCCAAAGATTGGCCTTCTGAAAGGACTGTATGAGTTACACTCAATTGTTGGTATTGCAGAGGATGATTTTGGAGAAAATGCTTTCAGAGTAACTAGTCATAACATAGACAACTGAAATACCCAGGATGTCTATACATGTTTTAATTAGAAACCCATTATTTGAGAAGTAGATTGCTCCGCTCACCCTAGGCTAACAGAACAAAACTTACTACAGGAGTGTGGGTGAAACCCTGAGGGAAATTTGATTTGTGTTTATATCTCTGAGAACATTCTTGTCACTTTCTTACATTCTATTTTCTAATGCTTAATAAAGCCCACTCTTCTTTGTTTCCCATTTACTTTTTCTCTAACCCTCTTTTCCTTGAAATATACTTAAGTGACTTTGAGTGAATAATCTTTAAAAAACATGGCTAGAAAATCAATAACTTAAAACACTTCGATACTGGCTTTTCAAAATTCCTTTTATTCATTGATTTATTGTTGGAACAGGTACCTCAGAATCCACTTAAAAAACAATATCTGGGTCTCAGATGATTCACCCTTAGAAAGTTAGGGATTAAATTCCTCAGAATAATTCTCACATTGTTGCAGCCCTTCAGAATCAAGGAAATATATAAATTTCCCTGGGTGGCATCATAAGAAAGAAAATTAATCTGTAATAAGCTTTAAATTGAAAAATTGCTAATAGAAGCAAATGTCTCTCAGGAGAACTGAAGCATAATGCTGGTAATAATTGGAATTCAGAGGAGTGTTTTACTCCTCTGATTAAACTTAGGAAAATCACAACCATATTGATAAAAAATAAAGCACTGTGTTAAATTTATTTTTAGCCACACCACATTTGAAAACAATTAAACATAATCCTAGGTAACATCTAAAATTATTGTGTAAAAAACATGGCTTTATTCCTTAAATAAATGGTACAAATATTATTTGAAGTACCTTCACTGGTTCATTTTACTCTTCATTGAAATATAGTTTTCTTCATAGTTTCAATAAAGTCAATCTTCCTTTGTACCAAGATATAATTTATTTTTTAAAGTTTTTGGGGCACATTGCAATTACAGTTGAATTCCATTTTATTAGCTATGACAAGCTACTACCATGGAAAAAGATCAACCCTTCATATGCAGGAATATGTGTGCCTAAAATGTCCTGCCAGGACCAGGATATTAATCCAGTATATACTCTAAAGTTCAATATGATCCCAGTTCTACTGATATGACCTCATATTAATAAACATGGAAAATCCCTAAGACGAAGCATTGGATTCTTAATTTCTGTCCTCTAAACATGTGAGGTAATAAGGCAGTAAAACATTATTATTATAATTTCTGGGAAAATAGAGGTAATCAAAAATATAGCTGTGGATTCTTACTTTTAAGAATTTTCCTGACAGAAATTAATTCTCTCACCTTAGTTTGTATGCATCACTTATATTAGAACCAAGTCAGGAGGTTTATATGTGTTAAATAATACTTATTTCACTTACAAAGAGAGGGAGAGGAGAGGGAAGAAAAGAGAGGGGAAGAAAAAAAAGCAAATAACTTCAAGCATAAAAAACATAAAATTCCAGTTCCAAAGACTACATGAAATATCTACCATGGAAATGGATCATGATGAGATTTTGTTTGAAAATGTTTCCCTGAATTAGGAAATTTATGTAAAAGAATTATATCAATGTGTGTATAGTTTACTGGTAATTATGATTGTGTATGTGTTGTTTATAGCTGTGGCATATTTTCAACATCTATATGGAATTTTAAAATAATCAAATAAGAAACAAATCCAATTAACAATTTTCTCACAGAAACAAAATTAAGCAGATTTTCCTCACTGGAACTGGAGAAGAAATTAAACCTCCTTGATATGGAACATTTTTGCATCATGTAATTCAGTATTGAATGGACATAATTGGTATTCTGAATTAATTATTTGAATGATATTCTGATAGGCTTTAATGAGACAAAACTCCTAGGAAGTTGGAATTACCTAATCAATTGATTAACTAGTTCAATAATCTTTAGACAGACAAAGAGTGCTGCATTATACTCTTTCCTTATTACACTACATTCTTTAACCACCTACTCCTCTCCCAGGTTTTATTTTCTTGTTGTTGTTCTCTCACTTCAAGTTTCAAATATAATTCTGACGTATGCTGTAATAATTTTTTCAGAGAAATTTATTTAACATCACATTTATCCCAATGAATGTGAAAGCATACATTCATTATTGGATACAGTGCTATGCATTAAGTTTTTCGGAATTAGGAGCTATCATTGATGGCATTGCTAAAATCTGTGCAGCTCACGCTATCTGACAGGACCTATTCTAGCCTATGTGTTTTATTGTCTCATTCATCCTCAAAATTCAACACATAAAAGTGCTACTACTCCCATTTTACAAGTGAATAATTTAAAATACAATAATATTAGAAAATGTGGTCAGGTCCTCACAATGGGGAGAAATACTTGATACATTATGTTTTATGTATTTGATTTATTTCAAGCAAGCACAAAAATAATAAATAGTATTAGTTTCTTATTTATGGAATCTCCTTAATAAAAGGATTTCAATGTGATGAAACATGCATAAGCACTTTACAGAAAAACACACAACGAAACAAAACAAAAAAAATCTCTTCAGTGAGTATAGTAAAGCAATTTATTCACTTGCTCAAAATATTATACATCATTTAAAATGCTTCAGGGATCTGGTATGATTGAGCTGTTTCAGCATTTTAATATTAATGATTTAGTTATTTCTATTGTGAAAATATAAGTATAAAATTATATAGAGAGTTGGGTTTCCACATAAACTTCCATGTTAATATTTTTAATCTTTTTTTCCAAAAATAGTATAAAGTACTGTAATAATTAAAACCCATTGAGAAAGTACATTCATATGCATGTATTTAAATAAATATTGGTAGACTGCATGTTATATAAAAGGTAATAAACGTTATTGGTAAAATAGTCTTTTTTTTAGCAGATTCCTCCAAATGGCTAATAATATTACCCCAGGTCATAGAATCCTTCCGTCATTAAAACAATACATTACTGAGCTCTTAACTATGTAATTGTAGTTTTTAGTGATAGAGGATCAAAATAAAACATCCTTGCCTTCATAGATCTTATATTGTAGGTAGAGGGCAGAGACAGATGAATAAATAAATAAACTTTTAGGTTAAATTAGAGTATATCGACCTTGGCCCAATTAACATTTTTTGACCAATAATTCTTTATTTTGGTTGTAAGGTGTTGTCTTGTTTATTGTACAATATTTAGCACCCCTGGCTTCTGCACACTAGATGCCAGGGCCCCAGCCATGACAATAGTCATGACAATCAAAAATGTTTTCCAGATATATCTGAATGTCTGAGGTTGGAATAGGGGGAAAAAAATTGCCCTTGAATCAGAATTACTGGGTTAGATAACGATAGTGATAGCGCTCTATCATTTGGAGAAAAACAAAGAAATACTGAGATAGGATTGGATTGTGTACTGGATGGATCAATTGAAGTTTTAAATAATCCCTCCCTAACCCTTACTAATAGCCATCTTCATGGAGAGTACAGGGACCCAGATGTGTCTTTAAGAGACAATGCTCCCCCGCCCCACTGCAGGTTTTTCGACAGCTGTGTCCACTTGTGCCAAATCTCACCCAGCACTATCCATCTCCTGTTGCTGAGGTGAGGACAGGTGTGCCAGGGCAATTTAAAGGTCCAGGTTATGGTCCACTCTACCATAGGAAAATGCCTGGATGCCTGAGGTTTACATTTCCACAGAAATCTGCTCACAAGCATTGCTGGGGCATGAGGCTATATGTGCCCCATAACCAATCATGTGCTATCTCCTTAGGATGCAGGTTACTTCCCACCATGAATACACGTAACCATGGGCACTTGATCAATGATCAATGCCATTCAAAATCAGTGTTTTTTAAGCAGTCTACATAAATGATCTCATTTAAATTCCCAATAATGTTGACTCACTGTGTAATTCCCATTACATAGTAAAGACCTATGATTCACTATGCTATTCTTAGTTACTATGCTATTCTTTCCCCTTACCGGTTTCCTGTGGCTGCCATAACAAACTACGACAAATCTAGTATGGTGAAAGAAGAGAAATCTATTCTCTCATAGTTCTGTGGTCCATAAATCTGAAATCAAGTTTTCAGCAGGGCCATGCTCTCTCTGAAGGTTCTAGGAAAGAATCCATTCATTGCTTTTTCCAGGTTTTGGTGGTTTTAGACCTTCCTGGTTGTTCTTTGGCTTATGGCCATATCACTATAATGTCTGCCTCAGTCTTTATGTCAAGTTCTCCTCTGTGTGTCTCACTTCCTTTTGCATCTCTCTTACAAGGAGACTTGTGATGGGGCTCAGGGTACACCTGGATTACCCCGGACAATTTCTTCATCTAAGATTCTTAGTTTAATCACATCTGTTAGTAGCTCTTTATATTAGTTCTTTTTCTTAATGACGTAACATTACAAGTCCCAGTGATTAGAACTTGATATCTTTGGATGACCATTATTCCCTACTTCTGAATCTTACCATGCGTATTATGACTGGCTCTTAGAATGTATTTACAGATCCATTTCCTTGAGGCAAAAACTTGCCGGTTTTACTGGGTTCTATTAACAGCCATCCTAAATCTTGCTAACACATTTCAGAAGGGGAAAAAAAATGCAGACAAATATAATTAATAAACTTAAATAGAATAATCCTTAACAAAGCATTGGGAAAATAAATTGCAGATATCTTACACAAGATAGTAAATCATCACTAACTAGAGTTTATCACAAGAAGGTGAATCTATTTTAATATTTTATCAACCACCGTAACCCATACAAAAGACATGATCATATCAATAGATGCAGAAAATAGTTTTGAAAACAATTAAATAAGAATATTTGATTACAACAATTAGCAAACTATGTACAAAGCGATAGCCCTCCATTCTATATTTAGGTTCTCTCCATTTATATACAATATTTATTAGATGTTCTCGTTGGGAACAAAAATGCCAAAAAATGAAATAAAATTAATTTTTAAAAGGAGGAATAAAAATAGTTAATGTAGAATCATTATTTATTTTAAAAAATGCAGAGGCATCTACTACAAAATTACAAGTCTTAATAAGAGAATTATCATTGCCATATAGTATGTCAATATACCAAATAAATTTTATTCCTAACCATTTCCCTCAAACTAAAAGTGAATTTAGTTTTAATAGAGAATCTAAAGAAGATTCAAATAATTGAAAAGTTATGCCATGTTTATTGATTGAGATGTACAATACATTTTAGATATTGATTTTCTACAAATTGGCCCCTATAATCAATGCAATCCCAACTAACATATGCATTGTCTTTTATTTTCTTTTTACTGGAAACCTGTTGTAAAATTTATTTGTCAATACAAAGAAAAATAATAGTACAATTTGAAAAAGAAAAAAGTTGGAGGCCATAATATTTTATTTCAAACTTACTATAAATTACAGTAATCAAAAGAGTTTGATATTAATATAAAGATAACCGATAAATAGAAAATATTATTTGAAGACTTTTACCTATGTTTTCAATTGAATTTCAACAAAGGTGTGAAAATAATTCAATGTTGAAAGGAAAACCTTTTCAATAAGTCGTGGTAAAATGTTACATATATGTATGGAAAACAGAATGAACTTCAAAACGCATCTCATTCCACATGTAAAAATTAATTCAAGATTCATTAGAGTCCTAAAAAATAAGGTAAAAATATAAAATATAAAGCTATAAAAAAAATAAGAGAACCTTTTGGGAACCTTGAGATCAGCAACATTTCCTAGAAAAACGATAAAAATAAAATAAAATAAAATAAAATAATAAAATAAAATATGTATTTAAGTTCAGTAAAATTAAAAATGCGTTAATAAAATGAAACTATTCAGGGGAATATCTTTGATGGATGGCTTTGCATATATTCATCAAGCCACGTAGACATGGTTTAACTGCAGCTGACTTAAGTCTGTTCAGAATACCCCATTATCGCCCCAAATAATGAAAGCATGGGAGATCTACGATGAGAGGCTACAAGGCCATTTCCTACTGCTTCTCTATTTTCCTGAGGCTGGCATGAGAGAGTTTCTTCTCATTGCCTCTGTGTTCCGATGATGAGGCTTTCTGCCTCATCTCCCTTAAGATATAGCTGCAGATGGTAGAACTGTTAAGCTGTCCATAGGCTCAGCCCCTCAGCAACAGGTGGCCCCACCACTCATGTTGCAGTCATCCAGACCCTTTTGTTTTGGTATCTTGTGGGAGAAAGGAACTAGGGAGGTGGCACCTTTGATTTCCTTGATTATGCTGTCCATATAGGAATATATGGTCTGAATTTGACAAGAGATCATTTCTTTACTGGCTGAACTGGTAAATCTTGCCTTTGCTTGACAATCTCATGAAAATGAAAAGTCAAGCCAGATTGGGAGAAAATATTTGCAATAAATGTATCTGACAAAGTGCCCATATGCAGAATAATTTCAGGAAAAAAACATATATGTATACACACATGCACATAATATACATATGTACATAATATGCATAATATATATTATAATGTATATAGCTAATGGAAGCCTAAGAATTATTTTAAAATAATTAGGTCACATAATCTATTATAATCCATGCCCTAATTATTAAATTCCAAAATGATTCTGTCAGTGAAGAAGATTAAACAATTGATGCATTAGGTGTCAGCATTATTACATAGAAATTGGGGACATTAGGTGCACATGTGAATTTGCAACAGAGTACAATTTTTATATTGCTAATTACTTGATATTTTGGCTTTTAAGATCAAGCCCTTGTTTCTCATCCACACAAAAGCATTTCAGAAGATTAATTAGGTCTTCATTAATAAATAATTAAGCATTTTATCTCTACATTGCCTGAAAGCAATTGTAAATTACATCTTGCCCATGTTGCTAATTTGATGTCCAGCAAACAGACGTGCCTATGGAAATTTTGTAAATCAACCTTTTGATATATTAGCCATAGTTTGCTTGCCTTTCAATTCCACTTCGTTGTTGATAATGCAAATCAAGCCACATGAGTGACAACCTGTCAGAAGACACTGCTTTGGAAAGCCATACTCACATTCATACTAACTGTTCAGAGTTGCTAAATGGAACATTTCTGTCTATAATTAAGTAGACAAACATGGCAAAGAATATGCTGCTTCATCAAGTTTTCCGTGTGAATCATTCCCAAAGTGAACTTTTGAAAAGAGCTCCATGAATTCTGTCAGGAAATAATAAAATATAAAACCACATGGTACTTTAACAAAGCTAAGTCAGGAAGTAAATATCAAATATGAAAAATTGATTTTGTATGTAATAATACATATTATAAAATTTATTAACCAAACTCTACTTGGAAATATAGATATGCACATGATTTTATCAAAACAATATATGAGTCTATTACATGACTCTGCAGTATGTATTGAATTCTACACATTTTCTAGGGGACCAGTTTCTCTGAGATAACCCAGAGGTAACATCAACTCACTGAGAGCATGTCTTATTCTTCATTGAACTACTAACACCTAGACTAGATCCTTGCACATAGAAAGCATTCAGTAAAATTGTATTTAAGTAAAATTGCTACAGGAGCATAATTAGATCTTACAAGTAAGCCTATCGTTTACAAGTGAGCTTTATAATTTATTCTAAGTCACTCAGTCTGTTTAGAAAAACTAACTGTGTCCTGGAGAGGTCATGTAAGTAGAGAAAAGGAACATGAAGGAATGTCCAAATAAGCAGGTCTCTGCCTCAAGAAGAAGTGGTGGTGGTAAAAAGAAAGATGGAAAGTGTGGTAGCTTATTCTGTTAAAGACTGCTGATTTTAGAATAGATAACCTAGAGATATAGTACATGCCATTCTGTGGGGAAGCCCCCTGATTGCTAAAACTAAGCACAGATTCTACTTTGGAGACTTTTGAATGTAGAAAGTGAGTTTCCTAATAGTGTGGTCCCCTACTGCTTGCTTCCTGAGTATATTGTACAAGACAGTTTCTTAACACAATTTTGTTTCATTAACAGTTGAAGAATAATGTCAGTGATTTTAATAGCATTCAAGAAAGAGACTATTAAATACAAATGACATGTTTTAGGCAAAGCATTTGATTGCTTAAATTATCTATATGTAACTGAAAAAAATTGTACAATCATGCGTTGAAAGTGTTTGTGTTTAACAATAGCTACAAAGTTGAAATGTAGACTCTAGCATCTTGAAAGTGGGAACAGAAGCTATGTTCTGCAAAGGGCAGATTTCAAAAGACAAAGCTTTATACTTATATTTACTAAAAGTTTGAATAGATATGTTTTACATACTTAGAGGTTTATATAAGTTGGGGTGTCTGAGAGAGAAAATGAATGTTCCAGTCGAAGTAAAACAATCTCAGGGGAATTATAATGTAAAGTGGCATAATGATGGACATACAATACACTCTTCACAGCTGTTCTTCCACTTAAAACATGAAAGGCAGCATGAGAGGAAGGAAAAGACTGACAAATAGATTGGGTCTGCCAGTTCTTAGTATTATGTGCCCTATCACTTTTTGAGGCTCTTAGATAAGACCCAATTGCTCCTTAGTCTTTTTAATTACCTTTTAGATTTCCTTTGTTACAGGATTTATTACTGTGAGTACAAGAGAACTTGTCTTGTCACTTTGTCAGAAAGGATTGGACTATTTAACCAGAATTAACAAATATCTTCCATTTCCTTCATGAAAAAAAGTAGTAAACGTTATTATGCTGCTTCCTGGATTGCATATGTAACTGAGAGCAAGAACACCCTCAGAAGTATGCTGACTTCTGGCATTTATTGCTGAAAACAGAAATACAAGGCAAGTCTGAGTTTCATTACATAATACGTAATATATTCCCCCAATTTGATGTATGGAACTTTTACTTTATCTTATAGTTTAAAAAGACAATTACATTTTACTTTTTTGGTTTTGTTTCACTGATTTTATCTCGGATGTGTTGCGCTCTTTTGAACTACTTTCTCAGATTATCTTTCAATTGAGAAAATAGCTTGAATCAGACTTCTGTAACAGACTGAGAGGTAGATGACACTTGTTACCAGTATTTCTTCACTTGATTATTAATCAAATCTCCCTTCAGAGCTACAGTCACAGCAAGAAGTCAGGTAAAGTGGAAGATTCTAGCCAATTCCCTGTGATGAATGCAATTCTGATGTCTTGCAATAACATTATTCCCAGCCCAAATTCCTGGTCCTCTAGCATAGACGGGAGTAGAAAGGTCTTGACTCTGTCGTCATATACTGCTGCTTTTATTTCATCCCATATCAACAATGATGCAATTGTCTAACCCCAGTCCAACCCTGCTTCCACTTTCTATCCAATCATTTTCAGGAATGTGTAGCCTGTTGTACCTTATGTATATAAAAAAAGAGGTGGATTCCTCAGAAAATAGTATCCACACAGAAGAGGGAAGAAGAATAGCTCAAGACTTGTATTTATGAGCCAGGTGGTCAGAAAATGATTCTACGATCACACTCTTTTTTTTTTTTTCTTTTAATTTTGTTTTGTAGTAAGAACACTTAAAAAGAGATAGACCCTCTTAATAGATTTTTAAGTATATGATACGTTAGGGCTCCCATATAGGCACAATGTTTTGCATCAGATCTCCAAAACTTATGCATCTTGTATTAGATAAATTTTATACATGTTACTTAACACTTCCCCGCGTCTCCCCCCACCTTAGCCCCTGGCAACCACCATTCTATTCTCTGTTTCTATGAGTTTGACTATTTATATACTTCATATAAGTGGAATCATGCAATATTTGTGCTTCTGTGACTGACTTATTTCACTCAGCATGTTTCCCAGGTTTACAAATGACAGGATTTCCTTTTTTTAAGGCTGAATAATATTCAATTCCATTTTCTCTATTCATTCATCTTCTGATGGATGTTTAGATTGTTTCAATATGTTGGTTATTTTCAGTAGCACTTCAACGAACACTGGAATGCAAATATCTCTTTGAGATCTTGGTTTCAGTTATTTTGAGTAGATATCCAGAAGTGGGACTGCAGGTTCTTACGATAGTTCCATCTTTCATTTTTTGAGGAAACTGCATACTATTTTCCATAGCCACTGCACCATTTTTCGTTCCCACCAACAGTGTATAAGAGTTCCAATTTCTCTCTTAATTTTCTTCTATTTTAATTTTTGCTTTAATTTTTATATTTCCTCAAATTTACCTAAAAACACTTATTGAATTACTCCATAATTTTATTTTTAACATCCCATTTTCTTCCTTTTTTTATTGTGTTTTTTTCAAAACCTTTCTTTTTTCATGATGCAATATATTCTTGTTTTCATGGAGATTTTGGAATTGTTTTTGCCTGGTTCCTCGTAATGGTTTATTTTGATCCCAGTATTTCTTCTTAGGCACTTTCTTCAGATATGTGGTTATGCGTGGCTATATCCTCAAAAATGAAGACAATACTAGACACTGATGGAAGCTTCTGTGCATGTGTGCATAGCTATCACCACTAGCCATCAATGCAGAGTGATATGGATGGGCTATTTCATTTGAGAATTCCCCAGAAGTATCTTCAGCTTGTTTCTCTTCAGTGTTCAGATTTCATAATGAAGTGTCCTTCAATCACCAGTTTGGAAGGAATAAACGTTGCTGCCAATATTCTGAGATTAACGTTTGGAAGACGGATGGTGGTCCTGGAACCTATTTCTAGTAATGCCAGTTTTCACTATAACATTTAACCCAACAGGCTCTGAATTTTCTAAATATCACATGCTCTTTGTTTTATTCTCTCCAAAGAATAATTCTCTAGTCTCCTCTTGGCTGCGTTAAATGGGTAGTTGCATCATAAAAACTATTTTCGATACCTGTTGCCAAATATTCCTGAGCTTTTTCTAATGTTTTCTATTTTACATCCTGTTGTTTTTCAGCTCCTCTGAAGGTTTAGAATTAGAGTTGCCAGATAAGATACAGGACTCTCAGTTAAACTTGAACAGACTTATTGTAAAATAAGTGATCATTGTTTTTCTGAGCTTCAAATTTAACTGGGCACGCAGTATTTGCATTTGCTACATATTACAATCCTATTTAAGATATGACCTGTTTGGGTTTGCTCAATCAGCTACCACCTACATTTCAGCTTGCAATTTCCAAATTTTCCAGCTTCATTAGTTCTCCTGCTGTCTTTGCACTTACGCATTTACACCTTAAGAATCATTTTACCGTGGCTTCAGGAGGAAGCTGAGCTTCTTTTGTTGTGTTCACTATCTTAACCAAAAGCAATTGTTTTCAATGCAAATGATGGTATTCCCTCATGGTTGCCAAAAGAGAAGGCAATCCTCTTGACTGAACTATGCTTAGAAGTGCATTAACCACCCAATATATACATAAGTTTGCTTTTAAATTGGTATAATCAGTGGGGTTACAATGACTCCAAGTCCAACAGAAGCAACATTTTATGAGCTATGAATGTGAATTTTTGGTCATGGATTCTGAGACATGCGTCTTACATTTGCTACGGTCACTTAAAGGAAAAGTCTTATAGAACAAGACGAAAATACATAGAAAGCTCCTCAAAAATTACTGTTGATTGATCTGACTGACATTTTTAACAAAGTGCTATGTGAATTTGGGCATAATAAGGAGGTTATTCTCAGATTCATTATATGAAATTTATGCCAAGTTTAATCTATAATCCTACCCATAAAATGACATATGGGAGAAAAGTTTGAAATTTCTCTGGGACAGAAATTTGAGAACAGGAGGAGATATTAGAGATAATTTTTCCTCTGTCTTCTGATGGCTCTTTTTATGACTCTTGTCTCCTTCACAAGTTTAAACTTTTTGCTGGCATGGACATTTTAAAATAAATTCTTAAAAAACAACATAATGTACAACATACTAGTTGCAATTCCTTTTCTGAATTCTAAGAATGTATTTAAGTTTAAAATAAGCAGATTTTATGTAAAAACCTTAATCCCTTGATTTTCATACCACTAACACTCATTCTCTCCTCTTGAAATACTGTTTGAAATCTACCAAAAATTATTTATTTACAAGGGATAGTGTGCACAGAACTTTTTATTCTGTATCCTGGGACAGCTTCAGTGAATAATGATGGTTTAGGAAAGTTAAACATACTCATATATTAGTAAAGCCCATCAGTTTTGTGCAATTGTTGTCAGAACCATTTCTATTATCCTAAAATTATCTTGGATACTATTATGAGAAGAGACCTCTTTTAGGGAACTCTCTGGGATATTGTTTATGTTCCAATGTCCTTTAGATTTAAGTCTTAAGAGTGATATTTGGCCTCTACCACATGAACTTTTTATATGGAGTTCAGTGTAGTGTGCTTGTACATGTGCATGTGAGTGTGTGTGTGTGTGTGTGTGTGTGTGTGTGTGTAAGTGTAAAACAAGATCCCTGATGTGTTTGTTTCTCATTTCTGACAGTTAGTATTATTGCACTCCGACAGTTGGGTCTGTGTTGCCATCTGTCACCTGGGGAATGTGTCTGTCAATTAGCACTTCTCCAACACTATCAGTCAAGAAAGTTACCAGAAAGATAACTTGAAAGCTACTGTCAGGAGGAAATTGAACTACGTATTGAGTTCTTTGGAAGTACATTTATTTCACAGCATCTGCGTGTCAAGTAGTGATGAATGCCCCTTTTAACTAGGTGAGAAAGTGAAATTTGTCTCTTTAAAGAAACTTCTAAAAAGTAAGCTATGCTCTTTCAGCGATGCCAATAAAATGTTTTTCAAATATATTCATTTATTTATATAAAATTTTAAAGTATATTCAGGAAAAACCTCATCATAATTTTAAAAAAACCCTAGATGTAGGAAATGACTAATTGCTATACTTAGCAAATGACTAGTACAAAAATGTCTGATACTCCATTTTCCTGCTATAATCTAACCCATGATATTCAGAGATTAAGTTATTGATGATGAGCATTCTGTCCAAAAAATATCTCCTTGTATCACCAGATCATTTTCTAAAGTTCATTTCAGAAGATTATTGTTGAAGTCTTTGGTCAATTAAAAAATCATACATATTTGAAAACTAGATTTTTAAAACCTAAACACACTAGAGTACAGTTATGACAGTATAAGTGAAAAAGACCTCTTAGTTGCCCTTTGTTGTGCTTGCGCAAATACATACTTTAATTAGATATTTTAGAACTCGAAAATAAAATTTATTTAGTCCAAGAGTCTCATAAACAAGTTTCATTATTTACCTTTCTAACGCTAAACAGAATGAATAGATTTACATGTAATTGTGCATATGTGTGTATACGTATTAACTATGGTACATATATATGCACATTGTCTCTATACAGTTCTCGATAAATGGACATTATCTTTTAAATTAATTTTACCAATTTTGTAATTTTCTATATTTTTGATGAACTATTACACTGCAGGTATACATATGTGTGTATATATAGACACACACATACATATATATATGTAAATATATACATATGAGGTCAGACAATTAAGTTCGCGAACTAGTTACAACGATGTTGCTAAACTTTTTTGATATCAGAGGGATTATTCATTATGGATTTGTACCAACTGGACAAACAGTTAACCAAGCTTGCCATTTGGAAGTGCTGAAAAGGCTGCATAAAAAAGAAGAAAATTATCTGAACTTTTCGCCAACAATTCATGGCTCTTGCATCATGACAACGCACCAACTCACATGGCACTGTCTGTGAGGGATTTTTTAGCCAGTAAACAAGTAACTGTATCAGAACACCCTCCCTACTCACCTGATTTGGCTCCCAATGACTTCCTTCTTTACCGGGAAATAAAGGAGATATTGAAAAGAAGACATTTTGGTGACATTCAGGACATCAAGGGTAATATGACAACATCTCTGATGGCCATTCCAGAAAAATAGTTCCCAAATTGCTTTAAAGGGTGGACTAGGCGCCGGCATCAGTGCATAGCTTCCCAAGGGGAGTACTTCGAAGGTGATCATAGTAATATTCAACAATGAGGTATGTAGCGCTTTTTCTAGGATGAGTTCACAAACTGAATTGTCAGACCTCAAAGACACTTTTATGCCTGCATATATATGTATGTGACTCTGTACATATGTGTGTAAAATACATGCATGCACATATGTGTATTGACTGTAGTATAATAAGTTAGAAAAAATAGAAAATTATGGAAGTAGATTGCATTACTTTAAAAGAACAAAGTCCATTTAGCATAAGAACTATATGTATATTAGTTAACATGCAAGGGTTTTGAAATCAAACAATGGCTCAGATTCACCACATATTAGCAGAGTAATAGCAAATATTTTAACCATATCTCAGGTATGGGTCCCAATCTACAAAATGAGAATGAAAATATTCAAATGATTGTTCAATAAAGTAATAAATATAATGTGTCTAATTAGAAAATGGTACATGTATGAACTCAGTAAATGTTAGCTAAAAATGGGTAAAATTATTTTACACATCTCACATATAACTGTATTGTAATACAGTAAGATAGCTCCATAATAGTAACATTGAGTCAACTGAGTCATACATATCCTTAGATTTTATTTTTTTTATTTTTAATTACAGTTGACATACAATATTATTTTATATTAGTAACAGCTGTACAGCATAGTGGTTAGACATCTGTAATTTAGGCAGTGACCCCCCCAATTAGTCTATTACCCACCTGGCACTATACATATTAGTTGTTACCATATTACTGACTATATTCCCCATGCCCAACTTTACATCCCCATGACTATCTTGTACCTACCAATTTGTGCTTCTTAATCCTTTCCTTTTTTCACCCTGTCCCCAACTGTGCTTGTATTTGGCAACTATCAATTTCTTCTCTGTATCTATGAAACTGTTTCTACTTTGCTTTTTTGAGTATTTTGAGCTTTAGATTCCACATGTAAGTGAAATCATATGATATTTATCTTTCTCTGTCTGACTTATTTCACTTAGCATAATAACCTCTAGGTCCACCCATGTTGTGGCAAATGGTAAGATTTCCTTCTTTTTATAGCCGTGTAATAGTCCATTGTATATGTGTCCCACTTTTTCTTTATCCACTCATGTATCAATGAACATGTAGGTTGCTTTCAAATCTTGGCTATTGTAAATAGTGCTGCAGTGAACATTGGAGCATATATGTCTTTTCAAAATAGTGTTTTGAATTTCTTCGGATAAATATTCAGAAGTGGAATTTGTGGAGCATAAGATAGTTCTAGTTCTAGTTTTAATCTTTTGAGATACTCCTTACCGTTTTCCATAGTGGCTGCACCAATTTACAATCCCACCAACAGTGCACCAGGGTTCCCTTTACTCCACATCCTTGCCAACACTTGTTGTTTGATGGTTTACTGATTTATGGTATAATGATTTTTCACTAATTGTTTGCTTTATCATGCATTTATGCATACCGTGTTTCCCCCAAAATAAGACCTAGATGGACCATAAGCTCTAATGTGTCTTTTGGAGCAAAAATTAATATAATACCTGGTATTATATATTATATATTATATTATATTATATTATATTATATTATATTATATTATATTATATTAGACCTGGTTTTACATTATAGTAAAATAAGACTGGGTCTTACATTAATTTTTGCTCCAAAAGACACATTACAGCTGATGGTCCATCTAGGTCTTATTTTCGGGGAAACATGGAAGGAGCTATTTGGCTGCTATATTTTTGCCCCTCTCGCTTAATTTCTGTCTCTTTCTCTCTCTCATTATGTAAGGGAGACCTTGATAGCCAAGAATAGATGAGGTGAGACGTAATGAATAAGAGCAAGACAATATTGGAGTGATATCAGAAAGATAGCAAAAAAGGTGTTTCCTGTTTATGTTACTTACTGTGCTGTAAAAAGTAAAGACCTTTCTCTTAGACTTGGAAGCTGTGTGTTTTCTACTGGTAATCATGAAATTGTGGCAGGTTATTTTGTAAGCTTACACTTATAGTAAAATCTCAGACCCTTCATACTTATTAAAGTTTTGCCAATGAGAATGGGATTCTGTGAGAGAGAGGACTTTGAGGAAGATGAAGGACAAGGTCCCTGTGGGCAAGATTTAGTGATGGGATAAGATTCCGTGAGATCCAGTAGTATATGCTCTCACCCAAGTGCTGGCGTTGGTGAGGGGGTAACAAGCGTTCCTCATCATACTACCTGCTAACGAATGCTCAAAGGCTGAGCAGCCGGTGCATAGAAGCAAGTTGTCCAGATAGTAGTGGGGTCATTGCTTACTCTCTTTCAAACAGGCAAAGGAAGAGCCATTGTCATAACAATGGGACAACACTCCTCTCATTCCAACTGAAAGAGAATTTGACTGTGTGTATGCTGAGCCAAGGAATCTCCAAACGAATGTGAAAAATACCTGTCAACACCACTGGATGTCTTCTCCATACTCCAACCCATAGCAATTGCTCAGTAATTTTATGAAGCAAATTAATGCCACCTGCTAATGGTGTACCTTGCTGGAGGCACTGTCAACCTGTGACCCCCAACTGATGTATGCACTTGGGGTGGACAAATATTGTAAAAACAATTTTCTTTCCAGGGACACCATGTGCACTTCAGAAATCGTGGCCAAGCATTAATTTTCAATGTGCTGCCCTACCAAAAACATAGTGACTTCTACCATAGGAGTACCACAAAAGACATTCGAATGTATAAAGAAACTACACTAGAAATCAAGTAGTCCTAAATGTTGGCAGAAATGGCTCCAAAAACTGGTAAACCCTTGTTTACTCAGGGGACCTTACTAGAGCATTAAATGACACATTACCTCTAAAATGGGAATGATCCTATTAGAAAAGCTGAAGTGATCAATGAAACCACATCAGCCATAGAAGGCATCCAGGTCAGCCTCTGCTTACTGGCCAAGATTGCAATGAGTGATAAAATTGCCCTAGACATCCAACTTCCGGGTCAAGGCAGTGTCTGTGCAATAGTTAATGCAATTAATGCATCAGGCCAAGTGGAAAGATAAAATAAACGACATAAAAAAGAATGCCCTGATGGTTTTCTTCAGCTGCTGTGGGGTAGAACCCTGGGAATATGTTTGAGTTCAGTACTGCAGGTTGGCCTCTTCTGGCTGCTTGGAGTATTGTTAATAGTAAACTTAATTAAATACTGTGTGAGACACATTGAACAGATTTGGCACCAGCCTCTATTAGATTAATCAGAGTAGTTGCCAGAGTGAGGTACTTAGGGGAAAAGGAACCTGAAGCCAATAGGGTTTGATGATGGAGGGATGCATATTGTTGGGAGCCAATTGTTCACGGGTTTCTCATGTCTCTGTATGGCTTGTGAAAGGAACCCATGACCACCTTTGTTATTCAAGACTATTTTTGAAGGATGTTCATAATGCAAACAGTAGTGGAAGTTAGAAGCAGTGATTCCAGGTAGCAAAGGGTAGGTTTGCTTACGTAGAGCCTTGGAATATAAAGATATTGTCTTTCTCCAAAGTAAATGGCAGGCATTTTTATTGTATATAATACAATATATGATAAACATATTGTCTCATGCTGGAGCCAAGGACCAACATACTTACTGAATATTATAAAAGATTCGGGTTCCTAAGTTCAGGCTTCTCCTATAACGTAGTCCACTGCATGTAAAGGAATCCATCCAGGCCCACTGAGTTCGGCTGTGGCACTTGTAGATAAGGGGACTGACACAATGCTGATGTTCATTGTCCTGTGACTAATACAGTCTTTTGCCTCTGAGCTAAGTGTTTCATTTCTTCCATCAGCTTCCATGAAATTGTGGCAGGCTAAAATGTAGGTTTGCAAGTATACTAAAATCTCAGCGCTTTCATGGTTCTTGAAACTATTTTATATTAGAGAAAAAATATTTTTCCTTTAGAGGTATTTT
This sequence comes from Rhinolophus sinicus, assembly GCF_057876585.1. NCBI lineage: Eukaryota > Metazoa > Chordata > Mammalia > Chiroptera > Rhinolophidae > Rhinolophus > Rhinolophus sinicus. Next base: position 113,736,385 of record NC_142503.1, on the reverse strand, counting down.
GATAGTTTTTTTAATTAAATATTTTTCTACTTTTAGTTTAATGAAACAAATTATCAAGTGCTTTTTCTACATCCCTTGACATTTTTCTCTGAAGTCCATTAGTGAAGTGATTTTCATAGACACCTTTCCGATATTAAATCACTCTTGCATTCCTAGGAGAACGCTACTTGATCACAATATAGAACTTTGCAAATTCATTGTCAGTTTCATTTAGTTAATATGTTATTTAGGAGCTATGCTTCTATTTTCCTGTGCAAAATTTGTATTATCAAAATATTGGCTCCCCAACCTATAGAGGGATGGCTCTTTTGGTGGGCAGTTCAAAATTGATAGGACTGGCTCTCAGGAAAGGCAGCCTGGAACACTGAGGCAAAAGCTGAAGCACTGGCCATAAGCAGAATTTCTTCTTCAGGGAAGCCCTAGCTCTGCTTCCATTGATTGTGTTAGGCCCAACCAGATTATATAGACAATCTCCCTTAAAGCTAACTGATTATGGATTTTAATCACATCTACAAAATATCTCCATAGCAACACCAAAAATAGTGTTTGATTTAATAACTGGGAACTGTTGGTCATTTTGAAGTTGACACATCTGAATGACCATCATTTATATGCTAAAAAATGCGCATTCTGTATTATTTGGGTGAAACATTCTATCTCTCTGTATTTACATATAAAGCTAATGGCTACAATTTTATTTTAAGGCATTCATTTAAGTACATTTTTTTAAACCAATTAGAATATCCCCCCTTTTGTCTAATGTTTTTCATGTTTGGATTTGTCAAATATAAATATTACTATTTTATGTATTTTGATATTTGCCTAGGGTGTTATATCCTGTTCCTATATTATCAACCCAGGACATGATAAAACAAAATAAAACAAAAATAGGGAAAAAAAATCCCCTAATATTCTGTTAGTGGTTGTCTTAAATGCATCTCTCATAGCAATGCATTTCTGAGTTTTGCTCTATCTAAGAATCTCATGATTTTATTCATCAGTGATTATTGTAATGAATGTAAGGATGCATGTCTCTCAGAGCATATTTCACTGAAAAGAGCCTGCCCTGAATTAGTGAGTTTTTAATGTCAAATAAGGGCTCAACCCTACAATATTAACTCCTAGTTCCCCCTTCCAGAGCACCTTGCTTTAGACATGCTCTAAAAACTGCTTTTTGAACAGATTGTCTCATCCAGTTATAATTATATTATTTGAAAAGTGAAGTGGAGGAGAAATGGTAACACGAGGCCAGACAGCCTGTCTGCACTGGTTGTTGTCAGATCCTCCCCCAAACAGGCTCATTCTAGCCATAGTTCCCCACTGCCCTTAACTGAGTTCACTGCTTTTTATTTTTATTTTACTTTATGTGGTATACAGTATTATATTAGTTATAGTATAATATTGTACAATATATAGTAATCCAACATTTTTATACCTTACAATGTGATCACCACACTAATTCTAGTAATCATTTGCCACTGTGCAAACTTATCACAATATTATGGACTATATTGAAAAGCAAAGAGGTAATCCCTGATCCATGCAGGCAATGCAGGAAAACAAAAGGCCACAACTAGAAAGGTCTTTCTTACCCTATGTCATAGCTGTGGCATCTGACTCTCTCCCTCTCCTGGCTCCTTTATTTTTTTTTAAAAGACCAAAACATCTTATAGAATCACAAGCCTGTATTTTATTTTCTGATATTGTTAATACAATCAAGAGGTAACTTCTAATTGTACTGGCTAGGAGATTAAAACTTTTGCATGTTATTTTGCAGATTTATGTTTTTAGGACTATAAGCTATTCTCCTACTGTAATATTTCAATGATGTTTATAGACGCCAAAATATCACACGTTGGAGTGACAAGACTGATTTTAAAGTTACACTTCTAGTGTGCTCTTGTGGAATATTGCTTGTTAAAGCACACAGAAAACGAATCAAACAAAAGCTTTAATATTTTAAGTTTGCTTTAAAGAGAGATTCATTTGTCTTTTTAGACAAAATAGAACTCCTTTTTTCATGTGTATATACTGATTTATTATTTATGGCTCCAGACTCAGAGAATGAATGTCTCCGCAGTAGAATATGGATGAAGCTGAGGCTCCTCCCTTGATACCCACATGCTTTATCTTCCCTCCTTCACCTTTACCATATTTCTTTCTCATCTCTGCTTTCTGCATCCTTACTATATAGTTGCCTTCCACTCTCAAATTTTTAACTCAAGTACACATCTCTTCAGAATTTTGTCATGGTATAGGAAAAATTTAAACCACATCTTGCTAATTTATAAATGGCTCTTAAAATTAAGTGTTGGCAAGATCACTTATGTAATTTCTGGAATCAAAACTTGGGAAGGGTTGATGTGACTCTTTCTTGGAGACCCTCTCAATACTGATACAGCAGCATATCAGTGACAATTAAGCTCATGAACTCATCCTAGAAAAAGTGCTACCGTGTTTCCCTGAAAATAAGACCTAGCTGGACAATCAGCTCTAATGCATCTTTTGGAGCAAAAATTAATATAAGACCCAGTCTTATTTTAACATAAAACCAAGTCTATAATATAATATAATAATACAATATAACTAATATAATATAATATAATATAATATAATATAATATAATATACCTGGTCTTATTTCACTATAAGACAAGGTCTAATATAATATAATATAATATAATATAATATAATATAATACCTGGTCTCATATTACTTTTTGCTCCAAAAGACACATTAGAGCTGATTATGCGACTAGGTCTTATTTTCGGGGAAACACGGTACATACCTCATTGCTAAATATCACTACAGTCACCCTCCAAGTACTCCCCTTGGGAAGCTATGCACTGAAGTCAGTGCCCAGTCCACCCTTCAAAGCAATTTTGGAACTCTTTTTCTGGAATGGCCATCAGAGCCGTTGCCATATTACTCTTCATGTCCTGAATGTCATCAAAATTTCTTCTTTTCAATATTTCCTTTATCTTTGGGTAAAGAAAGAAGTCATCAGGGGCCAGATCAGGTGAGTAAAGCGGGTATTCCAATACAGTTATTTGTTTACTGGCTTAAAAACTGCCTCACAGACACTGCCGTGTGAGCTGGTGCATTGTTGTGATGCAAGAGCCCTGAATTGTTGGCGAAAAGTTCAGTTTGCTTTCATCTAACATTTTCATGCAGCCATTTCAGAATTTCCAAATAGACTTGGTTAACTGTCCACTTGGTACAGATTCATAGTGAATAATTCCTCTGATATCAAAAAAGGTTAGCAACATTGGTGCAACAAGTTTGCGAACTTAATTGTCAGACCTCGTATAAATCTTCAAAGTCTTAACTCTGGGAACCTTATAAAATGGAATATAGTTCATTATAATGCAGTCCCTTGTGCTGATAAAACAGTAAGCCATGTTGTACGTAGCATTACTGTTCACGTTATTATAACAATATTAATGCTAACATTTTAGTGACTGCATTCAATCTAATATATGCAGTTTCTTCATAGATAGCTATAAGTACTTGTGATTACATAGATATTTTACAGTGGTAGTAAATTATCTCTCAAGGTAGATTAATAACAACATATACTTTCACCTGTCGTATACAAACTTGACAAAAATTGTTCTTTTCTTAAAACTATTTTCACTGCAGGAAATATAGTGTAATCATTAACATGAGTCTATGAATATAGGACAGACAATAATAAAATCACTCATAAATCTTAGTGAGTATTAAATTTTAATAACTATCCCATTTTATTATAATTTAATTATATAAGTAATAGATGAATATGTTCTCCCTTATAACATAGGCATATTATTAATAAAATTGAAATGACTCCCTAATCTTCATTCCAGGACCTAGTCACCTCTCTTCCTTATCAGAGATGATCATTATTTTTTTGCATTTCTTTACTGAAGTTTGAAATTTTATGGATAGTAAAAATATTATAAAAATTATAGACATTATTTTGTATAACTTTTTTATATTTTTTCAGATAAATGTTTTACTTTAATACCGCTCAGGTGCTTATTTGTGTTTACCAACTTTATTTTTTAGAATACCATAGTAAAACATTTCTCTCTATATATGCTTTGTATTAAATTGTATAAATACACCGTATTTAATTTCAACACTGATTTTTGGTGGATATTTACATTATAATATTTTTTTATGCTAAATGATACAATTAACATCCCGGGCATAATGTGTATAGTTGGAAACTTCTCAAAGTTAAACAGTTGAGGTAGAAGTTCTAGGCTATATGTGGAAAATCTTAGTAATTTTTTTGTCTTCAAATAGCCATAGTTCCTGAAATAGTTCCAGAGTGATAGAAGTGAAAGTGTCTCTTTTTATTTATAGAAAAGCTACTTTTAAGCACACCTGAGTTTATGTTGATGAGGTGACTTTTAGAAAGCCCCTAAGAATGCAGGTTTATTGCTGGGGGAATCAATCATGTGATGAAAGGGTTAGAACATTCAGCCCCATGCTAAACCTCTGGGGAGAGGAGAGATGCTGAAGGTTCAGTTAATCACTAATGACCAATAAGTTAATCAATCATGCCTATGTAATGAAGCCTTCATTAAAGAAAAGGGGGAAAAAAATACCTAAAGGAAGGGTTTTGGAGAACTTCCAGGTTGGTTGATGAACATGTGGAGGTGAATCGTTTTCCTTCCTTCTCTGAGCCATTATGCAAATGATCAAACCTCATGATGGGGGTTATGGGAACTTCTGATTTATAGTTAGTCAGTCAGAAGCCCACATAATAACCTGGACTTGCGATTGGCATCTGAAGTGAGGGTAGTTTTGTGGGACTGAGCCCTTAATCTGTGGGATCTCACACTATTTCCAGGTAGATAGTGTTAGAATGGAGTTAGATTGTTGCATATCAAACTGATGTCACCGAATTGTCTGATGTCATTTGGAGTACATAAACATTCAGTGAATAGGGGAAAAAAACTGTTTTTTCCTCTAAGTAGAAGTGTTTTCCTCTTCAGCTCCCCATTACATTAATGCATACATTCATATTCCCAAAAATGATGAACTAAAATAACTTTTCCATATAAAGTTGCCAAATTATGTTTTTATTGCCTACATTTTATATACCTGATGAGTGCAAAATTTTTTAAATCATTTTTTTTAACATCAAGAAATTTAATTTAATTCAGTATTCCCTATGATGCTATGGTATTTGTGTTTAAAAATGATTAAAAAGTGACTCAGCGTAATTTAATAGAGTATGACCATCAGCAGGCAATTTCACTTCCATGGGCACTCAGTTTCTATTCTCAAAACATCATCAAAATTAACACTACTTTTATTTAAATTTTTTTATAGATTGTATCAAAGAAAATGTCCTTAATTTATTTCGTACAGCTGCGAGCTTCATATAGAGAGTTTGTCTCCATTGGAGAATTTAAATATAATCCCACCAGGCTTTCTTTATTTGAGAGAAAACATTACTGTATTTATTTGGCAGAGGGGGCTTTGATTAGAATCTTTTTTTGAACAAAGCAAGTTAATGGAATGCTATTAAAAAGTGTTCTGATTTAACTACATGATGTTACATTTGGGAGTCCTCAGAAATGGATTCCTTTGTTTATATTAGGCATAAAAACATTTTAAACCCAAGATCTGCACTGGGAATTTATACATATTCTCTCTTCCTGAGGCAAATGAAAGCATTTTGCTTTATTCTTTATTTTAATTAGGTATTTTCTTCCTTTGGTCTCCTTTAGGGATTCCATTACTTTATAGTATTTGCTCCAATTGACATTTTGTTTGGTGTTTCATAGACAACAAGAAAAAGTAGGGGGTTCATTTGTAATTTTAAAAAATAATGAGCAAGCTATCATCACCTACCAGTAGAAGAGATCATGCCCCCAGGAACAAACACAGACAATTAGCTGCCAGATTCACTACTCTTCTCTCCATTGATCACAGTCCCTTTTCAAAGTTCCCAAGTGATCAATACAAGATATGTTAAGAAACAGTTCACAGAACGTCCATTTAGGAATGATAAATGTATTCGTACCAGGGCTTTTATTAGGGAAAAAAAAAAAAAAAGAGAGAATTCCAACACTTGGAAAGTGGCCGCCCAGAGTAAATTTTTAGAGTTCTTTACTTGATTTTAAGCAACTAGAATCTGATTAGGAGACAGTTTCTTGTTAAAGTCAGTCATTTCTTGTTAAACTCTAATCAACAGTAAACTTTCCTGAGGATTATTCTGTCCTTTTGAGACCAGCCGTTAGATCAACAATACCTATGTGCCAAATAAATGTCTATGTTACAAATATTAAGAACAATTTTGTTTAAAATGCATAGGGACATCTTAATAGAAAATGAAATGTTTGGTAGAACAATCTGACTTCTAAGAATAGTAACTCCTATAACTTTTTAGTTGGTACTTCAAAATATCATTTGTGATACTGGGTCTCAAGAATTTGCCATATAAAATGTAAGAAAATAACACAGGCTGTTGTTATAAGAAGATAATAGAACTAGAAGAACAAAACACCCACAGAGTATAATAGTTTATCAATAATAGATTTGAAATCTAGTAAGATTTGTGTGTGTGTGTGTGTGTGTGTGTGTGTGTGTGTGTGTGTGTGTGTGTGTTGGAGAGAAAACAGATACCAGCCATAGGGATGATCCTGATAATATTGAAATGAAGATATTTTGATGGCATTCAGGACATCAAGGATAATATAACAACAGCTCTGATGGCCATTCCAGTAAAAGAGTTCCCAAATTGCTCTGAAGGGTAGACAAGGCGCTGGTTTCAGTGCATAGCTTCCCAAAGGGAGTACTTCGAAGGTGACCATGTTGATATTCAGCAATGAGGTATGCAGCACTTTTTCTAGGATGAGTTTTTGAACTTAATTAGCAGACCTCATAAATACTATCTTTTGTCATAAAAATGTGAAGAAGGGGGAAAAGAAAAATGTTCTTAATGCTTTAAACTGGACTTTGATATTGTGTGTGGTAGTGATAGCTAGTTATAACTATTATTTTACTCAATATTTATTCTTCTCTTCATATTTACTAAAATAATTTATTTTTTTTTTTGTTCAGGGTAAAACAACAAATAATCCAAACCCCCACAGACTCACAGATCTCCTTATAATTAAAGGAGTTCCTTTGACCAAGTTCTGACCAATGAGATGTAAGCAGAATTACAGAGGACAAGGTTTATGGAAAATCTGCTATTTTCCTAACTAATGAAAAGGAGGTTTTTCAGCTGACACATGTTGTTCATCCTGTGCCTTCCCCCTTCTCCCTACCTACAAGGAGAATATGGTGCCCAAAGTTGGTATCAGATAAAGATAAGAATAACAGTGCCACACAAAAGCTGGTGGAGAAGAAAATGAGGTCATTGTGGAACTGCTGTTCCAGTCGTGGAATGCCTGCCTCGTGATGCATTAATAAGAGAGAAAAAAACAAACAAAAAGTACTGGATGTGAGAAATGGGGAGATGTACAGACCTAATGTATAGCTTGGTGACTATAATAGTACTATAATTTATCTGACATTTGATATGAAAGTAGCTCTTAACTGTATTACCACATACCTACACAAAGGTAACTATGTGAAGTGATAGATATGGTAATTTGTTAATTAGCTTGTGTTAATCATTTATATGAATTTCACAATTATATGAATATCAGAACCTTACTTTTTATACATTAAATATATACAATTTTCAATTGTCAATCATACCTCAGTAGACCTGGCAAGAACAAATCCCAAAAACCTATTCCATTAAACAAGTAATAATAAGCTTTCTTATTATGATACAGTCACAAGTAGTTCTTAAAACAATATATTATGTCAAATTTTCTGATGTTCACTTGAGTATGAACTCCAACTTATTGTTTATAGGCATTCTCGTTTTAATACTATTATTTGCACATAGTTTATCAGAAATACTAACATGGTATAGGTTTGTTGTTGTTGTTATCCTCAAAATGAATAGTTACATAGGACTAGAAGGAGAAACATTAATCGGGCAATGTAGAGGATGCAAATTAAAGGGAAAGAGATTTTAAAACACTTTCTGTCATTTTTCTTTGTATCTAAACCGGCATTGGCCATTTCCTCCAGGATGGATGTTTCTGTCTCCAAAATGGTCTTTCACTCTCTGAGTTAAAAGTTTTTGTGATAAATAATTTTCATATTAAACATTATTTTGGGGGAAAGTTTTTCAATTTACCATATAATTAAGAATGCAGAAAAAATAAAATAATAAAGTATAATTTCCTATTATTTTTTATTTATAGTGCTAAAGATTTGGCCAATAAACAAGAAATTATGGTGGTGGTGCCAGTGGTCAGGAATTTGAATTTATATCACTAAAAAAAAAGAGGTCTCATATTTGGAGCTATGTTATGGTAACTTTATAAACATAGAATGGGAAAATTAAGGTGGGGCATGCTGTTCATAAGAAAAGTCTCTTTCAAACTTAGAAAAGAACTGGTAATCAACAAGTGGATACTCTAGTGTGCTCCCTAGAAATTGTTTCTTGTTTATATAAAATAAATTGATGAGAAATCAAAGGGGAATTCAAGTAATGCAATAATTCATGAGAAAAAGTCATATTCCACTTATTCTCTAAGGCTAAAATTATGATGAAAATGTTTTTGTTTTTGTTTTCCCAACAAAATCTATGGGCTTTATAGACAGATTGTCTGGACAGGGCCATAACTTGCAAACTGACTATATTAGCTATTGTCCATGGCAACGGAGGGGTACTCATGGGTTGTAAATGGAATAGACACGTAATCTGTATTTTTTTCAACTGCCAAGAGGATCAGGACAAAATGTTATTTCAATTTGAATTTTCTTCTTATAGATCATCTGCTTTAGAAACCTATTTTATTGAAGTTGCAGTGCCCTGGTGTGTTAAGAAGCGTCACGTATACTGTACTTATCATAGCCTAACCATCACAATGAGGTTTGATTGAAAATTGGAATGGATATTTGAAATACCTCAAATCATTGTGATTTAAGCATTAATATATTGCATAGATTACTGAGATATTGTGAAGAAAATAAAGATTATGGGGTGGAGGTAACATTGTAACTTGCACAAACTTCTTTCCTAGTTGTTAAATGGCCATGTGTATGTATATATATACATATACATATATATATATATATATATATATATATATATATATATATATATATATATAATTTTTTTTTTCCCTCCAACTGATCCTATAGTATCTCGACCTGAATAGCTTTCACAAAGTATTCATTGAAAAAAGTTACACCATGCCAGTAGTTCTAAATATATTTAACTGTCTGAATTCCTACAGGAATGAAGGATGGGATGAGTTGTTCCTTCTCCTCTCCTGACTGAGGTAGGAGCCAATGTTTCAGAGTCTTGAAACCTAGTGGACCAGAGGATGAGAGAAATCTATAAGACTGTATTTATCTAATCTTATTACAGACAACTGGGGTAGGACGTAAGGGATCATTGTCCAGGCTCATACTGCTACTGCACATTGGTAAGTGCTCTTGTTGAACAGGATGGTTTAACATACAGAAAACAGAGGGACCGGTGGTGGAAGGTATGGATAAAACTTAATGATAAATGAAAGTAAGCAAAAAAAGGTAAAGCTAGTTTTTCTTTGATGCTTTGGTATAGTTTGAGAGCATGAAAATAATATTGTCTCTTAGCTATATTCTCAGATGACTAGAAGAATAAAGTTGTTTACTTTCTAAAAACTTCACCATTACAGAAAAGTGAGGAAATAAATTCGAATTCAGAAGAACTTAGAAATATTTAAGATAATCTGACCTACATGAGGCAGTTTGAATAACAGAAATGCATTTTCAATAAACACTTGGAATGATTTTAATATGGCAATACTCTTTGGCTCTAATTTTACAGGTTATATCTATTATCAAAATATCTCCTGGAAGGCACATGAAAGCGTTTCTGCCACCAGAATAATCACAACAGGATTTATTCAATATTAGAGCTACTAATTACTATGCAGCTATTAACATGGGTGATAGCTATTTGAGAAAAGTATCTGGTTATGATGAATAAAGATTGTTATACATATACTCTGTCTTGGAATAATGTGCTTTAATACCGATGGGCCTCATATTTGTAGATCAGAAGCTAAGGCCAACATACAAAATGTTTGGCAAATCAAAAGTAATATGTGCCTAAGAGTAGCATGGCAGGCTTCTTGCCCATAGTTAACCATAGACATTTACTGAGGGCAGCCATAGAAAGCTCTTTGGCTCATTCAAAGTAAAGCACATTTAAAATTGATTTATTCTCCCATGACTTTCTGTTGGGATACTCAATTTATGTTTGATTTAAAATATATAGCCAAATCAAATACAGACAATTAGTACACGCTGGAACCAACATATATGGTCTATAAATCAACATTGGCCAAAACACTTCAAGTGAGCCAGCACTGGCCTAGGCCACATAGGACAAGCCAAATATGCGTACACTTGAGAAAATTCACTGAGGAAAATGTCTTATTAACTTGGATAGCCTTCCTATCAGGGATGTTATCAATTATGGTAAACAGTTTAGACTGATTATTAGAATTTAAAAAAGTAAGTGCAATGAACTCAACAATATGCCAGAAGACAGAGATGGGGGAAGACTGTGCTAATTCAGGAGGGCTATTAGGTTTGCTTAGTTCAATGGAATTAGAGGTAGCCCAAGGAAAATAGATGTTCAGGGATATTGGCTACAGGTCCACAATGTATAAATCTTGAGAAACCTTGGTTCTTCCAAGCTGTGGCATCTCACAAATGATGAATGTAAATTATGTATGTGTTCTCCTGCAGCCAAGGACTCTAATATAAATAAAAACAAGACATATCCAATTGTACAGTTGGTGATTATAAGAAATTTGTTAATTTTTTTACATTTATATATATATATATATATATATACATATATAAATATATCAGTATATCAGTATATAAGTATATATATATATATATATATATATATATATAACTATGTAGGTATATATATCAGCATATATATATATATATATATATATATATATATACACACATATATATAAAAATATACCGTGTTTCCCTGAAAATAAGACCTAGCCAGACCACCAGCTCTAACGCATCTTTTGGAGCAAAAAAGACGCGTTAGAGAGCTGGTGGTCTGGCTAGGTCTTATTTTCGGGGAAACACGATATATAATATATATTTCTTATATCAGTATATATAATTTTTTATATGAGTATATACTGATATCACACTATATCAATAGAGTGTTTATATGATGGAGGGATTCTGGCAATGCCCACCAAATACCTGGAATTAGAATCTTAGTTCTTGATATATACTCTACTCTACATTAATATTTGGTGTATGGATAAAGTCCAATTTTTCTGGGAAAGGCACTCTTACTGTAAGTTAACATATTTATTTTATAATAACAATAACAGTCCATAAAATAATTGTTTTCTGTAATACTTACAATAAAATTAATTTGATTGCTTTTAAAAAAAAAAAGATAATGCTGAAAATGCTATAAAACAAACCAGTTTCCATATGACTTAATTCTAGGTATATACCCAAAAGAATTGCAAGCATATGTCCACATAAAAAGTTATACATGAAAAGAGAAAAACAAAATGATAAAGGAAGAATCCTGAAGAAGCATGAAGAGATACAGTATAGAGTATATATAGATGGAAGAGTGACATTTATTCAATGAAGTGAAAAGAAAGTATACATGTATATTGTAGTTCATGCAAAGCTATTTTAGGTGTACAGAAGCATAACATAAATGGAATTCTCTAGTAGAACATATCAATAAATAATGTCTTATTAAGAGGCCACCATACTGCGATAGTATTATAGAAATTAAGAGCTACCTAAATTATGAAGTTCAGAAGAGAAATATAAACAGGCGTATGTAACTGATTTGATATTTATATGCCTATTAATCTCTTTAAGCACAATTACATTCACCCGTATGCATATTTACATAAATATATTAAAATTATTTAATGAGAACTAAATTGTATGGGGGGAACTGATTTGAAATTGTACTTCATGCATTCTTACAAAAAAGTTTCTAAATATATCATATGTTACATCCCACTTTATTTGTTAAAGTCATCCATTTCAGTGTAAATTTTTATTATTTTTATAACTATTTCTTAATGAGCACATAGTAATAGTTCAGATAAATATTAAACAAAGGCATAAAATGTTACAAAATGTGGATGCATCATATGAAACATTAGACACTAACTTTTCCACTATTCATGTGTGTATTTTTTTAACAGTTGAATCTATAGTCCCTAATAGGATAAATTTTAATATTTGGAATAAATGAAGATTCAAGCTTGACTCAGATATGTTTATTTTATAAAACTGAAATTAAAATACACCCAATTCCTCTAGGCTACCAATGATTAAGTTAGGTAAATTATTGGGATCCATTTTAAAAAATTTTTAATATATTTTAATTTTTAATATATTTTTTAATTATTTATTTTTTTTAGTTTCAGGTGTACAAAGCAGCATAATAGTTATTCGTATACACCCCTCACAAAGTGATAACCCCCCCAATCTACTACTCTGACATTGTATAAATTGTTACAATACCATTGACTATATTCCTTATGCTGTACTTTACATCCCACAAATTATATATATATGTGTGTATATCTATCTATCTATCTATCTATCTATCTATCTATCTATCTATCTATCTATCTATGTATCTATCGATATATAATTATACTTGATATTCAATACTGTTCTACTTCAGTCAGGTGTACATTGCAGTGGTCAGGTATCCATACAATCTATGAATTGATCCCCTTGATAAGTCCAGTGCCCATCTGGCACGCTACATAATCTTTGCAACATTATTGATTATATTCCCCATATTATGAGATCCATTTTTTATTAGTATTCCATGATTGATTTGTGCGTTAAATCTCTATTTGTGCTACAAGCTTAGCACAAAAAGCACAAGAATTAAATTTATAAAGGAAACTGAAAAGCATGGCTATTTTGAAATGCTCCACAGTAGTAGTGGTATAAAATAGTACCTATAAACACAAGCAAGTTTGAATATTTTGGATTGTTGATCAAAGTTGTCAAACTGTGATTTGAAGCATGTGTGGGGATAGTGAGCTTCTTTCTTAGTATTAAGACATCCTCCATTCAGCTTGTAGCAATGAATTTTATACCCCAAGAAATTTAGAATCTTATTGTTAGTAGTACTATAAGTTAATAAGTTATGGGGAAAATTTTTAAAAACAAATATTTGAATAAATGTGGACTGAACCTATTTGCATGTGAGTCTTGTGAGATCATCATATATATTATTTTTTTAATATTTATTACATAGAGTCCAAAAAATTATCAAATAAGAGCCCTTGCTGTATGCTAGGCAATATGTTCAATGCTGTATACCAGGGAGGAATACTTAAGGCAAGTATTTCAAATATTGTGAATGAATGTTACCTTTTAGTCAATCTGGATTAAGAATAATTTGTATATAACATTGCAAATAAAAAGAAGAAACATGATGGATTTTTACTTTTTTAATTTCCTCAAATTAAGAACAAAATTTAGTCCACATATATTTGAAAATTCTAATTATTAAAATTGTATAACAGATGAGTTTTTAATAAGCATGTATTTTATTATTATTTAGTTTTCATCAATAAAATATTAATACTATTTTACAATTTAAGTAATTAAAAAGCATAAGTGGGCACAAAATTCGAAGCACAATTTAGTCATACTGAAATTCAGTATCATAATAACTCAAGAAAAGGAAATGTCAAGTAAAAATAAAGCAAAAGAGCTACTGAAAGAGTAGCCATATTGAGGAAAAGCTTAAATTGTCCAATATGATTTTGGTTCATTATATTAAATATTAACTACTTATTTCTCTTAACAATCATTGGTTCAATTACATTAATATTATTTTCTCCTTACTACTCTAATCTACTAATAAGAAGTATTATAATACTTTCATTAGGCAAATTATAGGAGCAGTCCTGACTGAATTATATTTAATCATCAACACCAATTTGATAATGAATAAAATAAATAACTTCTATATCAAAGTTGCCTAATCTCTTTGTTATCTTAAAGGGGTTGTCAAAAACTCAGTTTTTGAGGGTTTTTTTCTTAGATTTTTGAGATTTTTATATTACTCAATATATTCTCTCCATGAAAGTTTTAGGTCATCATTCTATGCTATCAAATGAGCCTTAATATACAATTAGTTTCAAAGTGTATTTATTAATAAAGTTAGCTATACTGGAGTTCACAGCAACTCTGAAATTTCTGGATAGATTTTTCTTTTTGTTATATTTTGGTCCTGGCCAAGAACCACTGCCCCACTTATAATTAATATAGTATAATATTATCCATAAGAATGCAGTTACAAAATATAGCTGATTCTAAATGGAAAAAAATAATAAGCAGAAGTAACACATACAAATTTTATTCCAAGCTGTAAAAGTATATTTTACATTTTTTTTCCAATTTGTATTTCTGTCAACCTGAAGGAATTCTGAGAAACCAATGTTTTGGCTATGTATGTATTAAGAACAGGAAAACTCAGCAAGATTACCTCATCTAATTTCAGGTCATAGTCAATGAAAAGTAGCAGCTTTTAAGTCATTGAGTCTTTCTTTCATTTTGCAACATTTTACTAAGTTTCTCCTAGGTTACTAGAAATGTTTCACTGCCTTGGAAAATAAAGAGGACAATGAAAAGTATAACTCATAGTTCTTAAGTTCAAGTAATGCCTTTGTGGAAGGCATTCAAAATGTTTTCCAGACTTCAATAATTATAAATGTTATCTAGGGGTATTTGCTAAAATACAGATTCCTAAAGGAGCTTCCCTCATATACGACTTCAGAATTTTACATGTACCTTTAATTAGGCAAATTGTGTTAATGTAAAATGGAAGCCTTCATTTCTACCATTTAGTATTCTAAAACCAACATAAATAGTCTGACCAGATTGAATTGAAATACAGAATTTTGTATTAATGTGATAAACCTTTCTATATAAACATTTCCTTGATAACTTCTTGAACATATGTAAAAACAGACTCTTCTGGTTATGCTACATGGTACATCTCTGTGACTTTTTTCAGAGCAATATTGGAGCCCATTTCTCAAATAAATTAATCTGTTCAACACAAATAATTCATATATTAACACTGGGTCAGATACATAGGAATCCAACAAATAATGTGAAATGCACAATTATGTTTTAAAGTAATTAATTAGGGAAAATAAACAACTTTTATTTAGTCTTTCTCCTATTTTGCACAATATGTGTAAATATTGTGGATATTTCTGAGATTTATTATTTTTAATTGTGTTCACAATGTAATATGTGAAAGAAACCTAGTTACCACAACATACATTTAAATACTTGAATCCACATGCTCTAAAGATGTTGGAGGTGAGACTTGAACTGGGGAGAAATGAGAAAGATAATTTTAACTTAATAAAATAAGAATATCAGCTAGCTTTTTTTTATTTACAAATTTCTAAAAATATGATGAGGTATATGTAAAATAAAATACATTTAGAAAATTCTGTGAGGCTAATTTGAAAAGAAAGAGCTTTGAACTTGGAATCAAAACAACTAAATTCTAATTTTGTTTAATCTCTATTCTAATATATACACTTGGGTGAATCATTTCAACTTACTTTTTAATAATGTTTTATCAAATATATGGTGACAGAAGTAGATTTGACTTTGGGAACTGAACATACAATGCAATACATAGATGATGAATTATAGAACTGTACACTTGAAACCTATATAATTTTGAAAAATACATCTGCTTGAGATCCAAGATGGCAGAGTAGATAAATGCTGCTCATGCCTTCTCCCATGAACATTAAATGAACATCTCCCATGAGCATTAAAATTACAACTAAATTATAGAAAAATCAACCTGGAGAACCATCTGAAGTCTAGCTGAAGAACCCGGAGAACCATCTGAAGTTTTATAACTAAGGATATAAAAAAGAAACCACATTGAGACTAGTAGGAAGGGCAGAGATGTGAAATGGGCCAGCCCCTAAACCTTTGTGTGGCAGTTGAAAACTGGAAGGGATATCTCAGCCGTGGAGGTACCCCCTGGAGGAGAAAAGGACCCCATCCCCCGACCAGGCTCCCCAGCCCAGAATACTGGTGCCAGGAAGAGGAGCTCCCACAGGATCTGGTGCTGAAAAACAGTGGGGATACTGACAATCAAGGTGAGACAGAAGGGTGCGGGAAACCCAGATGTCCCTTGGAAGGGCCTGCACACAGACTTATTCCCTCACAGGCACTCACCCTGGACTCTGGCAGAGTGATAGTGACTTGGAGAGTGATGAATACATATGGGGAAAGACTGAGGTGTGTGGCTCTGAGGAAAGTACTGGAGGGATAATTGCCATTTTTCCTGGGTGGGGTCCTTTAACCATGCAGCCAGCAGGGGGCACCATCTTTCCAGTGTTAAGCGCCTCCTCCACAACCACCACCACACCCATGGCCAAATCTGAATCTGAATTGGTCTGGTGAGTTCTGCCAACTCCATCCTGGTAACTCCCTGAGATCAAGCCTCACTGAACTGTCATACCCCATAAGGCCTTATCAGAGCCTGAATCTTATGGGAGCCGGCAGATGACCTTGGAGTACCCTGGCTTTTTGCAGAGCTACCCCAGACACAGTACTGGCTGTAAATGTCCTCAGTTTGCAGTTTGGCCTCTCTCACATTCCTACAGGTCCAACACAGGCATAGACCAACAACAGATCTCTTTGTAGCTCCTACCAGGTAGGTCCTGGCTGGTCACAGGCAGTTGCTGAACTTGGCCTGCACCAAGAAGTCAACTTGAAGGTTGATTTCAACCACAGCAGAGCACCACCCAATGAGCCCCACACGCAGAACAGACAAATGGAAGTCTCAACAGGCATCACAGCCCACTGATATAAATTGCACTCTGTGGCGTAAGCCCCCCGTACAGCAGCCCGTAAGCTGTGGACATGGACAAAGTCCACAACCAGTCAGCCTGAGGGTCAGTCCCACCTACTGATGTACCAAAGCAATCAAGGCTCAACTATAACAGGTCACAGACAATCCACACAAGGGACACTGCTAGAGCACCAGATGCAGGTGACCAGGGAGACTGTGTCAGGACTCCACAGGGTACTTATTACATAAGGCCACCAGGCAAGACTGGGAGACATAATGTATCTATCTAACACAGAAATAAACGGAGAGGCAGCCAAAATGAGGAAACAAAGAAATACATCCTAAATGAAAGAACAGGAGAAAAGTCCAGAAAAAGAACTAAACAAAATGGAAGCCAAGAACCTACCAGATACAAAGTTCAAACAGCAGTTATAATGACACTCAAGAAACGTACTGAAAACTTCAACAATCTGATAAAGCAAGCATAAAAAAGGACACAGAAACCATAAAAAGAAGTAATTGAGAAGTGAAGAATGTAATACCTGAAATGAGGAATGCACTAGAAGAAGTCACCAGCAGACTAGCTGATGCTGAGGATTGTATCAGCAATTTGTAAGACAAGGTAGCAGAAAACTCCCAGAACAGTAGGAAAAAAAAAAAAAAAAAGAGAGCAGTTTAAGAGAGTTCTGGGACAACATCGAAAGTAACAACCTTCGCATTATAGGGGTGCCAGAAAGAGAAGAGAGAAAGCAAGGGATTGAGAACCTATTTGAAGAAATAATGATTGAAAACTTCCCTAACCTGGTTAGGAAATAGACATACAAGTCCAGGAAGTGCAGAGAGTCCCAAACAAGATGAACCCAAGCAGGCCCGCAGCTAAAAACATTATAATTATAATGGCAAAGGTTAAACACGAAAGAATCCTAAAAGCAGCAAGACAAAGGCAACTAGTAACTTATGAGGGAGCTCCCATAAGATTGTCAGCCACTTTCTCAACAGAAACTTTGCAGACCAGAAGGGATTGGCATGAAATATTTAAAGTAATGAAAAGCAAGGACTTACTTGCTAGTATATGCAGCAAGACTACTCTACCCAGCAAGGCTATCATTTAAAATCGACGGACAGATAAAGAACTTCCCACACAAGAAAAAGCTAAATGACCTCATCACCACCAAACCAGTATTACAAGAAATGTTACAGGGATTTCTTTAAGATGGAAAAAAAAAATCAAAATTTTGAATAATAAAATGGCAATAGCTACATATCTATGAACAATTACTGTTAATGTAAATGGATTAAATACTCCAATCAAAAGGCATAGGACGGCTGAAAGGATAAGAAAACAAATCTCTTACATATGCTGCCTACAAGAGACTCACTTCAGATTGAGAAACACACACAAGCTTAAGGTAAAGGGATGAAAAATATATTTCATGAAAATGAAGACAAACAAAAAAGCTGGGATAGCAATACATATATAAGACAAAATAGACCTTTAAAATAAAGGCTATAACAAGAAATGAAGAAGGGCCCAGTAATACCACTACTGGGTGTTTATCTGAAGAAACCCAAAATTATACTTTTAGGGGAAACATGCATCTGTGTCTTTATTGAAGCATTGTTTATAATGGCCAAGATGCGGAGTCAGCCTTGGTGTTTGTTGATGAATGAATGGATAAAAAGGAGGTGATACATACATACAATAGAATATTATTCAGTCATGGATGGGAATGGGTTCTTGCCCGTGGACCTGGAGGGTACTATGCTGAGTGGAGTATGTCAGACAGAGAAAGACAGATGCAATGTGTTTCACTTATATGTGGAATCTAAAGAAAAAAAATAAATAAACGAACACAACAGAAACAGACTCAAAGATACAGAAAACAATTTGACAGTTCCCACATGAGACAGGGATTAGGATAAAGTGGGTGAAAAAAGGGAAGGGATTAAGAAATACAAATTGATAGTTGCAAAATAGTCATGGGGCTGTACACTATAGCATAGGTAATATAGTCAATAACATGGTAATAGCTATGTATAGTGCCAGGTAGGTACTAGACTAGTCAGGGGGATCACTTCTTAAGCTATATAAATGTCTATCCACTATGTTGTACACCTGAACTTAATATAAAATAATACTGAATGTCAACTGTAATTGAAAAATGAAAAAGGGCAGAGAAGGTGAAGAGTAATAAGATGTTCAAATTTTCAGGTATTAAATAAGTCATGGGATGTAATGTACAGCATAGGATTTATATAGGATTTATAGTCAATAATATTGTGATAGCTTGGTATGGTGTCAGATGGTTGCTGGTCTTACCATGGTGATCACCTCTTTGGGTATATAAATGTTGAATAACTATTGTGTACAGCTCAAAATAATATAATGTTGTATATTAGCTATATTTTTAAATAAAAAATCCTACATGATTCTGTTAACCAATGTCACCCCAATAAATTTATTAAATTATAAAAATAAAGCATTTTCAGGTGTTCACCAAAGAACATGGAAAAAAAAAGAAAAAAATATATTTATATGTAGTTAATTTTTGGAGGTAATTTTTTTCCATCACATTACACTGCATATCTGAAATTAGTTTTTAGAATATAAAGTTATTATGGTTATAAAATATAACCCAAACTGCATAAATTGGAATCCTTCAGAACCTAGATTCCAAAGCAGTAAAACCAATTTCATTCTTTCTGCTAGTTGTAAAGGAGCTGTCCTGCTTTTGGCAAGTGAAGGAGGGAAAACACATTGCTAATGCCTTTATATTGCTTTTAATTGTGGAGTGGAAGAAAGCAGGAGGTGTCACCTTCGTGTCCCTGAATTGAATTTCCTAGTTTCACAATACATACGAGTATTTCTGTTAGGTATTGCTAGTATGCTCTGTGGAGAACAAGAATACACAACTGAGCAAGACATGATTCCTACACCTGAGATTTTATAATTCAGATGTGAAAAGGTATGTATATGTAGCCAAAGTCAAGTTGAAATAAGATCATTCAAATTTATGGTGCAAACAATATGCTGTGTTAGCACAAAGAAAAGAGATGCTTTAGGAATTTTAGAATTAAAGAAGAAAAACTACTTTTGTTTTGTCTTAAATGTCTTTGACATAGAGATTAGTTGGTAAAAAAAATAAATAAATTATATAAACAAAGGGACTGACAAAGCACAGAAGTGTGCCATATTCGTGGTCAGTGGTGGTTTGGTTTTTTCAGTATTGCATTACAGGAAGACGAGGACTGACGAAGGACAGAGCTGGAAATATAGATTGAGGCCACATTGCATTATCCTGAGTGCCTTATTCTGAACATAAAAACAGCCCACTGAAAATTTTAGGAAAATATGCAACGTGATCAAATATATAACCTAGAAAA
Organism: Rhinolophus sinicus; assembly: GCF_057876585.1. Lineage (NCBI taxonomy): Eukaryota > Metazoa > Chordata > Mammalia > Chiroptera > Rhinolophidae > Rhinolophus > Rhinolophus sinicus. The sequence continues at coordinate 113,716,045 of NC_142503.1, read as the reverse complement.
ACAATTTGATTTTCAGTGTGTTGGATAGAAAAGGGAAAAATAAAGAAAATAATGTTGGAAGATTATTTCTATTGTTTAATTCAGTGTTATTGTGTTTGTTTTCGTTTTCTTAAGATGTTGTTAACGAGGGATATTTTGTGTCCTGTGATATAGGCCAGCATATATTTGAGAAACCCTAATCCTTCTCTCAGAGATTTTCAAGGATTGTTAGTATATGTAAAAAATACTCCAGGAAATCCTGAGGTAATGATACCTAAGCAATTGCGTCCTGAGGCTTTTATTACTGCACATTTATTGATGTACTTGAGATCATTGGTTTATAAAATACCTGCCTAATTGGAACAGAGAAAGAAACTAGGACATCAGTAATAGAAAGAGAGCAGAGACACAGACTCAGGTAGTATTGTGAAAGTAAAATAGACAGGATTCAGCTATAGACTCAAGTGGAAGATGAAGAAATCAAAGGCAATTTGATGACCTTAGCAAAAACCTTTCTATAGCAGCACCTATTTCGGAGTTATCTGAATCTTGTCACTTTTCCTAGGGGGCCACACAGTCCCTGAAACTTGTTCAGACTTTTTAGAGGTTAGAGTAAGAGATATATTCTGTGTTTTCCTCCTGATGTATAATGCAGAACAGCTATTCCTTAAAATATTTTAAGGTGTAATTAGACCTCTATGATAATGCTTAAATATAGTAAGGCAAATTATGTTCAATTGCAAGAGAAACTACATATTGACTTAACGTTATTTTTCAGGATTCCCACTATGCACAGTGTTATTCATATGGAAAATATATATCTGCATTTTGTAACATTTGGTAGTTATTACACATTTCTTACCCATATTTATTTCCTTCTTTTTCCTCACTAAAAGAAACCAATATTTGTTCCCAAATAAAATTGCGTTCCTTTATTCCTAGCTACTATTGGTGCAACATACGACACAGTTCTGGCCAGGTAAATATTTGCAGAAGTCCCGGATGACATGTACCCACTTGTATGTATATACATATATACGTACATATTGATGTGTGTGTATTTTGTACGTATGTATGTGTGTAAGTGTGTGTGATTGTATGTGTGTACGCATCTATCTCTATCTATCATCTATCTTTCTCATCTATCTCTATCCTGTAAAAGAAGACCTATTGTATTTAGCTGTTTATCTTTTTTGCTTTACCTCGTTTCCAACTTGAGACTTGGTTGCAATGACTGGAATTGGAATAGCTACCTTGAGACCATGAAAAAAAAGTTAATGACTAAGAAAGATTCAGGAAGAACACAGATACTGTTTTTATTCTTTGAGTATTTATAAGTGTTGTACTTGCTTAAGTCACAGTTTTTTTGAAAATTGGACATGTCACAGATAAATAATATATTATGTGATCCTAATACATTAATCTGAAAACTGAAATATTGGAATTTTTAAATTCCTATATGCCACAAATAACCTAGATGTTATTGGTGTTACATAACACTTGGAATAACATCTCATTTATGATGTCTAAAATTTGAAATATCTTTCAAATTTACTGTTATGGCTTCTGCTAATAGAGACAGCATTATGCAATAAAACCAACTCTGGCCTGGGAGTCACAGCTCCAAGATCTTATCCCAGTTTAAGTTCTAGTCCCTCTCTCATGCAGCATATATAAAATGGAGAAATAACCTTATAAGATCAGTCAGCTAAAAGATTGTATAAATAAGTTATAATTAGGCTTCAATCAGTGAATCATACTGAAGACTAAAGAAAAAGCATAAACTTTTCAAATCTGTCTGAGCAGATAGTTTAGTATGCATTGCTTTTAATTTAGAAATAGAAATGTGTGTTGGAGATTTAGCAAATCTGGCTGAAAAATTCAAACTCTAGAAATTATTAAATTTTGTCATGGGAAAAGTAACATTTTAAAATCCAAAGCTTTATGGATAATTCAGAAACTTGGTGGTTAATTAAAATTTTAAAACAGCTTTACTGAGGTATAATAGATACATGAAGGACTGCACACATTTAGTATACACAATTTGATTAGTTTGGACATATGCAAACACCTATGATCCCATCACCACAATCAAAGTAGACATACCCAACATCTTCCAAAGTTCTCGTGTGTCCCTTTGTTTCTGTCATTCATGTGTGCATGTGTGTATGTGTGTGTGCGTGCACGCGCACACACATATGTGTGTGTGGGGGGGTTGTATGAACATGTAAGAACACTTAATATGATCATTAACTTCTTAACACATTTTGAAGTGCACAGTACCGTAGGGTTAACTATAAACACTATGTTGCAGAGCACATCTCTAGAATGTACACACTTTGCATACTCAAAACTTTATATCCATTGAATAACAGTTCCCCCAGCCCCTGGCAACCACTGCGTATTGTACTCTCTGCTTCTATGAATTTGATTATTTTTGATAACTCATATCAGTGGAATTATGCAATATTTGTCTTTTTCTGACTGGCTTATTTCACTTAATGTAATGGTCCCCCAGGTTCACCCATGTTGTCCCAAATTGCAGAATTTCCATCTTTGTTAAGACTGAATAATATTCCATTTTATGTATACACCTCATTTTCTTTATCCCATTCATTTGTTGATAGAGACTTGGGTTGTTTCTGTATCTAGGCTATTGTGAATAATATTTCAGTGAACATGGGAGTACAGATATCTCAGCTTTCCAGTACACTCCTTGAACTGGTTTAACTGAATTTAACTGTAAAATATATTTGAAAATCAACTCTTATACTTATCAGAGTTGAGTGTTGAAAAGTTAACACTTTAAATGTGGCAGGCAAAGCAATATATGAATTTTTGGTATATCTCAATTAATTTTATTTGAAGAAAATCAATATTTTATAACATTTTTTATTTTATACTTTACCATATTTCTTGATTGTGCCCACTAATGAAAGTGAAAAACAATATAAAATCAAACATGGCACATTATAATTATATTTTAGTTATACACAATTTTTATTTATATTTAATCTAAAACTAAGTGACCAGACTGTACTGAAAAGTATTCAAATCATAGTGAAAATACAAAATCACTTAGAAAATTATTCTGTCAGATTGTGCCTTAGAACAAGGAACTATATTTTGCAATAAATTACTGTGCTTCTGTAACGTTTTCTCTTCAAACTCTAGGATTCAATTCCCTTAAAAAAATCTTTAGTACCACTTTTGTGTTTGCTTTATATGTATTTTAAAAGTTCATGAAAGTCCCATCAAGATTGATCTTATACATCACATATTTATCTAATTAGGCTCAGTGTTAAGAATTGGTATGAATTGTTTCCTCTTAACATGTTATGGAATGCTTAAGGTGGGTAAAGGATCTTAGATATTGTCTACTATCCTGGTAGATGTTATCTCCATCTCTGATACAGGCTTCATGGATGTCATTATATAAGACTCCAGTGCTAACATGCATAATTGATATTATATTATTTTCTGATCAACCTTTTTGAATATCACAGCAACCCAGAGAATAAAATGTAGTCAGCAGGTAATTTGCACATTAAATTATGACTTGTTTTCCTTATTCTACTCTCCTTGGTTATACACCTCAGAAAGTTCAAATAGATAGAAGTGTAATATCTTGAAATATTAATTGTTTTTGCTTTACTTTTGGTCATTTTCTTATATGTGACCCTATAACTACTTAGAAACATCTACATTGTCTGTAGGAGGAATGTGATTATTAGAGCCAAAATGCTAAGAAAAAAGAAAAAAGAAAGAAAGTCAGTTATTGTTCAGTTTTATGACTGAACAAAACTCTTTAGGCTGACATCCAACATATACCGCTATTTTAAAATGTTTTTGTTGTTGTTTTGAAAAAGAAATTACTTGAAAATTAGAAAGTAAGGATAACAGAGTTTATGACAATCCATTCCATTGAATGATAAGAGGGAGGATAATGGAAAATATTTATGGAGCATCATATGAGACATCAGACCTGAAAAAAACCACTTAGATGAAGCTAAGATAGATGAAGGGAAGGCGATATTCTGATGTTGCTAGCAGAGAGCTGTGTGGAAGTGGACCCCCCAATGCCTAAATACCATCTATTATGTATTGTTGTAGAAGACAAATTGTCTGTACTGTGTAATCATGTCAGATGTCCTCTGATTACTCTGAAGACTGACTTTTGACAATTGCCTGGTTGGCACCTATGGAATATCTTGCTGATGTTACTCCTGATGATTAGACATATGGATACTTTACAGTGAAAATATGGAATTGTTATACACACACACACACAAACAAACAAACAAACAATAAAACAAACAAATATTCCTCACTGTTTTTATTCCCTTTGGATGAATGCCACAGATTGAAAGATTTTACTATTCCCAGTACTTTACTTCTTTTTATGCAACAAATATCCTAACTGGACAGTGTTCCTTGCATTTGAAATGAATCTTTGATATTCCCAAAATAAGGAAACAAACCTAATTTTACCATCTCTTCATGACATCCTTTCATTTACATGTGTATTCTTGAAAATTTTATCTGTTGATCTCATGATGTTTACCATACAATTTCTTTGATATTTTTAGGCTGCAGGTATTTTATGGTTTCAATAATCATTCAGCAATAAAATTTTTTTTTCTAAAATTATTCAGGTATTTCCAAGCATCATAAATCCTTAAAAGAAAGATATCCTTTCACATAATTGGAGCCCAAAATTCTTTAAAACTACCAGACCTGAAGCAAGTACTGATTTATTTTATAATTTGCTTTATTCAGGAATATTTACATTTTTATTTACCATGAAATGAAATTTAATGATGAGAACCATGGCACACACTACCACACTGGCATATGTATTATATGCTTATATCATCTTAATAATAAAATTGTGTTTATTTTTTACAGTAGGTGAAAATAAGATGTATAGATATTTCATATGTGAACCACTGGGATACAACAAAAGGTAAATTCTGTGACAGTGAAACTACATTCAGAAATGTACACATTTTAAAAAATTTTCCTTAAATTCATTTTATATTGTGTTTTTCTATACTCTTACTAACATGAAGAGAATCTTACATTTCAAATACAAATTATTTAAATTTGTGTTCATATGCAAATGAGTTAAAATATGCTCATTATAGATGCAATACAATTATTCTTGGTCATGATTCAAAAAAACCATTTGTCTCAAATGAATATTTCCGGAAAAAATAGCAATAATTCTAATCTACTTGGAACAAGTTATTTTATCTATATGCCATTAATTATGAATAATTTGTTTATGAATTGATCCAGAATTCTCATTCTAGTAACCATATTAGGCTATTGCTCCATCAGTGTTTAATACATAATAGGTACACAATAAATAATTATAGAATGAATTAATAAGTTATTAAATATATTATTTTCAAAGTTTATCTTTTTCAGACTTATCTCCTTTGAAAATTTTGCAGTTACATTTGAGAATGAATATTCAAGTATTTGCCTGCATTGCTATTAAATTAAGTCTTACAAATTCATTCCATTTTGCAGATCTAAATTTTATCATAATGTTATCATCAAGTCTCATCATTAACTCATTTTATGAGCGTATCAAATATGTTCTTATTCAGGTCATTAATTTAAAATAATTAAATAGGTTAGGGAAGACAAGAGACCCTTTATACATAACTAATAGTCTTCCTAGAATATGGCATTAATTCTTTAATCAACTCCTTCTAGTTGGGTGATTTAATGTGTTACTAATTTGTCTAACTGAATCAGCATCAAGCTCATAATTATTTTAGCTATAAACATATGAAAAACTTAACATTACATTTTCTGTGAATTTTCCAATGACATAATATTGAGATGTTTAAAGTTTAACTTTGAGTACACTAAAAATATTGGGAAAAGTTTACTGTTAACATGTTGCAAATACTATAAAATTTGTGTTGACTTCAGCATTTTGCTTGACTTATGCCTATTTTCCTCCATTTAGAAATTGAATTTTCTTGTCATCATTATTGACTTTTAGTGACTAACTATCCACATATGTAATGTTTAAGTATATAAAATATTGCTTTTCTCAAGTAACAGATAACATTTAATCTCAATGAAATTTCTCTAACAATAATGTCTTATGTCAAAGAATCAAAAATGTGGAAAACCTTTGAATTGGTTATTTCTCAGGAGTGGGATTACTGAGAGAGTTGGTTTATGCTTTACAATTTGAATCATTTCTATATTTAACAGGATGCACATTCCACTGCATCAAAATTATGTTTGTGAATTTATATACTTTCATAAGATTGATTCATCAGGAGTCGAATTCTAAGATGTCCAATCACATTATTTTAGATATTCAAAAACAACTTTAATGTTTATGAACAATGGAGCAATTAAGGACATTTTGTTAAATTTATGCAAATCAACATTATGCAACTAGTTTACACATGAAATATTTACATACATATTGACTCAGTGATTTTACCGATAGCTGGATAATTAGATAGAAAGATAATCAAATAGAAAGCCAGATAGATACAGATATGAAGACAAACATACAGATAGATAATAGACAAATAGACATGATAGATGATAGATAGATAGATAGATAGATAGATAGATAGATAGATAGATAGATAGATAGACAGACAGACAGACACAAAGGGCAGAGAGTTATATTCATTGACACACACACACACATATAATGTTTGAGCACAAGAGCTAGGTATATAGATAGGCAGACTGACAGAGGTAGATGAAAGAGAAAAACAGGCAGATAGACTAATAGACTGACAGACATAGAGATCTACAAATAACAGACATACAGAGAGATAGACAGATGGATAGGTAGATAAACAGACAAATAGAAAGCACACAAAAGAATAAATGGAATAATATAATATAATTCAGATAGCCTGATAAACTGAAGAATAAAACTGAGAGAGAGAGAGAGAGAGAGAGAGAGAGAGAGAGAGAGAGAGAGAGAGAGAGAGAGAATTAGCCTAACATCTGGGTACTTTTCTTAAGGAAGCAGTTATTTTCAGAAGGAACTTGATTAATAAATGAGATAGAAGGTGAAAAAAAAAATCTCAAAATGTATTTCTCTGAGAAGCATGACAAAATAACCGAAGAGACATCTAAATTGTTCGTTGTGAGAAAATAATTTTTTTTCACCTAAAATATTAAGAGTAGGATGGGAGCCCTTGGCAGGGGATGAGATGGGCATATATGATGCCATTATCACTGATGGAAAGGATCTTCTGATAAAGATGGTTAAGAAAAAGGAAGTCTAGGGTTAATTTTGAAGTTACTTTTTATTTCTGTGATTAAAATTCCTTCTCCACCAATGAAGTCTACAGTAAAATCAATCAAACTCAAAAGTTTTGATTAAAATTTGTATTTTACTTCAGCAGAGATACTCAGGTAATCTTTTATTAAGGTACAAATCTGACTAAATATTGTTAGCTCTTCTGGGATTGATTGATTTCTAATAGATTGCTAACTCAATGAATAATTTTTTAAAGAAAATCACATAGTGCCAGGCACTGGTATATATTCTGTGGATATATTAATGAAAAAAATTACATCCTTGTCTCTACTGAACTTATATTCTGAGATAGGTTATAAACAAATAAGTAAGTTAACATGTAACATGTGATGAATTGTATGTGTTATGGGAAAAATAAAAAAGTTAGATAGAACATATTGATGACGGAATCATTCATATATCGGTGATCTAAAAGGATTCATTTGATTTTAAGTAGAGACCTGAGGCATTGTGGGAGTTACGAGGTGTGATCAAACAATACAGTGAATATTTGAACAACAACAAAAAAATTATTACAGTAAAAGACACATTGCCATTAATCCCCTCAAAGTGCTTTGAACACGCTTATCCCAGCCTTGCCATTTTCTGGAAGTCCTCTTTCATGAGTGTTGTTACTTCATCCTCCATCATGACAACACACCGTGTCACACATCACTTCTGGTACACGGCAATTTCTGCCAAATAAAAACATTACAGTGTGTCCTCAACCACTTTATTCACTGGATCTGACACTCTGCGACTTCTGACTCTTCCCCAAAGTGAAAATGACCATGAAAGGAGAACTTTTTGAATCCATTCAGGGCATCTAGGCAGCTATGACAGCACAACTAAAGACACTCACGAAGGAGGACTTCCAGAACTGCTTCAGAAAGTGGCAAATATGATGGGATAAGTGTATTCAAAGTGAGGGGGGAGAATTTTGAGGGAGATTAATGGCAATGTGTCTTGTACTGTATTAATTTTTTTATTTAAATATTCACCGTATTTTTTGATCATGCCTCATAGTTTGTGAATATGAGGAAAAACGTTCCTAGTGGAGAGAAGCATGCAAAAACCCTGAGCCAGGTGGTTTCTGGCATGGTAAAAGAATATCAAGGAGACTTACATTGCAGAAGAGTCTTCAAAGGAAGTAGTAGGAGGAGGAAGAGTAGGAAAAGGAGGTAAAACACAGCAATAACAAAGTGCTAGATCATGAATATCCTTTGGGCTATCAAACGAATTTTAGGAAATAACTTCATGGAGACTGGTTTTGATAAGGTTCTATAACATGTAAATTCTGAAATATCAGTGGCCGAATTCAGCAAATATTTACTTGTTTGCTCACAGATAGATAACCTTATACATCAAGTAATGGTTATGCAGGTAAGGAGAGCATAATTCTAGGTATGATATTCTATAGTGGATAAGATGACATAGGATCTAACACGCAAGTTAAGAGATTCACTCTACATAGAACCGGGGCAGTTTTTGTGAGGAGAGAAGACAGAGGATATGGGCACATATTCAGGTGTGTTGATAAGGAGTATTCGTATATGGAAGTTCTTATGATTATTCCTATTTTCTCAGTGACTTTGAAAACAGTCATCAGCTGAGAGTTTGATCATGAGTCAGAAAACATTGATGCTTGAAACTGAGAGACTAGATAAGATATATTTAGTAATACAAGTGGGAAGTGTTGGTGACACATTTTACCAGAGCCAATAACTGTTGCACAATAAAAACTGAAATAAACAAAAATTGAGGTCTTTTTAAAATACATATAAAGGTGTGAGTATGGGGGAAACATATGGAATTATGTGATAATACGGGGATTAATAATAGCCAACCTTCCCTTAAGATCTAGGGAGGAAGTGCTTTTAAGAACCTAGAGGGAAAGAGTCAGATAAAGTGAACATATTTCAATTTGAAGGACAAAGAGAAGATATCTAGCATACAGATTTAAGAATAAATTAAGATTCTTTTAAAAGTGGAGCACATGATACTGAGGGGACTCCGACCAAATATTGGAAGGATAATCTAGTTGGATATAGAGATGACTTAAAAATATGATCAGAGTAAATCTAAATATTGTGATATAATAGTTATAGGAAAAATGACTGCCTGTTACAACAGGGAAAGGATAAGTGAAACTTTAGGGGGTTCAAAATACATTTCCTAAGTAGAGGAAAGAAGGCTTTGTTGGACAGAAAAAGCCCAAAAAGACTTGTTTTAGTACAAAACTAAATGTAGTGTTTTGATTTTCTTCTCAGAGAAAGATACTATGAAACATGAATATGAAAGAGAGTGAAGATTCACCATGGAAGTTTGGCAGTGGGGAAAATCTTGTTATTTTCTCTTTAGTAGTTAGAGCAATTGCTGATAGTGGTGGGTGAAGGTCCCCAGCTATAATTGTGGATTCATCTATTTCTCCTATAAGTTTTTGTTTCATGTCTTTTAAGGTTTTATTGTTTGTTGCCTAGCCATTTAGAATTGTTATGTCTCCTCAGTGAATTGATCCTTTTATCATTATGCAATATCCCTCTAGTAATTCCTATGCTCAGATGTGCACTTTATCCGATATGATCATTCACTCCTATTTTTCATCTTGTTATGGTCTGTCTGATAGATTTTCCATCATTTTACTTCTGATATACCTATGTTGTATTTAAATCAATTTCTTATAGATAACATTTTGTTGGATTGTATTTATTTTAATTAAAAAAAAATAGAATAGTTTTGGATTTCCAGAAAAGTTATTAAAGCGGTATTGAAAGGCCTTGCAGATCCCACACCTAGTTTTCCTTATTAGTAATAATATTTACCTTACATAGTGCATTTGTCACAATTAAAGAATGAGTGTTGATGCATAATCATTAACTAAAGTCCATACTTTATTTAGATTGCTTTAATTTTTACTTAATTTTATTTTTCTATTTCAGGTATCCTACCAAGGAAACTCCATTATATTTAATTAGCATGTCTCCTTAGATGCTTTTCAGGTGTAACAGTTACTCAGAATTTCCTTGGTTTTGATGCCTTTATAATTTTGAGGTGTAATGGTTAGATATTTTGTGACATGTATCCCAGTTGAGACTTATCTAATGTTTTTATCTTGATCGGGGTCAGATTGTGTGTATTAGGGAAGAAGAGGTAAAGTACTGTTTAAATCACAGCATTTTAAAGGTATATCCCATAGCAGGACTCATCAATGTTGATGTTTACCTCAATCACCTGGCCGAGGTGGTGTTTCTCCATAGTCAAGTTACCCTTTTTTCTCCCTTTCCACACTTCCCTCTTTGGAGGAAACCACTATATACAGGCCACACTGAAGGCTTAGTGGGGATTTATGCTCTGCATCCTGGAGGGTGGAGTATCTACATAAATTACTTCCATTATTCTTGTACAAAAGAGATTTTTAAAAATGTATTTCCATTTAGTTATTCATTCAGTCTTTTGTTTAGTATTAAGTCATGGACATTTATCTTATTTTGTGGGTATAATCTAATATTGCTTTATTTATTTTGTTGCTCAAATTGTTCCAGTTTTATGTTGTTGTTGTTGTTTTAAATTTTTTAATAGACTTTATTTTTAGAGCAGTTTTGAGAATTGGGAGTGATTGCAGTTGGCTCCTTACTTTCTGATACCACAAAAAGTTCCAGGCTTAAGGATTTCCTGCCCCAGTGCTAAAATCCACCATTTCTTCAAAGAGCCCTGCTTCCTTTTTATTGAAGAATGTTACTGAAAACCAAGGTCTAAGTGCAAGAAAAGATGTGTGTATACTGACATAAACATCAATATCAATATTAAATTAAACATGAGTTTATACTGATGTCTCCAATTGTAATCCATTGCCACATAGATCATTATAGCCCATGACCCTTCGTAATCTATAAATTCCCACTCTAACAATGAGAAACCTAGCTCCCACTATTCGTCATGAATTTCCTTCATTGTTCACTTCCGATATAAACGATAGTGGTGTCAGAATTGTTAACCTATACTCCATGATAAACACCTTATCAAATGGAGTACAGTACTTATGTACAGTTTTCTTGTTTTGTTTTTCTTACATTAGTCTTTCAAACTCCACTTATTTTCCAGATTACTTAGATCAGAAACCAGCACCCTGGCACCCACTTGCACCAAAATTCCCTTTAGTGAGGTTATTTCAATATATTGGTAATACAGTTAGATTATCTTGCCATATTTTGAATTCCATCCTGGGATTCGTCACTACCAAATGATTTTTGTTGTTGTTGTTTAGTTGCATACATTAAGATTCGCTCTTTATATTGTAAAGTTCTACAAGTTTTAACAAATGCATACTGCACAGTGCGTAGTACAGGGCCCCTCTGACATGAGGCCATGGGACCTGAGTGTAGACTAGCCCTGCTCACACTGCCTCACTGAGTCTTGTTGCTGCAGGGTGAGTGTGGTGGTGCCGCACCCTCACTACGTCTGGTTAAGGCCAAGTGCAAGGACAACATGGTGCCTTTACAAGGTCTGACAATTAAGTTCGTGAACTTGTTGCAAAAATGATGCTAAACTTTTTTGATACCAGACGGAGAATTCATTATGAATTTGTACCAACTAGACAAATAGTTAACCAAGTTTACTATTTGAAAGTGCTGAAAGGGCTGCGTGAAAATGTTAGATGAAACCAAACAGAACTTTTCACCAACAATTCATGGCTCTTGCATCATGACAATACACCATGACAATGCACACAGCACTGTCTGTGAGGGAGTTTTTAGCCAGTTGACAAATAACTGTATTGGAATATGCTCTCTACTCAACTGATCTGGCCCCCAATACCTTCTTTTTTTTACCTGAAGATAAAGGACACATTGAAAGGAAGACATTTTGATGACATTCAGGACATGAAGGGTAATATGGCAACAGCTCTGATGGCCATTCCAGAAAAGGTGTTCCAACATTTCTTTAAAGGGTGGACTAGGTTCTCGAATGGGTACATAGCTTCCCAAGGGGAGTACTTCAAAGGTGACAGTAGTGATATTCAGCAATGAGGTATGTAGCACTTTTTCTAGGATGGTTTAGTGAACTTAATTGTCACTAAATTAAGTTCACTAATTTAAACTTAATTAGTTTAATTAATGAGTGTCCAACTCATACTTGTTCTACCTGGTACCAACTCCTTAAGTATAGTGACTCTGGATAAGGAAGTAGACTCAGCTTGCTGCTGACTCCACTAGACGGAGACGGGAGAACTGCTGCTTTCATCATGCTGACAATAAAAAATCTGCTCTAGGGCTGGCCCGGTGGCTCAGGTGGTTGGAGCTCCATGCTCCTAACTCCAAAGGCTGCCGGTTCGATTCCCACATGGGCCAGTGAGCTCTCAACCACAAGGTTAACAGTTCAATTACTCAAGTCCTGCAAGGGATGGTGGGCTCTGACCCCTGCAACTAAGATTGAACACAACACCTTGAGCTGAGCTGCCGCTGAGCTCCGGGATGGCTCAGTTGGTTGGAGCGCATCTTCTCAACCACAAGGTTGCCAGTTCGACTCCCGCAAGGGATGGTGGGCTGTACCCCCTGTAACTAGCAACGACAACTGGACCTGGAGCTGAGCTGTGCCCTCCACAACTAAGATTGAAAGGACAACAACTTGGAAAAAAAAAAAAAAGTCCTAGAAGTACACACTGTTCCCCAATAAAGTCCTGTTCCCCTTCCCCAATAAAATCTTATAAAAAAAAAAAATCTGCTTTACACCAACAATATTCAGGGAGTAATTTGGAGTATCATCTCCTCCTTGTGGGGGAAAGAGCGAATGAAATATAGCTGTCTGCTTAGTATTACTGACACCACCAGGCAGATGAGTCAGAGTGTCTCTGTCTTAATCCACGAGGGTGATATGAGCATGGGAGGAGAGACGTGTATGTATGTGTGCATTTATTTTCTGTTAGTGTTTGCTTGAACTTAGAGTAATCATTGCCAGAAATGATTTGTTTTGTTAGGTCACCCTTTCATGGACTTTTAGCTAGGGAGAACATTGCCTTCTTGAATCTATTTTGTCTTAGCCTCCTGGCAGTTCCAGCTTGGAAGCTTCTGCAGCGCCCTGACAGAGATATACTAGATTCAATAAGGAAATGCAAGGAACTCACTGGTACATTGTTCCTCAAGTTCTAAGCTTACCACCCAGTTCACTTTCATTTTTCCATCATTTGGAGTCTTCCTAAGCTTGTTTGTTGTGCTATGTCCAAGGTATTTTATGTCTAAGAAGGATCTGGAAGAATTGGGGCTACTCCATCTTCGTGGGAACTAGAAGTATAAGCCTCGCTATTTTAATAATCGGCTCCAGAATTCTTCTTGGGTTACTGTTTAGAGGTTAGGTAAATTTTAAGACTGTTAGAAAAGAAAGTAAGTCGCAGTAACTAGGAGACTGTATGTAAGTCCAAGAAATAAAAGATAGTGAAGCTGTTTTACATATTATAAGGTAGAAAAAAATGTAGACTCTGAAAGAGATAGAGATAAGAAAAAAAAAATCAGTGTACTTGAAGGAGCTGCCCTGGGAAAATTCCCCAGCACATAAATATTCTATAGGCTTTAAAGAACAGAGCTAATCAATGTTGAATTTGATTTTAATATTATTGATGTGATGGCAAAAAAAAATTATAAGTTTAATTTAAAATTCATATGAATGTATTACACAATGCTTTTATCTATTTGCTTTGTGGACATTAGTCAAAGACTGAAATTTATTCATGGATTGATGTGGCAGAAAATAGAAATAGTATGTGTGGAATGGGACAAAAATCAAAAATTAAAATAATTTATTAGAAACAAGATCTCTGAGACAGACTTGACCATAGGACCTTAACTAGTGTGTCTCTGCTATCATCAAATCTGTATTAATAAAATCTTGGGGAAGTTTAGAAACCTAAGGTTTCCTGTCAAACTCAAGTACATATGGGAGAAATAAGGATATATAGATATACCCGGAGGACAGAATTAATCTTTGTATATGTTGATTACGGGAAAAGTCTAACAAAATAGACATACAACTCTTTCATGACAAGACAGTGTATTTATGTTGTTAGAAAGCTATAAACATGCATGTATTAAAATTGCTTTCAGACAAACTAAAAAGATAAGTGAAAAATAGGATAATATATTCGCAAATCATACATCTGATGGAGAACTTGCCTCTAGAGTATTTAAATAAATGTTACAACTCAGTGATGATAAGAAAACAATCCTCAAATGGACAAAATTCTTGAATTAATGTTTCATCACAGAAGACATATACATTGTTACTAAGAATTAGAAAATGTTCTCAAAATTGCTAATCATTAGGAAAATCCAGATTAAAACCACAATGGCATCTCATTACACACAGCCTATGATACAAAAGATAGGTTATACAAAGCATTAGGGTTATTTCAGGGAACTGGACCCCTCTTACATTGCTGGTAGGAATGAAAATAGTGCAACCTCTTTGGAAAGTTTGCCTATTTCTTAAAAAGCTAAATATAAGTTTATCATACAACCTAGCAATTTTATTCCTATGACTCTTTCCAAGTGAAATAAAAACGTATATTCACTAAAGCCTAGTATGGCAGTGATCATAGCTGCACTGTTCAAAATAGCCAAAAGATGGAAACAACCCAACTGATGAACAGATAAACAAATGTGGTAAATCCATGCAGTGGAATACTACACAGAAATAAAAAAGAAATAAACTATTTATATGTAATCTAGATAGACCTCCAGAGCTTTATGAAAGAAGCAAGATACCAAATACTACACATTATATGATTTCATTTGTATGAAATGTTAAGAACAGACAAATTTAAAGAAACAGAAATCAGATCTGAATTTGCCTAGGGTTAGGGTGGGGTGGGGATTGGCTTCCCTAAGGTTCAATAGAACTGTTTGGGGTGAGGGAAATATTTCAAAATTGGACCATGGTGGTTGTAACAGTCTATAAATTTATTGGATTATAAATGACTAAAATGTATTGAATTGAAAATATTATAACTATACATGAATGTTATGAGGCGTAAATTATAATATTTCAGATGAAATGATCATCTGAAAATAAAAGACAAAATAAGTTTACTCACATGAATTTAGTTTTCAAATGTTAGACAGTAGACTGTAGTTACAATATGACTCATTCATTTTTTTTGGATAAATATTATCGATAGAATTGCTGCCTAGAAAAAGAATTGGGATACTTAGCTTTATGTGGCAGTTACTGATCATTACTGGGAAGATCAGTATTATAAAAACTCATCCATGATTTTTTTCAATTATTTTATTTTGCACATGGCATACTTAAAAGAGAAAAAAAAATTATTTGGCAACATATTTTTTGAAATTATAACAACTTTGTGGAGTGATTACTTGCCAAAACATTTAAAAATACATAAAATGGATGATGGTTGCTAACAGATTTTCTGTTAGCTTATTTGCAGAATTCTAATGTATAATGTTAGTTCCAGGAACCAAGCAAGCTTCAGAAATTCTCATTACTGGTTTATACTACTAACTCTCAGCAATGATAATAAACAGTTCACTATTAACATAATTTAGGGAGTCACATTTGTATTAACTTATTTCTTATCACTTGTTTCTGATCCAGGCTTTATATTATTTTTACATAGTTGTCTTCACATGCTTCAGCAACATTAGAGATAAGAATGAATGGAATACAAATTGATATGAACTTCGATATAAAATTTTAATACTTACAACAGAAGAACTGTGATGAACACATGGAATTCATCTTATTTTCCTCCTGTGGACAGAGAAAGGGCACATTTCCCAGTCTTGCTGTATCTAGTTCTGGCCAGTGTAAGAGAAAGTGATGTAAGCCACCTCTAAACCTGGCTTATAAATATACCCCGCACCAAAACCTGTTCTTAACTTTCCTCTTCTGATGTAATCTTAGATTGGAATGTAAAGTGATGATATTATCCAAGAGTTAGGAAAGTAGAACTCTTAATAATTTCATGGAGAAGACCCCTTACCATAAATCCAGTCTCACTAGACTGTGAAATGATTAGCGATAAAATATGTTAAGTTAAGCCACTGAGATTGGTGAGACAGATTTTCTATTAGCTAGTTTGCAGAATTCTAACATATCATTAGTCCCAATCTAACATAAAATATTACATTGGAAATGCCTTTTACTATTAATTCTGAGAGCTTTTAAAATTCATATGGAGATGTTAAATATTGCATAAATAGACATACATATTAGAAATTGATTTTGGGGTGTTGAACACTTGTGTGCCACTGTACTAAACATTTTATAGGAATTCATTTTTAAGATCCCATCAGCAATCAACAAGGTTGGTGCTATTATCATCATATAACAGATGAAGAAACTCAGGTGGAACATCCATAAAATGTTAGAATATATTTCTAGAAAGTGGAATAGCTGGGACAGGCACATAGATAGTCTGACTTGAAAGCATGAGCTCTTGACTACTAGGAAAAACCAGTGAAGGTATCAATGTATATATGAAACTGGTTTAAAACATTGTATCCTCTTCTGATTTTAGAATATCTCACCACTTTACAGTTGTTTAAATATATACTGATTTATCCATAATTTTTCTGGTATCAATGAATGCAGTCATAGTAATTGTGATAATAATCACATAATAATAGTAACCATAAGAGCAGAAAATACTTCAATATGGTATGTCAATATTTTTAAATGTTCTCAGAGTTAATATTCACGCAGTAGTATCTATGAAGTTAGCACTATAAGTAAATCCAAGTTTGCAGATCCAGAAATGGAGGCAGAATGAGGTATGGTAACTTGTTACACAGTAATGTGGACCCAGGACTCTAACCCAGATGATGCGACCCTGTACTTTGTGCTGTCACTCAGTAAAATGTCACTACTATTCTGTTCTTTCAGTATCCTCCATCATCACACAGGAAACATAGTCATGACAAAAATGACAATCATGCAAACACAAACTTTTTTGTAAGGAAATTATATTTTGTGCAGTAGATACAAACCTTCCTGTTTTACACTAACATCATTTAATTTTAAGCCAAAATGAGGAAAAACAGTCTTCTCCAAATGACATTCAGTATTCCTTTATTAATCAAGATTATATTCAGTGTGGTGAAAGTGAGCTCTAAAACCCTAAACCATGAAGAAAAATAACACTTTAATATTTTATATGCTGCTCACCTTTAAAATGCTCTGTTTTAAATTGGAAATTCACACTGTAGATTTTGCTAGTGGACTTGCTAGCTGTGGAGGAATTTCTTGACATGTAGATCAGACAACATTGCCATTTGAGGGTAGCCAGGAATTTTCAGTCCCCAAATACTTTCTCACTTACTTAATTCAATGCCTAAATGCTAGCTCTAAAGTCTTAAAGATGACAGTTAAAATTTAAATGTTTTCTGGAAATGATAATGCTGTAAGCCATAGTAAGCCACTTATCAATTAAATTATTAATAAACATATTATATTATTTATAAAATGAAACCAGTCTTTGCAATATAATGGATAGAATCTACTCCTCCTTTTATCATGGTCTATGTTTTCTTTCACAATGTCTACAAAAATTGATGCCCCCCCAAACAGAAATAAATACTTGCTTACATAGAGCTTATATAGAGCAAATCACTTTTAATAGCGCCAGGAAATATCTGAGGCAGGAGTGCACTCGTAAGACAGGCAGGCTCGGATTAAATGCCACAGCAGGCAGCTCAAGGAGGTAGAAAGACAGCAGGAAAACTGACTACAGCCACTGTTCTCAGAGAATCATATCAAAACTGAAGATTAAGCTAAATCAAGGTTAGAAATGAGTATGATAATAAACTATATGTATATCCAAATTTGGTATAAGAATGACCTTTATGGGGTTATTCTAATGAATTTTTAAATGTTAATATTATATGTATTATAAAAATAAGAACTTTTATCTGACCTTTACCAAATATTCAAAGAACAGATATGTCCAAGACAACACAATGTTTCTGTCTCCATGAGACAAAAAAAAAAAAAAAGAAAGAAAAGAAGAAGAAGAAGAAACTCCACAACTCATTTTGTCAGGCTAATGCAACCTTGGTAACAGAATCTCATATGCTAGATGAAAAGAATATCATAGACCAGTCTCAATAGTGAACATAGATATAAATTTCTAATATATAGTATTCACAAACTTTTTAAAAAAATCTTGTACACTAGAAATAAAATGTAACTTGCTTAACTTGGAAAGATAACTACAAAAAAAGTTATGAGACATTAACTAAAGATATTTAAAAAACTAAGAAGTATCACTTCAGTCAATAACAAAAATATGTTTGATACCACTTTTTCTATTTAACGTTTCAGTTTTAGACAACAGATACGTTCAAGCAATTTGAAGCACTAACAAAGAAAACAAACAAATCAAAACCAAGATACCAATTACAAATGCAACAAGAATTTAAAATATTTCAAATAAATATCAAATATGTTCATGGTCATATGAAGAAAATCTCAAAAGTTTTTTGAAAAAACAAAGATCTAAATAAATGAATTGACATATTTATCAAGGAATATGTTATATCCCAAAAATGTTAATGTCCCCAAAATCTATCTAGAGATTCAATGTAGTTTCAAGCTAATACATAATATTTTGACAAGCTGAGTCTAGAATTTATATGAAGATCCAAAAGTCAAAAATAGCCAAGAACAAGAAGGAGAATTTGCCATAATTGCTTATGCTAATTATGAAATTACAGTATTTAAGATAATGTGCTATTGTGCAGGCATAGAAAATTAGGTGAGTGAATAGAACAGAGATCCAAGAAAATGACTAAAAAGTCTCTGAGAATTCTAATTAATGAAGTAGGAGGCATTTCAGATCAGTGGGGAGAAGTTAAGAGTACAAAGGTAAGGTGCTAGGAAAATTGACTACCTATATGCTTAAAAATATATATTTGATCTCTTCCTTGATACTTCACATTAATTTACTTTTAGATTAATTATAGACTTACACTACTTAATGTGCTTAGAGAATAATTTCTAAACAAAACATAAAATCAAACCCCAAACCACAAAGCAGACAATTGATATATCCAACTACATTAGACTGAAAATAGTATAAATGCCACAAACAGAGATATATTTATAATTCTCAACTGACAGATCTATTTTTAATATAAAATGATTACTATAAAGTAATAAAAATAATAGATTCAATAGGAAAATTGAAAAAATAATCTTAACTGTCATTTTATAGAAACACAACTTTGTAAATACATATGATAAAAAATACTCTTGTTAGAGATTGAGACATAAAAAATAGCCTCATGAGATAAATTTTCATGCCCACTAAGCTCACAAAGGTTCAAAAACACAAAAAGATAAAACCAAATGTTAATTAAAATGTGATCTTCTTTCACTGCTGGCCATAGTTTAAATAGGTAAAAATGTGTAGAAAAATAATTTTCTTTACTAAATGTATTTTCCAATGCACAAATTTAATGACCTAATGTTTTCAATAATAGTATATACTATAGAAAATCTTTCATAAGTGATCTAGTAGATATATGCAAGGTTACTCCTAGCAACATTATTTAAAATAAAATTAAATCTCCACCAACAATAAAGTGAATAAGTAAATAGTTGCTTATGCATTCAAAAGAATCTCACATGGTAGTGGAAATTAAGGAGCTAAATGAACCTCAAAATATCGGTATGGAGTAAGGAAACCATAAGTCTATTTACAATATAATTTATATATGTACATATTTGTATGTATAAATACATATATGTACATGTATATGTATAAATACATATATATATATATATATATATATATATATATATATATATATATAATGCTAAATTATGGATACATGGGGAAAATGTATATTTTACGCATAAATATATGTGTGGAGCATTAGCTAGGAATTGTGTTAAACTCCTACTAATAGAGACCTTATTATACCAGTTCAGATAATTTAGAATTTTATTTTTCAAATAAAAGAAGCCTGGAAGTGGATAATCCAGGGACTGCATGGAGGTTCTGCCAAACAGTTTTTTGATCAAAGTATCAAATGCTACAACTTACTTAGCATTGCCTCTATGTTCAAGTTCAAAAGGTGATTATTGAAGCTCAGACATCAAGAACACATTCTAGACAGTAATATGGAGAAGTAAAAAGGACAAACAGAAAATAAGTTCTGAGAGTGCCACTCAATGACTTTCATTTAGATATTTCATCTCAGAGGTCACTGTTTATCCTCAAAGGAAGCTAAAAAGTACAGTATGTTAAGTACTTTGTCACCTTCAATAAAATCAGGGCTTGTACCAAGGTGAGGGAGAGGGGGGAAAGATATAGGATAAGTAACTAGCAGTCTTTCACCCATAGAGTTAAATGTCAAAGAAAAACAAGAAGGAGGTAACACAAGAATAGAAGTTATCTTTGGAGACTGGGAGAATTAGGCTTTGCACTTGAAGTACATATAGTTGCACAAATAACTTGGCATAGTTTTATATCTTAAGCTTGGTGGTAGGTACATGGATATTCATTTTTAAGCTGTACAGATGTTACCTACATTCTTCTTTACTGTTATAAATATTAAAAATAAAATGAAAATAAATTTTTAAAATTTCCCAATTGATCTTTTAATTCCACTGTGAGAACAGCAAAATTGTGAGATTTTTTTTAATGGTTGCTGAAAATAATGCTATATTTTAACTATGACTTTGATCTTGACGGTCTTCTAGCAACAGAGCCTAAACAACATATGCACGAGGTGACACACTTAGATGGCTTAAGTGAATCGATGATAGCGTGCAGGTTCTAGGTGTGTATTTTTTATCCCTTATGTGAAAAAAAGTAATTCATTTATCTTTTATTAGTAACAGTAATCTGATTCTATTTTCAGAAGAAAACAACAAGGCAGCTCCCACATCTCAAATTAACAGAAAATTATTTTCTGCAAAAATAAAACAAACTTACCTTTAGATTATCTACTGTAAGCTCTCTGCATTTATTCAAAAGGTAGAGAAAATGTCAGTGAGAAAGCACTAATTGAGTACTAGGTACTTAATGTGTGATTCTTTCTTGGCATTCAAAGTGGTACCTTTCTGAGTTACCATAGCTCATGCAACAAGACTCAGGACAAATTCTACAATATCACACAGCGTGGGTTAAAAGGATAGGCTCAAAGGAGTGTCAAGAGATGACAGCTTTTGGGGTTTCCAATCCTCCCTCCTATCCCCAGAGAAAGTCAGGCTGGAGCCAGGGTGCCCTGCTTGATATGAGGTCTGTTTACGCATTCCCTAAGGGACACTGTCCCTCCCTATGGCTCTATCTTCCTACAAGGCAAACATGATAAACCATATTGTTAGAGGAGGGAAAAGTAGAAGTAGACTGTGACCCAGGAAACCTGGGTTTGAATGCCTTAGATTTGAAGGAATTGTGTAGGAAAATCAACTTCCCAGTGCACATGGGTCATAGTAACTATATTATTATGTTTAAAATTTTGCATTATACCCAAGAAAACTGAGCTTAGAGACATAAATTAACATTCAAAGTTACACAAGTAGTGAGTATTACAGTTAAATCTATGGTTTAAAAGCTCATAGTGCTATTCTACCACACTATATTTTTTCTTAATTGAATATAATTGATACAACTACAGAGTCCATCAAATTCTATTTATCCTAAATTATTTTTTCGTTTTTTCCAGAATTCAAGCATTTATTTTGGACAGAACTTTACTCACACATGCACACATACACACACATATATATGAAAAGTTCGGGCGATAAAAGAATGTGCACAGTCAAGCAAGTCAAGAAAATTTAAGAGAAAGTCTCTTTTATTAAGAGAAAATCTGTTGACCTGAGCCAAGATGGCAACAGCCTGGTCTGAGTCTAAAGGAGACTACAGCTCCAAGGGAGGGGATGAGGAGGGTTTTATAAGGGTGATGCTGACCGGATGGCATTGTTTGAACAGAAAATGCTGACTGTCTGCAGCCCAGCAGCTGTGTTGTGTCTTTTCTGTTATCACAAGCATGGCTCTGTCTGCAGGTGCAGGCCAACAGACATTTTGTTGTTTTCCTGCAGACATGACTCTATCTATAGGTCAGGGTCCCTGAAACCTAACAATATACCTATATATAAATAAACATGAAATATATATATATATATATATATATATATATATATATATATATATATATATATTTTTTTTTTTTTTTTTTTTCTTTGTAAGACTCATTAATTGCCCAATATTTTGCTACAAAATATATAAAATGAAAATAGATACTCCATTCCTTCTGTTTCTTCAGGTCTCTACTCATGTCACTTTGTCTGAAACTTCCCAGACCAGCACATACAACAGAACATACACACATTCAGAACTCTTTATCCTCCTTATATCATGTATATTTCTCCAAATAATTTGTTTATTTTCTATCTTCTCTTACAGAAGTGTAGCTCCATAAGGGTACACACTTTTTCTGTTTGGTTCCTCATATGTTTCAAGTGTCATACTGGTGCCTGGCACATAATACATTCTCAATATGTGACGACTGCCAATTAAGCTTGTGAACTCATCCTAGAAATAGTGCTACATACCTCATTGCTGAATATCACTATGGTCACCTTCCAAGTACTCCCCTTGGGAAGCTATGCACCAATGCCAGTGCCTAGTCTACCCTTCAAAGCAATTCGGGAACTCTTTATCTGGGATGGCCATCAGAGCTGTCATCATATTACCCTTCATGTCCTGAATGTCATCCAAATGTCTTCCTTTCAATATTTCCTTTATCTTCAGGTAAAGAAATAAGTCATTGGGGGCCAGATCAAGTGAGTAGGGAGGGTGTTCCAATACAGTGATTTGTTTATTGGCTAAAAACTCCTTCACAGACTGTGTCCTGTGAGTTGGTGCATTGTCGTGATGCAAGAGCCATGAATTGTTGGAGAAAATTTCAAGTCATCTAACTTTTTCACGCAGTCTTTTCAGCACTTCCAAATAGTACATTTGGTTAACTGTTTGTCCAGCTGGTAGAAATTCATAAGGAATAATTCCTCTGATATTCAAAAAATATTAGCAACAGCATTGCAACAAGTTCGTGAATTTAATTGTCACACCTTGTGTATTGTGAATGGATGAGTGCAATAATGAGCTGTTTCAGATTTGCTCTTCTTTATCAGGGTCTAAGGCTTTAAATAATCATAACTTTCTAGGTTAGTTTTAAACTCTGGAATAAGGGAAAATCATTTAAATGCAGTTAAAGTATCTAATGCAGCATGTATGATTTCTTTAACACAAAATATATTCGTTTAGCACTTGAGTATCTTGTCTTTGGTAACACTGATAGACTATAGGGACTAACAGCAGAAATTACATACAATACTCAGAAAGGGGAAACAAATGTGAGTAGTGAAAATAGGTTTATTAGTGGATAAATGATGACGGAGGGTACAAGCGACCACAAAGGAAAAGCAAACAAACAAAATTTCCAGAAGTCTGAGTTTTTTGGTATAAGGATTCCTTTCAGAATTGTTACACCTTAACATAATGCAAGACACCTACTCAAAAAGATATCTATTACATTACCTTACCTTACCAAAATATAACAAATTTCACTGTAAGTGTCTACTATATAAAGTAATTCATTGAAAATTAGAGTATGCTTCTTAAAAATTGTTTTATTTAACATGGCAAGAAGTACACACTTTATTTTTTAAAGAGATTTAATTTAAAAAGTTATTTAGATAATTCTTCTGGGTATGTGGTTTTATACAAAGGACTTATTTTCTGATGCTACTGGGAGAGTGAGACATTATTGGACTGTATTTTATGCAAAGTTATTTTCATGGTTGTCTCAACAATATGGAAATTATAGGTTTGTACTTTCATACCTGGTACTGTACTGTATGTAGCATTTGTATCTAAAATTGTCATACTTGTGTTCACACAGACCCTTGTGAAAGCACAGATATAAAGACCTTCAGGCAAGTTGGCTGTAAATAAACTTGATAAACATTTTATCAAGAATAAAATGATTTTGTGAGATCCTCAAAATATTATTCAGTTATAACTTATAAATAATGAAAGAACAAAGAATCTAGAAACATGAAAAGAAGGCAATTTATGAATAAGAAACAACTAGGAGAAACTGTAGCAACTTTTCTCTAACTTATATACTTTGGACTCTCCTTGAACTAAGGTAAGTGGCTAAAGTATAAATTTAACTGAATCTTTTTTTATATATCACAAAAGCACTACCCATTTTCTTGCTCAGCTGGCCACCATTATCTGTAGTGAAATTCTACCTATGAGTTATATGCAGGTGTTAGAACACCAGAGTATCATTATTTTTCTCAGTTGTAGTAGAGGCCAATGGAGGCTTAGATATCAGCAGCTAATGATTTGTTTTCAAATAAAGCATCTCTGTCTATAAAATATCCTTTATTTTATTCTTAATACTCTTTTTTTTTTTTTTTATCTTTCTCTCTCTGGGTTCAGAGCATCTAGAGAAAATATTCTGGAGGTTTTCTTTTATTTATTAATTTTTTCTTCTATTTAATAACAACATAATTTTACCTTCCATTCACTTTTTATTTATTTAGTATTTATTAAGTGTAAATATATATGCCTGACACTGTACTTGTTGTTTGGAATTCAACAGTGAGCCAGAAGGAATATGTTGTTGGGCCAATAGTGATTAAGTATTAGTGAGGAATAGTGTTAGGTAAGGTACTAAGAATAAGATGATAATATTGAATATATTGACAGAGCAGCCACAGAAAATAGAGTCGTTAAATGATCAATTGTTGGAGGAGAGAGTGTGAAATGAGTGAAAAGTAAGTGGAGATAAGTTGATAAGTATTTCTTGCCCCCAATTTTTCTTCTGAAAAATTCAAATTCAGTCTTACACTATCCTCATAGTTGTTTCAGTTATTCTACTTTGCAGATATAAAAGAATCAAGAAGGCAACAGTAACTGTATTTCCCTTTAGCTTCCTCTCAAGTTTCTTACAATATTTGAGGAAATGCAACCTCAGTAGTACTATAACCGATTCATTAGTTATCTGTTGCTGTGAAACAAATGATCTAAAACATGGCAGCATAAAACAACGGTAGACATTTATTATTTTACAGTTTCTAAAGTTCTATGGGAAACTGAGCAGTATAAAGTAACAATAAACATTCATTATTTTACAGTTTCTATGGGTAAGGGATTCTGAAACAGTATGGTTTGGCAGTAGTAGCCCAAGGTCTCTCGTGAAGTTACAATCAAGATGGCTGCTGAGGATGTAGTCATTTGAAGTCTTCACAGTAGCTATAAGATTTGCTTCCAAGGGGCTGCTGTTGAGAGGCCTCAGTTTCTCTCTACATAGGCTTCTCCAGAGGGCTGCTTGTGTGTCATCATGACCTGGATGCTGACCTCCATCAGGGTAAGTAATCCATGAGAGACAGCGAGGCAGAAGCACCATAATGCCCTTTATAACCTAATCCAGGAAGTCTTGCACCATCACACCTGCAATAAGCTATTGGTTACACAGCCCTATTTAATGTGAGAGGGAGACTTCATAAGAGGGTGGATACCATAAGGTGAAAATCATTGGAGACCATCTTGGAGGCTGGCTATCCTATCCAGAATTGTTTCATTTACTCTTTCTTTGAAATATTTTTCATTTAAAATCTGTTTTATTTACAATGAGTGGTGATCAGATTCAGCATTTTTTCAAATCTGTATTAAAGATGCAATCTTGTCTGTAATTAGATAAGTTCTTCTAGAGCCCTAAGGCAAGGCCCTCAGAACTAAACATCTGTTGTATTTCCTTTATTTATTATGTGATTTAAATTATGCAAAGTCTGTATCTGTTTTGAATAGCCATAGGTTGTCTTTTGTCTCTGATGTTAGCATATTTTCATGCAGTGCTTTTGAGGTTAAAAATAATATTTATTATTTAGAGATTGTTTTTCTCTGCCCCTTTATTTTACATACAATGCTACTAATATCCAGTGTTCAAGTAACTAAGGTTGCAAAATTTGGAATAAAATTCAAGTATCATGACTCCTAATTCTTTGTCTTTTTTTTTTTTTTTGTCTTTTTTGCAACTTGCTATCTTCTGCATAGTTATAATTTTATGCTAGAATAAGAGCATATTCGTAAATTTAGCATTAGAAGTCTGCAGACTTGTTCAAATGGAACATTTCACAATGCCAGTAGCTATAAACTTTCCCTGTTTGATTTCCTTTTCGTTATGCTGGAGATGTAGTTCAGTATTTAAAGACCCAAAATAATGAAATGGGTCTTCCCTCAAAAAAGCAAACAAAGCAATGACAATGCATGGGCGAATGGCAATTTTAAAAGGTGTTGAATTTAACGTTCTGGCAACAAAATACAATTTTAGAAATCTATCTGTATAATTCATGTGTTGTTTTACGTGTTATACTGAACAAACAACAAGACTATGGAATCATTAAATTAAAAAAAGACACAAATATATGGTTCCTTCAACCATTAGTATCTACTTAGCATATCTATGTTTGCAAATTTATTTAATCCCCTTTCAAATAAAATTGATTTTTCCCTTCCCAAACAAGTTCATGGTGTTGGAAGCAATGTCTAAGGATTGAATCATTTCAGAAGTCGTGAAGCAACTGTAAAATGAAAATTAATCTATCAGTGAACAAAAATAACACCGATATAACAGTGAATTACTATTAAATTATTATTTGTTTGGTGTGTTGACGTATAATGTAACATTTCTGACTCTTATCATTACCCTGTTCTTGACATTTTTTCTTTCCTTTTTTTTCAGTGAAGGTGATGATACTGTTAAATTGGTATTTTTAAAGTAGTTTTCATATAATTTAAATAAAATTAACATTTCTAGAAAATTAAGTAATAATTTTATATATAACATTTCAAAAATAAAATATTGTAAGTCATTACTAAGCTATGATTTTAGTTCAAGCTGTAATTAAAAGAGTTAAAAAAGGTAACAAATATTCAGTAATAGAAATATCCATATGATCTTTATATTTTATATATATTGAAATTACCTTCTGAATATTTAAATCACAATAGCAGTCACATAATGCCTGCTGTTTGAGCTAATACTATTACTATTGTTTTAGCTTATCTTTCCAATCATAAATACTAAATTTTAATTTATCACTAGTTTGGAAATAATATAATTAGTATTAAACCTATATGCCTATATGAACTATTGACTCTCTATACAATTAATTCACAGCTCTCTACACTAAACTTTGATGGTTTCCACAAAGATACTTATACTTGCAATCCTATTAATAGTAAATTTTCCCTTACATCTTTGTAATTTTTCCCCAAGGCATGTTTCATCAAGAAAAGGAGATAGTTTACAAGAATAAATAAAATTGCTTTGAAATTCACTTTACGTGTTTTCACACTACAATTTCTTAAATTAAAAAAAACTACACCATTGAGTATTTAGTAATTTCCTGATGTTTTCAACATGAATTCATTTCAGTTAAAGAATAATTACAAAGTAAATCAAGCTATGATGGGACAAAAACCAAGATGAATGATAAAATGCAATTTCCTGATCGCACGTCAATTCTCGTTAGTTACACAAACTCTACAGATATGAAATTATATGTAGAAAATATTTAGCGATGCTTCAATGAAATTTCTATTCTTGAATAAATTATGTTAGTGTAACGGCAATTCAGCTTTAGCATAAGATATAAACACTATTTATCCTAAGTGAGTAATATGTATTGAAATAGTTGGCTCTCATCCAAACTGTTTTCTTCAAAACCACTTAATGATTTGTTTAAAAAATAATTATAAATTCACTGTAAAGTTAATTCCTATTAATTTGGAATCCTATGGATAGTGAAATGCCAGTATTATTTTTAATATTAACCCAAATCATACTCTATTTTGTAACACTGAGCATTTCAATACTTTTCAAAACTCATTCTTAGGTCCATTTCCTAAGAACTATGAATTTTGACAATGTGAAAAACCCATTACACATTTTAAAATTTGATTTAAATTAAAATCAGACCAAATTCAAAATTATAAAAATTGTGAATGAGGAACATACTGATTCATAAAATGGAAGAAGAAATAAAAAACAGAATTGAAAATGGTATAGTTCCAAATAGATGCATCAAAACCAAGCATGCTTTATAGATTTTTTTGTCTAACCTTTTTGGTTGGAGAGGTATGAGAGAAACAAAAAGTGGAATATGAGAATGGGAATTCTTTCTGCTGATGTCAGAGCAGAGATATATAGAGTTAGCCAGTTTTGAAGGAAGAGGTACCGGTTTTGCTGATCTGTCCTGCAGACATTATGCACCAAACATGCTATAAATTCCACCATTATGGCAACAGGGGTGGTGGGTACTTTTAGTCATCTCATGATTTGCTATATTAGCAATTCTGAGGGACCCCAGGCTTTTCTGAGTCTACCCTTAATCAGCTGTTTAAACTGATTTGTTCTACATAATGTTATTGATGGAAAGGTGTCCAAAAACAGAGATTCCATGAGCCTTAAAATTGGAACTTCACGTCCCCCAAATGGGCATAATTCTTTATGCACGTGAAATTTGAATAATTGAATAAAAATTTTGATTGTCATTTTTTAATTGACATTTCTTCCTGGCGTCTAATTGTTTATTACATTATATCAGTCACAGATACCTTGTTGCATTTGGGACTCCTGATTCTAGAACAGTACTGTATATTTAGTTTAGTAAAAATAAATTGTAAAACTATTTGAGCTTGAGTAGAAGTTAGCTAATTTCCCTATGGATTTCCGGTTTGGAACATTTGCATTTTATATTAATGAGAGTACTGAAATCATGCGTGCAATATGAAATCACTACAGATTCATGAACAGCAGCAAACTAAGTCTTCAGTGTGCTCTGTGAATATTCAAATTCATTAATTTTATTAAGGAATGTAATCACTAAAAACAAAGTCAGTGTCTTGGCAATAAACATAATTTAACCCCATTGATTCAAATGTAAAGACTACTAAAGGGCCAACCTAGAAGCAAGGAGTAAGGAACAAACAGGGATCTAAATACCAGGAACCCAGCAACAGCAGGAAGCTTTTAGCCTTACTGTTGAAGAGACAAAGGAAGAAAGGGTGTCACCAGTTCTAAGGGAGAGCTGCAGCTTCTGGGGAGTCTGACTGGAGCTGTGTTCTTGAGGGCTGCGACCACAGGGAGTGGGAAAGAAACATTCCAGCGGGGCTTTCCTATCTTCTGATCCGGGCCAGTGCTTCCCACCTGCCTTACCCAACCAAAGCCAGCAAGAAAGAGTCTGGGGACTACCTGCAGGAGGCACAGTCTCCAGGGACACAGCAGAGGAATGGAAAACTGATATGCGGATGACGAACAAAGCATAACCAAAACATATACATATTAACAAGGTTTGGGGGGAAACAAAAGGAACTCCCACTCCCCACTGTGCTGTTTCATCAGATGTTAGCTCTTAGGCCGATTTCCTTTAGGTTGTGCCATCAGTATTTTTGTGATCCTAGTCAGCTTCTGCTCCCTCAGAGGCTTTCTTTTTACCAAGTGTTCTATTTTATAAGTCCACCGGAATCACTCGCAGCAGACACATTTAGCAACTTGCGGAGAAGGAGGGGAGGAGCCGGAAAAGGGGGAGAAGGGAAAAAGCAAGATAGAAAGACAGAAAGAACAAATTGCGTGAATCCCTTCTTGTCACTGCGTATCCTTACCTGTTCCTGCTTTTTAATATACTTTTCTTCTCCAATTGGGACTAAGGAAGAATTAAATATCCAAGTAGATTTTCAAGGAGGTGTCAATAATTTCTTTTTTTCTCATTTTTAAACTCCTTTTTATTTATTTATGTATGTATGTATGTATGTATGTATTTATTTATTTATCTTTGGTTTAACCTTTACCAATGAATACCACCTTGACAGCGATGAAAAGTTTTATAAGCTTTTCTGTTACATTCTTTAGACCTCTTAGCTCATGTTCTAATATCTGTTGGCATCCTATCTTGTGGAGAAGTCTGAGGCAAGCTTTAGTTCTTTGGAGACTGATCTCTTATTTCTGGATACATTTTAAGACTCTTTCTTTGCTTGAATTAGTAATTTAATCAAGGTTAAACTTAATCTTTTAGAAACCCTCTATTTTATTTTATTTTTTTTACTTTTTATTCACAATATACCTTTTCAATTTTACTTTATGTACAGCATATGGATAGGATTTTTTTTCGAACAGATAATAAATATATATTGTTTCTTTTCCTCTTCCTTCAAAAATAGTAATCATATGTACATTTGATCATTGTTGACTTTCTCCATGTTTTCTTCCCCAAATCATTATTCCAGAAACATCACTGACGATTATGATGGTGAGAGGCTGCCTGAAATGGGCTATTGAAACAGAGTTGGAGGCTTGAGATTTTGAAAAACTGCATGCCAGAGTCTGTCAGGATGAAAAATGTATGAATATGACTCCCCAAACAAAACAAAAACAAACAAACAAACAAACAAAAACCTTGCACATGTGAAGTACTCAAAGACAGTCCTGAAAGAGTGAGGGAAAGTCTCAAAAAAAAAAAAATCCATAAAAATAACGAGGAGAGAAAGATCAGGTTTTTACAAGTGCAAAAGTCAAGAAAAAGCAAAGCCAGATTTGTCAAGTAAGAAGTTGGGGTCTCTCCTACTCTTTGCTCTAACCTGTGTATTTGTTGCTCCAAACCTGACGTTAATCAGACAATTTTACTTAAATTATAACATGCTGATAACTTGATAAGCACCTGTACTATTTTGCTTTTATGTAATATTAAATTTTCTAGTTAGTAATTAAAAGTACTTTCTCATGAAATCATCAAAATTCTAAATAATTTAAAATTAAGCCCTCCCGTTGATATCATAGGTAAATATATGTTCTAAATTATCTCTGAGTTTCACATCAAAATTGCTACTCAGCGTTAGCTAGATTCAGAATTTTTTCCTACTTTTCAATATTCACACAATAACTAGCCTACAGTATTGATAATTAGGCTAATTATTGTGTCATGCTCTGGATAATTCTCCTTGGTTTCTTAAATATGTAGATGTTTCAGAATTTATTGGTTCTTTCCATGAACCAAATCTACCTATTCTTTTTTCTATCTTCAATCAATAATACAGCTGACAACTTTATAATCATAGCTAATAATTACGTAATGTTTACCATTTGCAAGGGACTCATATGTTTCTTATATTTAATCCTTGCAAGTCTTATGAGACAGGATCTAGGGACATTTGCATTTTGTATATGAGAATTTGAGACACAGAAATGTTTATCATTTGTTCCTGGCCAAACAGCTCATAAATTGTAGACCCAGGGTTTAGGCTCAGATAGCCTGACTCCAAAATTATCTTTTCAAATAATATATTATTCCTTTTTAAAGCACAGAAACAATGGAAAGTGAGGTCCATGAACAATCTACATTAAGATCACTGATGGTCCTTAGTAAAATACGCTGGGCTTGCCTGTTTCCTTATATGATCAATAATCTTTTAAATAGGAAGTACAGGTGATTCTGTGGGGCCTTAACACTTCAAAACCAGTGGACATAAGTTATTCTTATAATATGTATATTTTCTTTGGCCATAGATTCAGAGCTGAGATGATATACTTGATTTTCAAACTACTCTGCACTTGCTCTAATTTTCTTTGCTTTATGATAGCTTTTATGCTAATCGAGATGCTTTGTGTTATGAAAATCCTATTGAGTATTCTTATATTTATCTACAAATTTCACAAACAACTAACATACTATTCCAGGAGACAATATCTGTTAAAAGTGTCTTTAACTATAACTAAAAGAAACCTATCAATGGTTGATATTAACACAAATTTATTTATTGTAAATCAACTTCTTCCTTTCCTCGATGATTTCCTTAATATGTAAACTTTGAGTCTCATATTTTTAATTTCATGTATTTAAGATGGCAACTGGACCTTAAGACTCATAACCACATTCCATGAAGGCAAAAGGGAGAAACAGAAAAAATAATATTTTGTTTTAAAAATTTTAAATGGACGCTTTCTCCCAGGGCTCCCAACTGCTTCATCTTGTCTCAGAGTCTGTTACATTGATATCCTTTGTTGGTAGGCAGCTGATAGAGGATTTGCATTTAGGTGTTTAGTCAACCAACCAACAGTGTAGGCTAAACCCAACCCTTACAACTATCCATTAACCGCATTTATTCTTTTCCCCTATGCACACAACATGTCATCTCCTTCTCGAGTGAGACGGACTCTAAGTCTCATCCACTTACTACATCTAGCTTGAAATTGGAATCTTCATCATACATGGATATTGTTTCTTAGGGTCTGGTAAGCTGCAACCTAACATACAATTTACCTTCAGCTAACTCACACAATATACAGTGGTACCAAAGGAAGAGGAAACAAAACCTTCACTTCCACAGGGTTAAATAATCACTCATCTGTAGCACAAATCAGTGTTAGTTGGTGCGAATATGAGAAAACCCTGCTCTTTTAAGCTAATATGAAAACCCTAGTTTTGCTTTTGGAAGAATCCTACTTATCCATTACAACTCTTTGTCATGTCTGGGTGGATCAATGGGAAGGACACTTTTCAGGCATGCTGCATAGATTGAACAGCCCACTTTGAGCTGGTGGAAATTGGGGTCTTTATAAATTGCTTTAGGTGTTGAATAATTATAGGCTGTTGTAATCCACACCTGAGGTTTCACATTAGCAAAAGCATTCCGTCAAAACTTTCAAAGATAAACTGTTAAGCTTCCAATCATGTGGATATGTCTCTAAACACAGCTAGGATCTCACATCAACATAGTCTTTAAGTGTGAAGATTATAATATTTCATTTACTGGACTCTGTGTTCTGTATGTTACCCCCATACCCCAAGGCCTTGACAAACCATTTTACTTGTCCACTAAAAAACGATAGTTTCGTGGTTTCTCTCCATCATTTCATTTGGCAGAACAACCTTAATGGATGATAGTTAGAAAAGTTCAGGGTTCCAGTTCTCCTAGGTGTGATAAAAAAATATGGTGAATGTTTAAATTTATAAAAAAAAAAAAAATTACAGTAAAAGACATCTGGCCACTAACCCCCTTCAAAATACTCCCCCTCACTCCAAACACACTTCTCCCATCATTTTGCCACTTTCTGAAGCAGTTCTAGAAGTCCTCTTTCATGAGTGTCTTTACCTGCACTGTTGTGGCTGCCTCCATGTCCTAAATGGATTCAAAACATTTACCTTTCATGGTCATTTTGATTTTAGGGAAGAACAAGAAGTCACACGGTGCCAGACATGGTGAATAAGTTGGATGAGGACACACCATAATGTTTTTATTTGACAGAAATTGCCATACCAGAAGCGATGTGTGACACGGAGCATTGTCATGATGGAAGATGAAGTAACGACACTCATGAAATAAGACTTCCAGAACTGCTTCAGAAAGTGGCAAGAAAGAGGGGGTAAGTGTGTTCAAAGTGAGGGGAAGTATTTTGAGGGGGATTAATGGCAATGTGTTTTGTACTATAATAATATTTTTTTAATTTAAACATTCACTGTATTTTTCGATCACACATCGTATATATTGTTAAAGCTGCCATTTGACGTTCTCTACTTTTGATATAATCAGAAGTATATGGCTTTTTAAACCTGTCAAGGCTCTAAGCTGGAGAACTCTCAGAAAAGTTTGATTTCAGGCTGTAAGCAGAGAGCACCCCTCTTGGCGAAGTTGATTTTATTCACTGCCACTTCCCGTGGCAGTCAGGTTAATTTAGTTTCAGTTCATTTTTCTTGTGTAGGACTTGACTGACAATTGCACAAAATTAGCAGAAGCATCCTAACATAGTAAATTTTGCTCAATTTATTGTTGTTGTTGTTGTTGTTGTTGTTGTTGTTTTATACTATTTCCTCTACATGCTTGTGTCACTGACTATGTAGTTGTCTGCAGGCCACTGAGTGCAGCAGGTGATCTTGACCAAGTATTTTTCCATCACCTAACAGGGGTTTGGGTGAGTTTCCAACCTGCAGTGAGTTAGGTACTCATCTCCCACTGGTTATTAACGGAGTAAACCAGTATCATTCACTTATGTCACTGCCCAGTACTTTTCAAACATCATTCTATAGTTTGGGAAAATTTCCTCCTTATGTCCCCAGTGTAGCAACTAGACCATTTGCTTCTCCAAGCTTCTTTGCAGCTCCCCCACTAACTAACAAGTGATGCAGATTCAACTAATCACTTGCCCTTGAGCAATGTCAGGAAACAGGAACAGTACAGAAAGAAGGTGGAAAAAGAAGCATTCCAATTCTGGAGACACCGGTGTTCGCAAGATGGCATTCATGATGAAGAGAGGCTTTGGTGCTTGTGGCAGTAGCAGCTGCTGAAGACCATGTTCATGGCAGTAATACAGATAAGACTGGAGTTTCCTGGCTACTGAATTCACGGTGGCAAGGCATTCGTGACCTCATGCCAATTATGCAAAGTAGATGAAGGTATGGATCCTAGAAGCATAGACCCATGCATGTTTCTGCAACCCTCCCAATATTCCAGTAAAATAACTCCCCTTCCTTTTACTGCACCCCTTTTCTACTGTTTTTGTCCTCCGTCAGCCTCAAGGTTGCTACTTCACGTTAAAGACATTGACAGTTAGAAGGCCATTACATTCTAATGAGATACATGCTTGGAAGCACCAAACATCACTAAATAAGAATATAAATGCGAATATGAATTTATTAGGTGATTAGAAAAGTACCTGTGTTCGTGTTTGTATATATGCCTGTGTGTATACCATTCATCATATGTTCTAAATGCCGTTTACTTCTGTTTCTCAATATCCACACAGAGACACACACACACACATACCATAAAGAAGTAATTATAAACTTGAAACATAATACTCCTAAGCAAATTGATTACAGGGGTGGAGGCACTTTTTCTTTATTAAGACAAAGTACTTTGCTCAAAATAAAAATAAACTTTTGCCTTACGCAAAAGTGCCCTTTTATGCTTACAACACTTTTTAGAAAACATAAAATTACTTTATGTTCTATATGTC
Organism: Rhinolophus sinicus; assembly: GCF_057876585.1. NCBI lineage: Eukaryota > Metazoa > Chordata > Mammalia > Chiroptera > Rhinolophidae > Rhinolophus > Rhinolophus sinicus. Next base: position 113,680,720 of record NC_142503.1, on the reverse strand, counting down.
AAAGAAAAATATAACTAATGATAAAGATTATTGATTAACATTTTTTAAACATTGATAGAAATAAAAATTCTTATGAAAATTGTATTTGATAAAGATGTGCCGAATTTGTTAGTGCTCTTGTATTTTAAAAAGGACAGCAAAGTAGTTGATAGATGATAGAGATATAAACACACCTATATGTATATATTATATACTATAACATATATATATATATATATATATATATATAATCTTATATGTGTGTATACAAGTAATTAACACGTTGCGGACGGATCACGAGAATCTTCACGAAGGATTTAAACCCCGCCGTACGCAACGTGTTAATACATAATTACTTCATATATGTACATAGATATCTCTGTGTGTGTGTGTGTGTGTGTGTGTGTGTGTGTGTGTGTGAATCAGAAGGAAGGTGGAAACTTCTTGAGGGGGATCTTTCACATGATTATCATAAATTATATCTTATATTGCTTATTTATCAGAATTTTTCCAATTCACCATTTACTCAACTAATAAAAGAGCTAAGAAAAACAACAACAACACGTATTTATAGATATTTCACAAGAATATGTGGAAATTTTTAGACTATTATTTTCTTAAAGTTAATAAACTAAATATTACCTATACATTTTATTTTTAATCAAGACTACATTATATCTGTAACTATATATTTCTTTCCCTTTAATAAAATTCCTTCCTCAATATGTACAAATTTCCATCATATAAATTTTGAAATTTTCTACATATGTGAAATTATGAATATAATCAATTCTGATTATTTAAAACTGTGTTAAACTTCATTAAAGTTTCGTCCCTCTTATGGGTGCTGGATATTTCAGCTAGGGTATGTTTTAGGCATCTCACCATCAGCATGTTAAAAAATGACCTCAATATCTTTTCTATCCTTGCCTCCACTGATTTTCCAGGTTAATAAGTTTATCATTCACATAGATATGAAAGCCAGATGTCTGGAAATTATCCTGCATTTCTTCCCATCCCCCATATCTCATAATCAAGTGTTCTGGTGAAGATTTCATAAGATCATATCCAGGGATATTTATGAAGATTCCATTTAATTTGTTTCCATAGGTTTTAAGGATTTGAGGGCAACAATTCTGCATTATTCCTCTTTGTACTAGCCAATAGGATCCTTAAAACTAAAGTTAGTGTTAAACTTTATTTATTTATTTTTTCAAGAAAAAGAAAATGTACTCATCAGGTCTTAAAGTACTGGAGTTTTCCAAAAAGATGCTGGGGAAATTGAATAGCACTTGATTGTTTCTGATTCCATTACTGAAAAAAATTGTAGATGTTCACAATCTACCAAGACTATGGCCAAATATAATTTGATTCTTTTGATACTTTCTGTTTCCATATGTTTTGAATTCAACCAATGCACTTCCTTAGATCATTATTTACTTTCTCAACCTGAAAATTATAGTAGAACACAGGTAATAACAATCTTCAAGTTAAGATCATTTCGACTTCAAATAGACGATGCTAAACCACATGTACCTACTTATCAAAAGCATATTAAGTGACAGCTATTAAAACCATTATACTTTCTGCAAAAACACTATATACAATTTCCTATAAACATTAAATGGTTTCTGGGGGAAAAATCAGCAGTAGAAGGAAGAAATTATAAAAAAAAGGAAACTATAATATAAAAATGGCATTTTATTTATCATCTTTTAATTTGTTGTAGAGCTAAAAAGGAGGAAAACAACTTAAGCAGTGCCTTGTGTGAATTAAGAAATATGTGCATACTTATCATCTGTATAAGATAACTTCTAAGCTATCTGCAATGTTTATAAAGCTATTATTTTCAGAAAAATCTCACCTTTGCCTGCGTTTCCAGATTTAGGAACATTCAGGACAGAATGTCACTTTCCTTGCTGCAGGCTTGCTTTCCACCAGCTGGAAAATCATAATTTCAATATTTGTTTCTCATACACAGAGGAAATATCTTTTCAGACACTCCTTCCATTAGTACTATTGACAGGGGATTGAAAGGAATTTGAACTGATCAATTTGTTGAAAATGTAGTCATAAAATAAGGGGAACATTAACAATAATTTAACAGAGAGTTATCCTCCCTATTATCCCCCAAAATATAAGAAGCTGCACTGATTATTGAATTGCTTGTCCTTGAATACATTAAGTATTCTGAAAATCCAGCAGAATGTTAAATTTAATCAAAATGTCACATTAGGGTATTTTGTTCAAGATTTCTGTGGAACGTGGGCTGCTATTATATGATTATACCTTGGTTAGTTTACCCAGAAATCCCAAATTTCACCTTGTTAATCATCTCTCTAACCCTCAAGATTATCAAGTAAGATAAAATTCCTGGAAAACACACACAGGCATGCAGAAATTGTCATATTGATTATTAGATGTTCTAACGCCTGATACCAAAACATAAGACTCCCACATAACATTATTAAATCCATTCAGCTCCATCTTTAACAACAACAACAACAACAACAACAACAAAAAAAAAAAACCCTAGAAGTTGATTACAGCAGGTCTTGGAATAATGTCATTTTGTTTAGCTTGGTTTCATTGTTTGGCTATAACACTGATGAGAAAAAAAAAAAAATATATATATATATATACATATGATTCCAGCCAGGGCCACTGTCTGTGGAGTTTGCCTGTTCTCCCCATGTCTGCATGTTTTTCCATGCACTCCATTATTCTCCCACATCCCAAAGATGAGCAGTGAGGTAAACTAGTGTGTAAAATTATCCCAGTCTGAACGAGTGTAGGTGGGTGTGAGTCTCCCTGTGATGGAAGGGTGTCCTGTCCAGGGTGAGATCCCGCCTTGTACTCAGAACCGTTGGAATAGGCTCTGGCCACCATCAATTAAAATAACCGGGTTGGAAAATAATTATCTTACTTGTTTTTCTTAATATTTCTTAAATGTATGTGTAACTCACATCTATTTCCATTTGAATATTAGAAGTGTTTGGAGTCTTTGTTTAGAAGTTTGGTCGTGTTTTTCTGACCAGAAATGTGCTATAGGAACTTAACCTATGGTAAAATTGGTTTCATTGTTCATTGTTTTGCTTAAAGTTTCCAACAACCTATTAAGTGAGGACAACATGAAATGAGGACTCATTGTACTTCACAGAATCTGCCTAATTTACTTTTATTATTCTGATTTTGCACATTTGACTGTATTTCTTATATTAAATTAATTCACTTGAATCATTCTAAGTAGATAAGGTAAATGTAGGGGGAAAAATAGCTGTACGAGGCCTTGTTCATTATCATCAGATGTTTATAATATGAAGTTGGACCTTAGAAGCTGCAAGTAAATTTTCTAAACTATTCAGAAATTTCACATATAATTTAAAAATGTATACCCTAAATATTAACATTCATTTTTGCCTTCTATAGTTTCTATTTTCTATACTGGCGGGTGAAAGAGAAATTTATAGACTTCATTATATAAACTAGTCTTGCTGAAATACACAGAAAAGTCATTGGAAGAAGCCAAGTTCTGAGTCCCTGGGAAGAAACCTGTGAGAGTTGAATTGATTTCCACAGTAATTTGGAAGAATTTTTTTTTTCTTGTGACTTTGTTGTTGTAGTTATTTAGTGTGTTTATCAAACTGATTAGACAGAAGGAATAGAAAGGGAGACCAGAAAGCATGCAGAGTGGCTGAAGATATTTTAATAACAGAGTGCATTATATACAATATTAGACACTTTAATCTTGGCAGCAAATAGTCTCTCCTCAAAATTTAATAGTAAGCTGTATATAAAAATGATTTAAAAATAAAAATCGAAAAATATTATGATTGTGTGTACTTACTTTATCCACTTCCTTGATTGTAAATGCTTAAAGGCCATTGTTTATACTTAATTATCCATTATTTCCTGAAGTACCATGTACTTGTCCATGGTAATGGTACAATAATTATTTGTCAGATGGAATTACATATTGGCCTTTATATTTCTTTTATTTTTATTTTTTTAATTAAAGTTTATTGGGGTGACAACTGTTAGTAAAATTACATAGATTTCAGGTGGACAATTCTGTATTACATCATCTATAAATCCCACTGTGTGTTCACCACCCAGAGTCAGTTCTCCTTCCATCACCATATATTTACCCTCATTTACCCTCAGGATCCCCTTTACCCTCATCTACCCCCCTATCCCCCTTACCCTCTGTTAACCACTAAAAAATTGTCTGTGTCTATGAGTTTTTGTTGCTCAGTTGTCTTGTTCTTTTGTTGTTTTTGGTTTATATACCACATATCAGTGAAATCATATGGTTCTCTGCTTTTTCTGTCTGACTTATTTTGCTTAGCATTATATTCTCAAGATCCATCCATGTTGTCACAAATGGTCCTAATTCATCTTTTCTTATCGCCAAATAGTATTCCATTGTGTATATATACCACAACTTCTTTATCCATTCATCTATCGAAGGACATTTTGGTTGTTTCCATGTCTTGGCCACCGTAAATAAAGCTGCAATGAACATTGGAGCACACATGTCTTTATGGATAAATGTTTTCAGATTTTTTTGGTAGATACCCAGGAGAGGGATTGTTGGGTCATATGGTAATTCTATTCATAATTTTTTGAGGAACCTCCACACTGCCTTCCATACGACTGCACCAGTCTGCATTCTCACCAACAGTGTATGAGGGTTCCTTTTTCTCCACAGGCTCTCCAACACTTGTTACTATTTGTCTTGTTGATGATAGCCATTCTGACTGGGGTGAGGTGATATCTCATTGTGGTTTTTATTTGCATTTCTCTGATGATTAGTGACGTTGAGCATTTTTTCATATGTCTATTTGCCATTTGTATGTCCTCTTTGGAGAAGTGTCTCTTCAAGTCCTCTGCCCATTTTTCAATTGGGTTGTTTGTTTTTTAGTCATTGAGTTGCATGAGTTCCTTTTATATTTTGGATATTAGCCCCTTATCGGAGCCACTGTTTGCAAAAATCTTCTCCCATTCAGTTGGTTGCCTCTTTATTTTGTCGATGGTTTCTTTTGCTCTGCAGAAGTTTTAAATTTGATATAGTCCCATTCATTTATTTTAGCTTTTATTTCCCTTGTTTTTGGAGTCAAATTCATAAAATGCTCTTTGAACCCATGGTCCATAAGTTTAGTACCTATGTTTTCTTCTATGCAGTTTATTGTGCCAGGTCTTATGCTTAAGTCTTCGATCCATTTTGAATTAATTTTGGTACATGGTGACAGATAGCAGTCGAGTTTCATTCTTTTGCATGTGGCTTTCTAGTTCTCCCAGCACCATTTATTGAAGAGGCTGTCATTTCTCCATTGTATGTTTTTTACTTCTTTGTCAAAAATTATCTGTCCATATATATGTGGTTTTATTTCTAAGTTCACAATTATATTCCATTAGTCTACATGTCTGTTTTTCTGCCAATACCATGCTGATTTGATTATCGTTGCCCTGTAGTACAAGGTAAAGTCAGGAAGTGTGATACCTCCAGTATTGTTCTTTTTTCTTAAGATTACTGTGGCTATTTGGGGTCTTTTGTGGTTCCAAACAAATCTGATGATTTTTTTGTTCTATTTCTTAAAAAATGTCATTGGGATTTTGATGGGGATTGCATTAAATCTGTATATTGCTTTGGTTAATATGGTCATTTTAACTATGTTGATTCTTCCAATCCATGGGCACGGAATGTTCTTCCATTTCTTTGTGTCATCCTCTATTTCTTTTGAAAATGTCTTGTAGTTTTCAGCATATACGTCTTTCACATCCTTGGTTAAGTTTATTCCTAGGTATTTTATTCTTTTCCCTGGAACTGTTGTTTTTAGTTCTTTTACTGAGATTTCATTGTCAGTATATAGGAATGCAATGGACATCTATACGTTGATTTTGTAGACGGCCACATTATTGTATTCGTCGATTGTTTCTAATAGCTTTTTGGTTGAGTCTTTAGGGTTTTCTATATACAGCATCATTTCATCTACAAAGAGTGACAATTTAACTTTTTCATTCCCAATGTGGATGCCTTTTATTTCTTTTTCTTGCCTGATTGCTCTGGCGAGGACTTCCAACACCTTGTTGAAATGCAGAGGTGATAAGGGACAGCCCTGTCATGTTCCTGAACGTAGAGCCAAAGGGCTTCAGTTTTTCACCATGAAATATGAGATTAGCTGAAGGTTTGTCATATATGGCCTTTATTATGTTAAGGTATTTTCCTTCTATACCTATTTTATTAAGTGTTTTAATCATAAAGGGATGTTGTATCTTGTCAAATGCTTCTTCTGCATCAATTGATGCAATCATATGATTTTTGTCCTTTATTTTGTTTATGTGATGTATCACATTGATGGATTTGCGTATGTTAAACCATCCTTGTGCCCCAGGGATGAACCCCACTTGGTCGTGATGAATAATCTTTTTAATGCATTGTTGCATTAGATTTACTAGAATTTTGTTTAGGATTTTTGCATCTGTATTCATCAGAGATATTGGTCTGTAGTTTTCTTTTTTTGTGTTGTCCTTGCCAGGTTTTGGTATCAGGGTAATGTTGGCCTCATAAAATGAGTTAAGGAGTACTGTTTCTTCTTCAATTATTTGGAAGAGTTTGAGCAGGACTGGTATTAAATCCTCTTTGAAGGTTTGGTAGAATTTACTAGTGAAGCCATTTGGTCCCGGATTTTTACTTTTGGGAAGGTTTTGGATGACCTATTCAATTTCATTACTGGTGATCGGTCTGTTTAGATTTTCCAGTTCTTCATGATTTAGCCTAGGAAGGCTATGTGTTTCGAAGAACTTGTCCATTTCCTCTAGGTTATTGAATTTGGTGTCATATAATCCTTCATATTATTCTTGGATGATCCTTTGTATTTCTGTGTCATCCGTGATAACTTCCCCTTTTTCATTTCTGATTTTGTTTATTAGTGTCTTCTGTCTTTTTATCTTAGTGAGCCTAGCCAAGGGTTTGTCAAGTTTGTTAATCTTTTCAAAGAACCAGCTCTTTGTCACATTAATTTTTTTCTGTTGTCTTTTTGTTCTCTGTTTCATTTAGTTCTGCTCTGATTTTTATTATTTCCTTTCTTCTGCTGATCTTGGGTTTCATTTGTTCTTCTTTTTCTAGTTCTTTATGGTGTAACATGAGGTTATTTATTTGGGATTTTTCTTGTTTCTTGAGATAGGCCTGTAATGAGATAAATTTCCCTCTTAAAATTCCTTCTGCTGCATCCCAAAAATTTTGTTAGGATGTATTTTCATTGTCATTTGTTTCTATGTATCTTTTGATGTCTCCTCTAATTTCTTCTTTGACCTTGTCGTTCTTTAAAAGTATGTTGTTTAATCTCCATGTATTTGTGTTTTTTCCTACTTTCTTTTTGCAGTTGATATCCAATTTCAAAGCCTTGTGATCAGAGAATATGCTTGGTATGATTTCAATCTTCTTAAATTTGCTGAGGCTGATTTTATGTCCCAATATATGGTCTATCCTTGAGAATGTTCCATGTACACTAGAAAAAAATGTATAGTCTGATGTTTTAGGATGAAGTGCTCTATAAATGTCAATTATGTCCATTTCATCTAATGTGTCATTTAGGGCTGCTATTTCATTATTTATTTTCTGTTTGGATGATCTATCTGTAGCTGTCAATGATGTATTTAAGTCCCCCAGTAAAATTGTGTTTTGGTCAATTTCTCCCCTTAGTTCTGCTAGTAATTGCTTGATATATTTCGGTGCTCCCTGATTGGGGGCATAAATATTGGTGACTGTTATGTCTTCTTGTTGTGTAGTCCCCTTTACCATTATGAAATGTCCATCTTTGTCTCGTTATCTTTTTCACCCTGACGTCTGTTTCATCTGATATCAGTATGGTTACACCTGATTTCTCTGGATACCATTTGTTTGGAGTGTCAATTTCCACCCTTTCACTTTGAGTCTATGCTTGTCCTTATAGCTGAGATGTGTCTCTTGGTGACAGCATATGGTTGTGTTTAGTTTTTTGATCCAATCTGTTACTCTGTGCCTTTTTATTGGTGAGTTCAGTCCATTTACATTTAGGGTGATTATTGATATATGAGGATTTCCTATCATTCTATCTTTTGTTTTCTGGTAAGACTGTATCTCCATTGTTTCTTTGCGTTTTTGCTGTTATCTATTATTTCTGTGTGGTGGTATTCTATGATGTTTCCCTCTGTTTCTTCTTTTATTACAGTATATATTCCAGTTCTGGATTTTTTTTTTTTTTTTTGAGTGGTTACCATTAAGTTTATGTAAAAGAAAGTTTGATATTTAGAGTATTCCATTTTCTTCAGCATGCTTACTTTCTCCATCCCCATATTCCGATTCAGGCCTTTACTTCCCCCTTTTTATGTTTTGGTTGGCACAAATTGTCCCTGTTGATGGTGGTCAAATAGCCTCCTTTAGTATTTCTTGTAGTGCAGGTCATGTATTAGAATATTCCCTCAGCTTCTGTATGTCTGGAAAGGTCTTTATTCCTCCTTCATATCTAAAGGATATCCTTGCTGGGTAGATTATTCTTGGCTCATAATTTCTCTCTTTCAACAGTTTGAATATTTGGTTCCACTCTTTCATCACTTCTAGAGTTTCTGCTGAGAAATCTGATGATAATCTAATGGGCTTTCCTTTGTAGGTTACTGTCTTCTTTTCCCTGGCTGCCTTGAGGATTCTTTCTTTGTTGTTGATTTTAGATAGCTTCAATACAATGTGACTTGGAGAAGGCCTTTTGGGGTTGAGGTAATTAGGTATTCTATTTGCTTCTTGGATTCGAGGATCTAGTTCTTTACCCAAATGTGGGAAGTTCTCATCGACTATTTATTTGAATATATTCTCTGTTCCCTTCTCTCTTTCTTCTCCTTCTGGTATGCCCATTATTCTTATATTGCTCTTTCTGATGGAGTCAGAAAGTTCTTGTAGAGTTCTTTCATTTCTTTTAAGTCTCAAGTCTCTTTCTTCTTCCATCCATGTCATTTCCAGGTTTCTATCTTCGATGTCACGGATTCTTTCCTCCATCTGGTCAACTCTACTTCCTAATCTGGCTATTTCATTCTTCATTTCTTCTACTGCATTCTTAATGTCCAGAAATTCTAGTTGGTTCTTTTTTAAAATTCAATCTCTTTTGTAAAATGCTCATGTTGTTCTTTGGTGTATTTCTGAGTTCATTAAACTGCCTTTCTGTATTTTCTTGTATCTCATTGAGTTTTTTCAGAACTGCAATCTTGAATTCTCTGTCATTTAAGTCACATATTTCCATATCTTTAAGTTCCTTTTCTGGAGGCTTTTCACTTTCTTTCTGAGCTGTCTTATTGCCTTGTTAATTCATGGCAATTAATGATTTATTATTTCTCTTCCTAGACATCTACAGGAGTGGGTTCTGCAACAAGTTGATAGGAAGAGGTCTTTCTTTTGTTTTCAGTGTTTGTGGGTAGAATGTTTTATTTTCTCTCCAACTGCAGCCCTTTTTTCTCTCTCATACTGTAGTGTTATGTTTTCTCTGCACTATTCCAGCTTCTCACACAATGGGTGGATTCCATGGAAGGCAGGCTTCTCCTCTGTTAACAGTTTGCCTGGGTCACAGGGTGCCGCGTCACTCTGGGGATGAGGAGAGCTTTTGAAGTTCCAAAGCTCTTTCTGCACCAGATTCAGAGCCTGTGCATTTCAGCAGCTCTGTTTACTCCTGCAGGGATCCACCCAGACAGGTAGGGACAGGGCTGGGTTGAGTTGTGAGAGGTGGCCTGGAGCAATGTTGGCGACCACCACAGCCAGTCCTGGTTTCACAGCTCCCTCCCCTTTGCTGTAATTAGTTGGGCTGTGAATCTGTTTCTGCGGACCACAGTTCTCAGAACTACAAATATTCTTTTATTTTGATCTGACACTGCTACTGTTCTGTTCCACTTCTAGAACTGGGCTGTGGGGGCAGGGCGAGCTCTGGGAGGATAGGGAGGTGGTAGCTAGTCTCAGTGCCTACGGCTTCTGTTCTCTGCTAGGCAGTGAGGGCTTAAACCACCATTTTCAGCCTTATTCCCTCAGTCTTTGCTCCAAGGTCTCTGCCATGAGCGTGGGTTCAGCCCTGTTATATGCTGTCCCCTCAGCCCTGTGGGCTATTAAACGGAGCCCTAGCAGTCCAAGTTCTTTCCTCTCATACAGCTGTGGTGGTTCCGGGATGCAGCGAGCTCGGAGCACTGAGCTAGGTCTGCGTCCTGGGCCCGTGCAGCTCCGTCTCTGCGCTTCTTCCTTCCCTCCTCCCCAACTTGCATGATTCGCCCACCTTTTGGTGAATTCAGTAATGAGCCTCTTCATCTGGCATGTCTGCTGTGCAGGGAGTTCTTTGTGGAGTTATAGCTGTTTAATTTGTTGTAAATTCCAGGGGAGATTTCCAGGGGCTCACCTCACGCCACCATTTTGATGACATCCGGCCTTTATGTTTCTAAAACGAAATATTTGGATTTTAAACATGAAATTATGTGAGTTTTTAAGTCAGTTTTCTTAGTAATCAGTTAAAAATATTTAAATAAATCAGGTGTTCCAAAAGTCAGTCAAATGGTTTGAACATTTAAGTTTCCATATCGCAGTGTCTCTGTTTTATTCATCAAAAGGATATATCAGCGTGTGGAGGGCATATGTGTGAGGTGTGAGGTAACAGTGAAAACACATGTCTGCTAAGCGGATGTATGGTTGCAGTGGGAAGCTGTTTTTAATCTGTCTATAACCATTCTCCCCTTTGGTCTGTGCCCTGACTGATCCCTGCAGTTCTGGTCTTATCACCCTGATATCCTGGCCACAATAATGACTCATAGCTTGCTATGCTTACTAGATTCTCTCATCAAGAAATTTTAGTTTTGAATAAACATTTGGAAGGGCAGAAAAGAAGCTGAGTCATCTGAAAGGCACACCAAAAAACTCTCTCAGTATTGCTCATGATCTTGACACTTTTGAAGAGAAATGGTTAGTAATTTGAACTTGTCTGATGTTTGCCAACGGTTAGAATGAGGCTATGGATTTGGAACAGAATACCACATATGTCATGTGATCTTCTCGGCTCATCATAGGCATATGTCCTGTTACTGGGATGGTAACCTTGATCAGGTTATTGAGGTGATGTTTGCCAGGTTTCGCCACTGTAAAATTACTACTAATTTTCCTTTTGTAATTATTATTTAAATAATAAATATACTTTCACTCTTTATAGTATGGATATCATATTCCGGATGGACAGCATTTTTTTCTTCTGTTCAGCAGAATGTCACTCCATTGCATTAAAGTTTGCAAAGTATCTGATGAGAAATCAGATCTAATTCTTTTTTTTTTTTCTGTCTATGATATGTGTTTTTTCCCTATGTGAATTCAAGATTTTCTGTCTTTTGTTTTTGTGATTAGCATTTTAAATATCACATGGCTATCTGGTTTTGTTTATTCATCTGCTTGGTGTTCTCTGAGTATGTTTGATCTGGTTTAATGCCTGTTATTAATTTTAGAAAGTTCTTGACCATTTGTCTCCAAACTTATTCTAACTCTTCTCATTCTGAGATCTCATTATATGTTTATTAGACAGTGTGAAGCTCTTCAGAGCTGTCTGCTGTTATAGCTACTTACCCCTCTGGAGAAGATTTCTGCATCACTGCTCCAGAGATGGAGACAGAGACCATGTTGTTCTCTTGGAGTAACACTACTTTACAAGCAGGGTGTTGGGTGGGAGCAGTAGTTTCTGTTCTTCTCAACTTGTCCTTCATCTCCTGGAAACTCAGCTCTACTGGCGTGCTGGAATGAGGGCAGTGGGGGACACAGGATTGTATACCACCTGCAACTGAGTTACAAGACAGTGCTGGGTGGGAAAAGGGAGTCCCTGGTATCATGGCCACTGTCACTTGGATTTTACTCTCTTCAACATGAAACTGGAGCTGTGGTAGATGAAGAATAACGGCAACTTGCCTTTCCTAAGGAGATGGATTACACTCAATCTCCCTTTTGGAATGTGGAAACAGCAGGTGAAATTTCTGCTCGGCCTTTTCAATGCCTCCAGCTGATGTTTACTTCCCGAATCCTTGGAAAACCTTCTGTATACAAGCAGTTCAGCTGTCTAATGGATTTAAACATAGTTTACACAAATGTTTAAAAAATTCCAATGCTTCTACCTATTTTGGGCTCTCCCTCTAAATCTTCACAAGCTATGATAGCTCTGAATTTAAACCTCTGACTCCTGAATCCAATACAAGTTTTGTTTGACTTATAACCATACCAGATTTTTTGTTTGAATTAGATTATTTTGTTTGAATTCATAGTTTGGAGAATGCCCATATAAATGTGAATCTCATTCAGTATAGTTTCCATCTTTCATGGGTATATCTCTCTAATTTTTACCTGCTTTTGGTCAGTATCAAGTGTTTTCAAACTTTTTTTTTTAATATGGAATTTACAAAAGTAACCCAGCTACTGAAACTTGACTTTTTGTTTGCCTGATTTTGCTTGCAGATTTCTTGGGGTTTTTTTTGCAGACAGATATTGCATGCTTCTCTATAAATTGATCAATCAGTGTGAATAATGTCTACCAAGATAGGCCATAATAAGGCAAGTTTTGGCTCCTCATTCTCAATTGAGGCTCAGCTTTCTCTATAGTGTCTGAATGGTAGGAGAAGGCTAAAAGAAAAACAGAGTTTGTAGGCAGATTAAAAGTTTATTCTGATAATCCAGAGTTTGCCGCAAACCTAACACTGAGAAGTGAGTATAAAAGACCAATCTTTCTATAGGATTTTCCTTTTCAAACTGGATTTGAGGACATTCCAGGAATTGTGTATGGTTAAGTTAGGAGATTCAGAATGCCCAGTATAAATCTGACATATATTTCTTTAAGATCAATAGTACTTGACACTATGCAATAACAAAATATTATTTTGATATTAATTTTTAGAGTAGAATGAATATTGACTTATATAATACTATGTTTTAAATTAATTTTCATAAAGTAATTATAACAGTTATACTAAAGCACATTCATCATTGCTAGATATACATGAGTAAAAAGATTAATTATGCAATAAATAATTATAAATATAGTTTAAATATCTGTATTTTATCAAAATTAAACCAAACTGATTGATTTCAGCATAAAAGAAATGTTTTCTTAATAGCTTGATCTCCATTAAAAGTTTTAAACTATTTTATAATGTGTTAAAATATTTTTTGTTAAGCTTTTATTTTTCCTCCTTTTATATGGACTGCCTTCATTGATTTAAAGACAGTCCTCTATTTATTCTAATTCACCTTTTCTTTTCATCCTGCCTGCTCCTAGTGTTCTTTAATGATGCACGTTATTAATATTGTCAAGAACTTAGACAAATATAAATCTAATGCTCATGTGGAAGATAAATTTGTAAAGTCAAATCATCACCATTTCATAATTTATTACCTGGGTAAAAAGTTGCCCTATAAGACCTGGTTGATACTTTGTAACACAGTTTTCATGATCAGATATTTGTCCCATAATTGACTTTCTGAATATTAGTGAGCTATATTATTGATGCGTAAACTTTACAAAGCAGAAACTGTTTTAAGACAGAACATTTCTGAGCTATAGAAAAGTAAGACAATTAGTGATAACTTTTGGTGATTCATTGTCTTGTTTGGTCAAAGACCTAAGTCTGTGATTTATTATAGAAATGTACCAGAGGGAAAATACTTCCATTTTTTTTCTCTTGACAATCATCGACTAGCTGAAGTCACATTTATCAATTTCTACTCTGCTATGGGAGAACTTTATTGAATTTTAAAATATCACAGATTCACTAACACTATTAGAGTTACAGATACAGGCTTTGAGTACAATAAAGTGTGCATTCATCAGTCTTTTCTTTGTTTACTTTTCTTTAGTCTCCTTCTCCCAACAACTGGGTTTACTTGATCCCAGCAATAACTTTGTCATCTTTCACCTTAATGTATGAATCTTTAGAAGAAGCAAGAATTCAATGATGCTTAGCCCAATTACCTGGTCCTGAGTTACACATTTGTTAATCATCTCTGATGAATTCTAATACAGAGTTTTTAGTTTGTTCTTGAGATTTTACCATCTTCCTATTTCATCTCACAAAACTCAAGCTGTGTCTTCACTGATTTCATCAGTGTTATTAAAATAAATTTAATTCTGTGTTCTCATCTTGAGTTCTGTTTTATTCAGGATTGTGGACATGATAAGTCATTTTGCTTCACTATGTACCCATTGAGTTAAACCCAGATATATTTAAATCACCCACCTAGTAATCTTTCATGATTAGTTTTTTTGGTGGAAGGGGTGGTTTTTTTTTTTTTTAATAGTTGGTGAAATGTGCACAACATAAAATTTACCATCTTAACCATTTTTAAGTATACAATTAATTCAGTGGCTAAAAGTACATTCACATTGTTGCACAACAATCTCCCATCACCATTGTCCAGCTTCAGAACTTTTTCATCATCCCTCTTTTTCATCTGTTCACATCAAAAATAACTCCCTATTTTTCCCTGCCCCCAGTCCCTGGTAATAATTATTCTTCTATGAATTTGACTATTCTATGTACCTTACATAAGTGAAATCATACAGTATTTGTCTTTTGGTGATTTGCTTATTTCATTTAGCCTATCTTAAGATTCATGCGTGCTGTAGCGTGCATCAGAATTTCATTCTTTTTTAAGGTGGGATAATATTAGACTGTATGTGATATACTACGTTTTGTTTATTCATTTATCTACTGATGGACGTTTATTTACATCTTTTGGCTATTGTGAATAATGCTGCTATGAACATTGGTTTACAAATATATTTGACTTCCTGCTTTAAATTCTTTTGGGTACATACTTACAAGTGGAATTGCTGCTTTCTATGGTAGTTCTATTCATAAAGTTTTGAGGAGCCACCATATTGTCTTCCACAGAGACAAAATCCTGGGATGCTCCCAAACATGCAGAAGAAAGTGAGGAACAGAAATCAACAAAGGAGACTGTAGAAAAAAAAAAAAAAAAAAGCTATGGAGATTGAAGGAGCACAAAACAGAAGTATGGCCAAGGAATCTTAAAAACAGTCATCCTAAAAGGGAATATTAAATTATTGCAAATCTTCCTAAGAAAGATATAAAAATGTAAACATAGAAATAACAATTGGATTATAAAATGATGCTAGTTGGTGACGTTTTTATTGGGGTCATTGGAGATAAAAAAAAGAACTAAAATGAATAAGATAAAATGGGTAACTAATAAGAAAGACAGTGATTCAGACTGGTCCTTTAGGCTTTACTTAATGAGCCATTACTGCTCTAATGGAAGCACCATAATAAATAAACAAAACATAATTTTAACTCTCAAGAAACTCACAACGTAATCGGTAGCTCATTCACTAAATCTCATTTAATGTTTTAGGCTTTATACTAGCTGTAGAGAACCAGGTTCACTAGGAACACAAAAAAGGACATTATCGACTTAATCTAATTAAGTATTCTATAATTTCTGAAGACAAGTGGTGAAATATATCCTATCTGATGTCAAACTTAAAATGTATTACTGGGCTGACTTTTACTTGTAGCTCTGTCATTTATTCATGTATTTAAATAAATTTTCACCACTTTTTTAACTTTTGATATTAAAGAATTATTGGATTATGTTCACTACATAATATTGCCTTTTACTTTTCTTAACCTCTATATTCTCTTCTCCTTCTTTTGTTTTGTCACTGAATTATGCTTATCAGTCTGATTAAATCTTCTGTCCCAGATGATGATAGAGTTCATGATCGATTATGGTGCTTTCACATGTAGTTTAAAAAATAATATTATATAGTCCTGAAATATGATCAATAAATTTAGCAAAGTGATATCTGTGAAATGATTGTGTGCAATATTATCATACAATTAATTATTTATTTTTACCTCTAATCTGAAGTAACTGAAGGGGCATATCTTAATAAATAGCATGGTGTTTCTTCTTAAGCCATATGATAACTATATATTGAAACTGTACACAATTAATTAAGTTCCAAACACAATATATTTGACAAACACATCTGATGTTTGTGTCCTTTTACAAAAATAATATCAGTAATAGGATGCTGACTTGTTTTTATCAGAATAAATATTTCATAATCTTTTAAAATTACATTGCAGTTCATTTACCTCAGATGAAAAACTCATAAAACTCATTAATAATTAAAACTCAATTATGCTTGTCAAAATAAATTAACAAAGTGTGCTATTTTATACGTACATTTTGTTGTGTTTATATACCTAATTACTTTTCACCAAACTTAGTAATTTGAAATGTTTCTACTCAACATTTATAAAAAGCAAAACTTATCCTAAATTTAATAGGCTGCCTTTGGTTCTCCATTTCTTTCACACACTTGTGTAAAAGGAGTTGTTGCTTCTGAAAATGAAAGTTGTTTCTTCATCTGAAAAATGAGACTTGTAAAAATTGAATAAAATCAATTTTTAGCTAAGAAGGAGAAGTCATTGAACTGGCTTATCCAGCACCTGGTCTAAATTTTAATGCGTGCTTTTGACAATATCATATTCCCATAAACATGGTTTAAAAACTTCTCATGTTTAGGACTTACATTGTGTGTTAATTATTCTAACCCATAAGAAGCACACCATAGAACTATAGTCAAAGCCTTAAATATCATCTAATCTAAACCCTTTTATTTGTGAACGTAGTAAATTTACAACACTTATTCATCACAGAGTGTTCTGAGAAGAATTTCCTCATGTTGATATGAAGCAGGCATTTCCATTTTAGTTCCACAGTTAATATAATTGTTTATTATTATTGGTCCATCTAAAGAAAGGAACATAAAATATTTTTGTATTTTTTTTAAATTAAAGTTTATTGGGGTGACAATTGTTTGTAAAGTTAAATAGATTTCAGGTGTACAATTCTGTAATACATAGTAATATGTTAGTCTGTGTATGTTATGCCTCTGTCAAGTTCCTCTAAGGTTATCCCTTCTCAGAGTGAGGGGCAACACACCCACCATGTCCAAAAAGACCTTTGTGATCTGGCTCTTGGTTTATAATCTGCCCTCATCTGTGACTTCAACCTGTTTTTTCCTTTCTTTTCTAGTCACACTCTTCCTGTTCCTTGACTCATCAAAGCACTTATCTGCTCTGATCTTTGTTTTTACTCACACCTCTCTTTGTGTCCTCTTCCCCTAGATGTCCACACAGCTAGATCCCTCACTTCCTTCTGGTTCTTAATTGAATATCACCTTCTCAAAGAATTTGATTAGAAACCTTACTGAAAATGTCAATACCCACACCCTAACACTGACATTTCTTATCCTCTTTCCTTAACTTGTCTCTCCTCAACAGTTTATACTAGATAATATACTATTTAGTCATCTATTTTTTTTCCTCTCCCTCCAAATGATAAATTCCATAAGAGTTGGGAGTTTTTCTTGTTTCATTTCTTACTAGTAAGCACACCCCCAGCATCTATAGTAGTACATTGCTTGACACACAGTACCCTCTCAACAATATTGTTAAACATTAAAATCTCATTGAACTTCACCTTTGAGATATGTCTCTTCTTAAGAATATACCAAATGACTTTCAAAAGAGTCACTAAATGCAATATAAGATGACTCCTTAATTTAAATCCTTCTTTTTCAATTTCATTTAAATTTACGTAACATCTCATCTCTTATAAATGCCCTCATTTTTATGTGATAACAAAATATCTTTTTTTAGCTTGATATATATTGCAAAAACACTAAATACAACTCTTAGTTTTTACTGATCATCATTGTTCAACAGTACTTTTTATTTCTTAGGTAACTTTCCACCAAGAATGTCAATCTTTTGCAAAGCTTATAATAACTTAGGCAACTATCCTTCCCAAGCCATTTTAGAGCTAGATTCCATTATTATAATTAATATGCCTGGTTGAAAATTTTAAGTTAAAGGGAAAAAAAAAACCTGAAAAATTCAAAGAACTATTTCTTGCTGCTTTGATCTCCTTCCTCTCACTTTCCCCAAAAATTTCATCAGCAAAAACGATTATCAGAGAAAATAGCATCTGATAGCACTTCTGCAGTAGAGGGAGCATGCCTAAACAAATGGTATTTTTAGCATCCTTTACACAAGTATTCTAGTACTTTGCGAATCTTGTTAGTGGGCATGGTGTTTCTGCTATTTCAGAAATTTCATTACTAGGAATGAAATGATGTATTTGAATCACTTTGACTTTTATCTAATGTGATGTGAGAGATGAATATTTTATGATCAATGTATTCTATTAGAAATATATTTAGGCTATGCCTCATAATAAGTCAAATTATTTTACATTGTACATAGAAATCATGTATTCCATGATGATAATTAATATAAACTTAATGAAAATGAAGAAAGTAGGTTCAGCAAGAACCTTCCTGAAAGATTCATAGCAATTTAAGAAAAACATTTTCGTAAAAGCAGCTATGATTATTTAACTTTACACTCTAAGATATATTCGAATGTATAAGGAAAAAAATATTAAATTGATGAACACCCCTAAATGACAAATTTTTGTAGCTTAAAAATGGGCAGAGGAACTGAATAGACATTGTGCCAAAGAAGACATCCAAATGGCCAACAAGTACATGAAAGATGTTCAATATCACTAATCGTCAGGAATATACAAATCAAAACACATTGAAATACCATCTCACACCTGTTCAAATGGCTATCATCAAGAAGACAAGATATAACTAGTGTTGGAGAGGATGTGGAGAAAAGGGAACCCTTGTACACTGTTGGTAGGAATGTAAATTTGTTC
The DNA here is from genome assembly GCF_057876585.1 of Rhinolophus sinicus. Lineage (NCBI taxonomy): Eukaryota > Metazoa > Chordata > Mammalia > Chiroptera > Rhinolophidae > Rhinolophus > Rhinolophus sinicus. The sequence continues at coordinate 113,661,954 of NC_142503.1, read as the reverse complement.
TGCTACTATGGAAAACAGTAGGGAGGTTCCTGAAATAATTAACAAGACAACTGAAATGTTATCTACCAATCTCACTTCTGGGTACATATCCAAAGGAAATCAAAACAGGGTACTGAAAGGATATCTATACTCCCATGTTTATTGTAGCATTGTTCACAATGGCCAAGATATGGAAACAAGCCAAGTGCCTGTCAATGGGTGAATGGATAAAGAATATGTGATATAAATATAGATACAGATTAGATACAGATAGGTATAGGTGTAAGTAGCTAGACATAGATGTTAGATAGATAGATGCTAGATAGATAGATAGATAGATAGATAGATAGATAGATAGATAGATAGATAGATAGATAGATAGAATGGACTATTATTCTGCCATGAGAAGAAGGAAATCCTGCCATCTGCAACAAATGGATGGGCCTTCAAGGCATCAAGCTTAGTGAAACAAACTAGACAGAGAAAGATCAATACTGTATGATATAATTTTATGTGGAATTTTTAAAAGCCAAACTCACAGAAACATAGAGTAGAATGCTAGTTACCAGGGGCTGGGGTGTGGGGAAACTGAGCTGTTGTTAAATGGTACAAACTTACAACCAGAAGGTGAATTAAGTTCTGTAGATCTAATGCACAGCATGGTGATTATAGTCAACAGCACTATGTTACATACTTCAAAGTTATGAAAAGACTAGGTTTTAAATGTTCTCACCACACACACACACACACACACACACACACACACACGGAAATTATAATTATGTGATATGATAGAGGTGTTAGCTACATTTATGGAAGTAATCATATTGCGATACTATATAAATGTATGAACGTAACACATTGTACATCTTAAATTTACACAATCTTATATGTCAGTTGTATTTCAATAAAAAATAAAACAAGGACTTTCAGACCCCAAGTCTTCTGGCTGATAAATTGCTCAGCCATTAAGCAGACATATTTTAACGCTCAATTCAGAAGTAGCCATGGAGGGTATTAGAAAAGAACCTATCCTGACTTTGATGACTTACCAAATGACAATCATGTTATTTGGTGGTATAAGATGATTATGATATTTTTTTAAATATCTGCCTTATTATTCGGAATAACCTAAATTGTTATATGTAATACATCAATTTCGGTCAGTGGAAAGACTAAATTCGTAAATAAAGCATGGATTTTATAGGGCTGAAAATCCAGTACACGCTTTCTCCTATAACTGGAACTGGTCTGTTGCACATAAAAGCTAACTCTATAGTGAGCAGTCCTTGAAGATGAGTTCAGCTAGCTTTGCAGGTAGATTTCCTGGATTAGAGTTTAAGTAAGAATGCAGGGAGTTACACTTCAAAAAGTTTTCCAATCCACTGTCTTCAGGGAAGAAGGAACTTCTTTTACAAAGAAAGCAAACTGTATTAGGTCATATTTGATATCCAGAAATTTGACCTTCCTTATTAGTCTATAATATTTTTTTTCTGCTAAATTTGCTCTCACCTTCTTCAATTGGGGCATCTTTGAAAACTTTGGTTTCCAGAAAAATAACATAAAATAATTACTGTGACATGAGAGAATTTAAAACCAAAATTACAGGTTTAGCAAAAGAGTAAGATACATCAAGCTGAGAAAATCTTTTGGATTACATACATTTATTAAAGGGATAGGGAGCAATTATTACAGTTCAAAATTTTGTATTATGTCCTACGAGGACATAATACATAATTTTGTATATTGTCTTATTGAAAGAATCCCATCATTATTAATTCTGAGCATTACTTAGTTATTTAATGGGTGTCTTCTGAAAAGAGATGTGTGACTCATAACTAATTGAGAGCTGAATTAAAATATTCTTCAGTGGACAGAGTTACACTTAATTTATAAATTCAATTTCCATATAAGAGCAACCCTTGAGGAGTTATCTGAACTTTGTACTATTATATGTCACAGTATGTCACAGCCCAGGAACTGGTAACATTGTGCAAGTAGTAGACCTACCATGAAAAATACTTAATAGAAGTTTCCAATTAGCTTTACTGATTAAAATTGATACTTCAGAAGAATGTTCTATGGTTATCCTGGGTTTTCCTGCATTCTGACCTATAGTTGCCCAACTCCAGATTTACCCTTACCTGTTTACAATGCTCAGTCATCCAATAACTTAATACTTGTTTGAGTTCCTTTATACTAACAGAATAATGACAATTTTAAAAGTTTGAATATACGTTATGTGTTATATTTTCCCTATGAATTCTATTCTGAAGGTCAGAGGTGGAGGTAAACAGCCCGGAGTTGAGCTCCCATACTTATGGTGGGGTAACCACAGTCAGAAAGGAACCATCATTCCATATCCAGATTAAAAGCTAAACAACCTTGAATTCACTCCCATTTTAGAGACCCACATCCCGATTTACTATCTTCTTATTTTTCAAATCCCCATAATGGTCATATTAGACCAGAAGATATAAATTGCAATAAGACTTAAAAAATGAATTTTCCTTTTTTTGATTCCTTAAGTATGGACTACTTTTATCCGTTGGGGGGAAAATTTGTAGCATTACAGAGAGCATTCTTCATATGCCTAGAATTTAATTTCTGTTGAATACCTTGTTATTTGTCATTTCCTTTATTTTTATTGACTCTATATAAACACAAAGAATAATCTAATCCAAAATTCCACAACCACTAAGAAATCACTGTATATATTTGAGCTCATATTTTTAAAATGTTTTACTATATAAATATATTCAAATATCTTTCTTTTAACAAATGTGTACTGTCCAAATTACATGTGCCACATTCTGTTGTCACTTAAACTTTCTGACAAATAGAGTGAAGATAACTCTAAAGCTAGTTTCCTTTTCTTTACCCTAATGATGAAGAAGCCTTTCTTTAGACTTTTAGAGGTTGTTTTTTTTTTTTTTTAAATCAACAGTAAGTTTACCCGTGGGCTCTCTCTCTCTCTTTCTCTCTCTCTCTTTTTCTCTCTCTCTTCCTCTCCTGGTTTAGTTGAAAGAAAAGGAATGGAGCTTATCATATTTCCAAAGAAATCATAATCATTTTTTTTTCAAGCCTTATATTGTATTCCTTTCTTTTGCTTGGAGGGTTAGGGTAACAGACTCTCAGATACCTCCATGAATATTTGTGGATGGTGAGCTACCTCTACCTTATCCATCATATTTCAAAAGTCTCAGTTGAAATATCTAATTTAGCATAGATTTTGTTACAGAATAAATAGGACAGTTTTTCATTTTTGGGGGGGTATAGTTGTAGATTTGCGTGCAGTTGTAAAAATGTAATGCAGAGAGATCCTATGTACACTTTAGTCAGTTTTCCCTAAGGGTGACATCTATCAAAACTGTACTATAATATCACAACCAGAACATTGACTTTGATGAAGTAAACATACAGAACAGCAACATCTCCACAAGGATCCTCTGTGTTTTATAGTCACATCAAACTCCCTCTCCCGCTCTTAATCTTCCTTCTTCTGAAAATGTCTTTTCAGCAAAATTGGAATGAAGATTCATATCACCTCGTTGCACAAAGGCAGGGTAGAAGTTCACCTCTTGGTCATGCTGACAGCTTCTCAGCAGAAGTGGGCTCCCAACGTTGCCTTTGAGAGGGAATGTCAAATAAGTTCCCCTGTGAACCTAGTTTCCACTAAGAGAGGGAAGGTGGAGGGCTACTTGCATCAGTCTTCTGCTGCAGGGTTGGGGAAGGAAAGTAAGCTCCCTGTTTGACCCTACTGACATGGAGCACAGCAGAATGCCGAGTACCCTTTCTACCACTTTATTTTGCCTCCTTTATGGGCAGCAGGGGTTAGGGAGTGGGAGGTTGGGGCTTAGCTTTCCATGTGGCTCTGCTGACACCAAGAGAGGGAGGAAACAGTGTCTACTACCCTGACTTGCCTCACTTCATTCCACTTTGCTGATACCAGCTGGAGGAAGAGACTCAACTCCCACCCAGCACTATTGATGCCTAGATGGGAGTGTGAAGCCTAGTAGGGACTAGCCCCACCTACACCATTTCATTATGTGTGTTGCTGGGTGGAGGTGGAGTTTATGTTTGGGCTATACCAGGAATCTTGTGTCAGAGCCCTTCTTTCTCGAAATGTTGCATTCCTATTTTCAATACACTTGAATTTTTGTTGAAATGAGACACAGTATTGATGTATAAACTCTGAGCTAAGAAAAACCAAGGGAGGGGCAGCCAGATGGCTCAGTTGGTTAGAGAGCAAGCGCTCAACAAGGTTGCTGGTTTAATTCCCACATGGGATGGTGGGCTCTGTCCCCTGCAACTAATGATTGAAAACGGCGACTGGACTTGGAGCTGAGCTGTGCCCTCCACAACTAGATTGAAAGACAACAACTTGGAGCTGATGGGCCCTGGAAAATACACTGTTCCAAAATTTAAACAAAAAAAAAAAAAAAAAGGAAAACCAAGGGAAAGACTTTAACATATGTTGGCAATGATGTAACAACAGTAGAATTCTCTTTAGGATCATGAAATTATTGAATTCTATCACAACTTAAACCTTACTACTGTCAATCAATGTCCTCCTATTATGTGTTCATATTACAGTTTGCTGCTTGGTTTCCCTAACAGCAACTTTAAATTTTCATCTTATTCCAAAGTCTGTCCTAGCTCCTCACACAAAAATTTCTTTATCAAACCCACATATAGTTGTGGCAGATCCTTCTTACTGTCCCCACATGTCCATTCTTCCTTTTACCCATATAGTAATATAATCTCAGGGTCGAGCAAGCACATGGCTGCCAAGAATAAGCCTGTTTACTCAGCCTCCTCTGAAGTCAGGCCTACTGTGTGCCTAATTACTAGTCAATGTGAGCAGAAGGAAGAGGAATGTATGTAATGTCTAGTTCATATATTTAAAATAAAGGCATGATTTCCCAAGTTCATCTTCTCTTACTGTGGGTTATAATGTGGACACGTGATGAGCCATCTCGGGCCATGTGGATAAAGGAGCACCATAAGGATGGAGGAGCAAAAAGTAGATGTAGCCTGTTCTACTTGGAGAGCGGAGCTGCCATATCAGCCTAGATTTTTATGTGAGATAAAAATGAACTTAATTAAGCCACTGAGGTTTTGGAACTCTCAGAGAGCCCACAATTATATTCTAACTAATACATTCCTTAACCTCTTTGTGGAATGTAACTTTCAGTTCTTTGTTCCAAATCAAACCTGACTTCAACAAGAGTGAGTGTGATGATCCTATCCAGTTGAACTAAAGATACATTTTGTAAAAGTGCAAATATAGCTTAGAATGGAAAACTAAAAATAATTTGCGAGAATGAGGAAAGTGAAGAAATATACAGAACCCACATTTACATTTTAAACTTGGCAGTTTGTCATTAAGAAAGATTCACTCCTAATCTCTGGTGCTAAATGACCCATGCCATTACCAAAAATCATTATATTAAAAAGAGGTGTTAGGAATGTCACCTGGACTGCTCTCCTGGACTACCAGAAACTTAAAGAGGTCCAGTGATTCACCAATAACCATATGCCAATGTGCAGAATAAAAATTCAAGGTGGTAGAAATGCAGCTCTTCTAAGAATCTCTACTTTTAAAGTGCCTACATTTTTTGCAAAATGAGATGTAAATATAATAAGGATATGCTCAGTTTTTTCTGTCATTTGGCTCATGAAGCAATTTGTACACCTGTAAATTTTATTGTAATTATAATATTGTATTAAATATCTTTATTGATATGAGCAGAAAAATCAAGTCTATTCTATTGACCTTAATTTGAGTTTCTAAACTTATGCAACTATATAAAATATTATTTTAATTAATAGCAAAAATATTTCATAAGCTGCCAAGCTGATATGTCTGCCATAATTTAATTAAACACTGATTAGTTGACTAGGATTTTACAATTCACAACACTCTCTTAGTTTCTCTATATCATTCACTTTCACATCATTACTTATAAAGTTTCCTGGGAGTTATGAAGAGGCCGCACTGACCCTTGTGGGAAGTTGAATAGGAGCCCTCCAATTCAATATGATAAATATAAAACCCTCCAAAATGCATCGCATTACGTTTTATGTAGAATCTGCATATTTAGAAGGCTGTTTTACATAACTTTAATTTGATAAAAAATAATATGTTACGACAAAATGAAATTTCTATGCTACTTAAATTTCAATGTCCATAAAGTTTTATTGGAACACAGTCACACTCATTCATTTACTTGTCTGTGGCTGCTCTCACTCCTCAATGACAGACTAGAGTAGTTGCAACAGAGACCATTTAGGCTGGCAAAGCCTAAAATGTTTACTATCTCACCCTTTCCAGAAAACCTTTCCTGATCCCCAAAATATTTACTAATGTTCTGGGAATTTATACAACAATTTGTTAAAAACAATGTTTTGCTGTTCATTGTTTTTAACAACTCTTGAAAAGCACTGAAGTATATTATTTGATATTCACAAAAGTCCTGTAATATCAGCATAATTTCTCATTTATCTATAAGGGAACATATACTAAATGGTATACCAGATGATCGTGGCTAGTAAGTGGTAGATCAGGCTTAGTAACTTGTTACCCTAGTCAGAACCTTAGTCTAAATGAATCTTCCAATATATGTGAAAATAAAACGTCAACAATACTATTTTCTGCTCTGATTAATATTATTTTGCCTACCATAATGTGAAAGAATACCATTCTCATATCCTCATATTTCAGAGTAGCAGGTAGTGGGTCTAATCAGATTTTTTCTTCTAACAATTGAAACAAATATCACTGAAAAACTTGCAAAAGGAATAAGAGGAAAACAATTCTAAAAATCTCAACAATGTATAGCATTTTATGTTCAACAAAGCCAATTATCACTGTTTTTTACTAACTGGAAAAGAGAGGTTAGAGAAAAGTACTTTTATATGGTAAAGTATACCTCTCACTGACCTTGTTTTGAGATGGATAAAATTATTATTTTTATTAACACTTAAAGGAGTTTCTCTGTCAGATGCCATTATAAAACAATGCGATTAGAAAAAAAGGAAGTAATTCACTATGCTAAAACTCAGCTAGCATTGTGATACAATTTAATATTTAATAAATTATGTTAATCTAAACCAAGAAATATATGTACCTATTATCAGAGTGCCGTCAGACTTAAAGATGTAAATTTTGTTTTCATTCCTAAGATACTGTACATAATAATTGTTTTTTAAAAAATTATTTGGAAGTCAAGCATGTGGATTAAGTATTGAACAAATTTATGTAAATCTCCAAAGCTATAAAATAACAATTTATTACCTTGATGAAAATTTTCTGGATTAAAAAACCTCTCTACCATGCTTATAGTATAAAATCAGTATGCCATTTATTTCCCTTTTCCTGATTTTTTTATTTATTTATTTTGGCCTCCTTCTGGTATTTTAAAGACATACAAAGATGAAGAAAACTGGTAGGTTTAATCATTTGATGAGCTTAGGTTTCTCATTAAGCTGTTCAGCTTTGGTAGTTTGTGATGTAGAAATATTATTCTTTCCTTGTTTTCTATAAAAATGTTTATTTTCAAGCTTTAAGTAAATCAAAGTATATAAGACAACTAGTTTCAACTTTCATATGAAAAGAAAGGTCCATAATAGAAAAATAAATTAATTGTAATGCATTTAAAAGTACTACAATGTAAGTAAACTGTAAAGTTTTCTGGGTGCCTTTTTGGATAGTCATCTAAATTTTAGAAAAATGCACTTTAAGGAATAATCAAAGAAAGATATATATCTATAGACAAGCAATTTTATTGACAGATAATTTTACAGACAATCACTGAAAGATTAAATATAAACATAAGGAAATCAAATGCTAAAAAATCACCACACACTTTACAAGGAACTCATTTTGAAAACAAATGTACGCTTCACTGAAACTATGTATTGTCTATAGCACACCGTTCCAAGTTATATAATTCTGAGTTTATGACAGCTATTTTACAATTCTGTAAATTATAGCTGTCTGGTAATGATGTGAAACCACAATTATAGACAAATTTTTCTCTATGTAAATTCTGTCCTTTCTAATGAAGTGTCAATTGACTTATTTCCTCCACTATGGAAGAATTAGTTCTGTTTTCATTTTCACATTTATTGAAATATTCCTGTTCTATGTATGTGTCTCTGAATTCTCCTTTAAACCTGTTAAAATATTTGCTTGGCTCCCTCACAACAGTTAAATAAAATCTTTAACATGTGTTCATCTGTATACTTGTATAAGAAGCATGATTTTATACTTTCATTAAAATAGTCTCTAATACTTTTGGAGGTCTTCCACTGTGATGCCCATTGGATGCACCTAACAGTACTAGGTTGATTTCATTCCCAGAGAAGGGAACCTCATAACACTCTGAGGAGTCCAGTGGAGTCTTTTATTAGAGGGAGAATCCAAGGGTCAACAAAACTTTGCCTAATCTAATTTTTTCTACTTTGTTCCTAATTGCACTTATGCATTCTAGTACTTTTGTATTTTATATCTAGTTTTTAATTTATATTTGGCTTGTTTGCAGTCAAAAATCATTGCAGGCAGCAATAATTGATCAGTTGATTTTATTCTGATCATTTGGTGATCTCTGAAAATTAATTAATAGTTTATGGGTATCTATTTTCTGTTGGATGAGGGAGAATCTGGCTGTTTGCTTGTTCCTTTGTCCATTTTGACCTCTAATCAATAATTTATGTCCACAAGAACTATTTTTGAAATGTGGACCAGCAAAGGTTTTGTTGTTGTTATTGCTGTTTAATCTTCATTCATGGCTGTAATTTTAGCATTGGGAATGTAAGCCCCCTCTGTATATGTCTGTTGTCTATATAGCTATAATTTACCAAGACTTTTGATTGTATGAGTGTGTAGGTAACATTTTTATAGTTCTTGATATTATTCACAAATTATATTACAAAATCTCTTAAGTTAAAGGAACAAGTACAGAGGGGAGTGCACTTCGAAGGGAGCAGCAATAGCAATAAATACACTCCATTTTGGGGGGGAACATTTACCAGCTCAGCAAATAGTTCCAGTAATGTGGTGTTAATGGAGCTAGCTTTGGCAGGAGGGAACAGGGTAGCATTTACTTACCACACATATTTCAGGGTATGTTTTGATTGAAATTTCATCTCTGATCCTTCCTTCATTTATTGAGACCCATTTTCTTACCTGACTTGAGATCCTTTCAGCCGAAAGTTATTTTTCAATAAATTCCCATTTGGTTTCATTTTGCAATTCAATTTTTGTTGATTGAAACTAAAATTCGTAACTAATTTGACTATTGCCACCAGGAATAGCTTCAGAAAAAACATAACAATTGGACAGTGGTTAGAAATTGGGAGATTTTGCCCCCCCCCCCCCAATTAGTTTCAGTTAGAACTGATGAAAATGCGGATAATATTAAGATATGGACTTCTGGCAACATATGGTATTAACTTTAAAAGAAGGTTAATTCTATTATCACCAGTTATCTTTTAAAGCTTTCAAGAAAGTCTTTTTGTCTGTGGCTTTCAGCAGTTTCTCTATGATGTGTCTAGTTATGCTTCTTTTGTGCTTACTCTATTGGGGTTACATTAGCTTAAACCTGGTAAAAATAACTGGTAAGACTGTGGGTTATTTCTCTTCAGGAGGGAATTTTTAAAAATTTCCTATTGTTATTCAAGGTATGATTTTATTATCATAACCCAAACAATTAATTGTGCAAGTATAAGTCTGAAAATCAGGGCATATGAGTATGTCGGGCAGCAAAAGTGTTAAACTAGAGTAGATGATGCCTTTTATTAATATCCAGCTGCCTAGCACATGCAAACTATTCCTAGTTTTGGAGGTGTTTCCATCTTAGGAATCTGATGGGAGACAAAGTACAGCTTCCAGCTTCAAGGTTAAAATAGCCAGATAATCGTTCTCTACATACCACCCAGTCTTTCCACCTACTTTGAAAAGTTAAAACTTGGGGCTGTGAATCAGGAGTTACTGACATAAAAGAAATAAGAGCAGGGAATTGATTCTTGAGCTATGGTCATAATAAAGATATCTAGTTTCCAATGATAGTCGTGGTCTCCAAAGGGAAGTGCTGGTAGGGGCATTGTCCTCACAAACTGATTGTAGAGACATTGTATTTTCTGTGTGTGTGATATTAGAGTCTTCATTTTATATAACCCTCCTTGTGTATTTGGTTCAGCCTGATTTTTCCAGGCATCTATTAAATAGTATTTAAAACTAGCATACTAACTACGGAGATGCTCATGATGATTTAAGTCATGGGAGAGAGAATTTGCACCTCTGTGACATTTAATTCCTGAGATAAAGTGATACTTGGATGGATATTCTGATGTTCTCTTGAGTACCCACAGAGACAGAGAATTTCTTGTAGAGACAAAATTTTCTTGACACAGAAATTTTCATCTTCTCAGAGGTAAATTGTTCCTGTCCAAGGAGGCCAGACTGTGTAGAATTTTCTCCAAGGCTGTATAAAAATATTTTCTACCTATTACCAACACAAGGATAAGGTTTAAAGATGATTTTATAATTATTTAATTTTGACTATATTATGGTGTTTCTCTTCAAGATAAATTTGCAAACTTGTTCCTTATCCATAGAGATACAAGCATCAAATTTGACCTGATATTAAAAGTAGGAAATATAGGGGTTGGGGTTGACCAATATAGCACTTTTAATCATGTACAATATGGAAGTGGCATAGTGCACACATCATCTCGTGATATCACAACACTACAATAAAAGAGTAATATACTTCCACTTAGAGATGAGGAAACTAAGCTCAGAGAAGTGCTGTGAAAGGATGAAGCAGCAAAGCCAGTAAATGGCAGAACTGGGATTGGAATATTCATATATATTATACAATCCACAGTTCCCACTGTATGTAGTGTATATATTTCAATTTATCTACTAGCATAGGCAAGTGCACTATATAAAGGAATCCCACTTGTTTGTATTTTCATTTGAAGTATGCCTCCTATTACTTTTTTTTAAAAAAAAGATTTTATTGGGGAAGGGGAACAGGACTTTATTGGGGAACAGTGTGCACTTCCAGGACTTTTCTCCAAGTCAAGTTGTTGTCCTTTCAATCTTAGTTGTGGAGGGTTCTGTTCAGCTTCAAGTTGTTGTTCTTTCAGTCTTAGTTGTGGAGGGTGCAGCTCAGCTCCAGGTCCAGTTGCCATTGCTAGTTGCAGGGGGCACAGCCCACCATCCTTTGAGGGAGTCGAACCGGCAACCTTGTGGTTGAGAAGACGCGCTCAACCAACTGAGCCATCCCAGAGCTCAGCGGCAGCTCAGCTCAAGGTGCCATGTTCAATCTTAGTTGCAGGGGTCAGAGCCCACCATCCCTTGCGGGACTCGAGGAATTGAATTGCCAACCTTGTGGTTGAGAGCCCACTGGCCCATTTGGGAATCGAACCGGCATCCTTTGGAGTTAGGAACACGGAGCTCTAACCGCCTGAGCCACTGGGCCGGCCAGCCTCCTATTACTTTTATAACATGTGGGCTTGTACTTGGAAAACAAGAAATGTTTCATTAATTTTTTCATATAAATGAGTTCATATAATTTATATATAAAGGCATACCTAAAAGTGAAAAAGCAGCTGAAGAAACACTGTTTCTTATTTTCTGTCTACTTTCTCTTTTGAAATAAGTCTAAAAAAGAATAATATTTTTTTTTGGCTGTTATCATTAAGTTTATTATGTATAAAAGATGATTTAAATAAAGACAAAAATATCAAAATGAAGCAGTATTGCCAGAAGCATATTTGGTAATTCACAATGATTTTTATATACTCTTTACTATTTTCAAAAGTGACTATAAACTTTTACTTCCTTTAAGCTATCTTAACTAGTTAATCAACATTTAATAAACATCTTTGTAAACAAAGTACCTAAATACTTTGTGTACAAAATATGGCTCTACCATTTAACTAGGTTTGACAAGAAAAAAAAGAGTAGGCCTATTTTTCCTATGTTTTTGCTTTAGCATAATTGGTAGTGGACTAGTACAAACACATTTTAAAATATGGTGTTTTAGCTAACAAAAGAGTAATACTTCATCATTGTCTCAGAGAGAAGAGAGAAAAATAAAATGGATAACCTTTTCATGATCAATACCTTTGCAAAATACTAATTTTCCTTCAAATGCCATAAATCATATAAACAGAACGTACTATATTGTGGCTTGTACCATTTATCTACTTAAGTCTGTAATCTTTTTTTCATGTGTGAATTATTTTAGTTTATCCATGATTTATCTCCCACATATATCTAATGGGATAAAGAAAGTTTCTCATCACCTAGAACATATTAATTGCTTAAATTTAGCAACAAATTTGGACCTTACTGGCAGAGAAAGCAAAGAAATGCCTTACTGGCATTGAGAAGCATTCAGAAAGAGAATCGTTTGTAGAGACATTCTATATTGCCATTAAAACCTGAGACAAATATATAATATAAATATTTTTAGGTAAGATCATTTTATTTAGAGAGTTTTTAAAATAGAAAAGTATTTAAGGAATTATTTCATATTATAACCCTCAATAATTGTTGAACCAGTGTTTCAATAATAACAAAGTTTAAGTGAAAGTATTCATATGATATATAATAAACCATGGAGATAACTGAAAGCATATAGAGTAAGAAACAGTCTCCCAATAAAATGATTTCTTAGGAGACTTTGACATGTTTTGAAATTCACCTAATCCAATAGTGAAGGTTCTGACAAGAGACTAAATTACAAATTCTGATTTCCTTTACACGGAGAAATACATACTTTTGAACATAGACCTATAGAAAGAAAGTTAATATGAGTTATATGTGAAACTATCCTACATATTTAGAAGTAGTAACTAAACATACACAGAAGTGAGTTTCACAGTTGCCAACAGATAATATCAATACTTTTTCTCATGGAAGAACTTAAAATTGCCCCACAACACGACAAAGACTACAGAACAACTTAAAGGTGATTTTGCTTTGAGAGACTTTAAGGGCATATATGAAAATTTGTGTCTGAAAATGAATGTTGATTAAAACCTGTATATCTCTAGCTAGGTGCTATAATGTATTACTGAACATAATGAAATAAACCATCATTAATTTGATTGTTGCAAATGTCTTTAAGATGTGTGTGGTGCTAGATAATCTAACTTTAGGAAACTAATCCTATGGCCTTCCCGAAATCTTTTTATTTTTCCTGTAAAAGCTACCCTGAAAAGAAACACCTAAAAACTTAGTCTTACTGCATACTTGGACTCTATCTGGCAGCCCTCCTTTGTGGAGGTACTTTTTCTATAATTTTAGACTAGCTTGGGAAACAACTGCTACCCAAAGGGATATAAAACAAAAAATGATAACTGAGCTATGAAAATCAAAGAGGCAAAAATATTTTTTTTAACTTTAAATCGATTTACCCTGCAAATTAATCATATCTGTTAACTAATTATCAGTCATTTTGTTTATGTTCTATTACATTTAGTTTGTCGCTTTTTTATATGAGTGTCTCAAATGCCAGGGTTTGACTTTCTGGAAAGCTATTACCTTGTTTTTAAAGCTTTTGCAAAAAAAACGTTAAAATTATATTAGTAACCAAAAAAATGAAGAAGATACAATCATTGATCACAATTAAAATCTAAATTGCAAAATTTGTGGAAGCCATTTATAAAACAATGCCTTAAAAATAACTAGAGTGAATAATTTCATACTTAGCTATGCTTTGGCTGAAAAAAGATTAAATACTAATATATTATAAATGCATGGTTTAGAATTGAACAAAGAATTCATTGACCATCTGCCTATATTCCAATATAAATTTTAACGATCCTAATTTTTGGAAAGAAAAATCTTAATAGTAAACTTAGGTATACTTTTAGATGACTTTAACTGTCATTAAGAAATAAAAACAATGTTGAACATAGCAAACAAATTTGCAACTTTTATAGGCTTTTCAGCATTTCTTGATTATGAGGCAGCTAAAGCTAGTGATGTTATTGTAACTCAGAGGAACAAAACTTTTTTCTACATTTATCACAAACTAAATAATTAGTGGAATTATAAATTGCCACACTTATAATAATGATATGAGAGTGACAGAATAATATTTTTACTTTGAAATTAAGCAGATGTTCCTTAAATAAAATATTGTTGAAGCATTCTCTTAAGGTAATTTAATCAGTGAGTTAATAATAGCATTATTCAGTGCCATTTTTATCATGCATCTCTCTTTTTTTTTATTTGTGTGTATTTTGCCCACCACGTATTCACTATGCTTGTACCAGTAATGTACTGTGGCAGAGACAGACGTTCAGCTGCCCCTGTCAGGCAAAAGAGAGGTTAGATTTTGACATCAGATATCCACTTTTGAATATCAGAGCTTAATATATGTGAGACTATGACAACTTACATAATCTTCTTGATACTTATTAACATCAAATATTAAGGACTGTGTAGGAAACAAATTAATGGTGATCATTATCACATTTTTTGTTCTTTGGAACCAGAAGTTGAGACACATTTTAGGATGCATTGTATTTATCAGGAAACAAAACCTCTGAAGGGAGTGGGTTTTCCCTTGAGGGAGGAAGAAATCAAACTGTGGTGCCAGCTTAACAAAGATTCATATAATCACATAGGAAGTTCTGGAATGTTAAAAAATAATAATAATAATCATTCATTTCTGCAATACACCCCAATTAGTGATGGCATATTATTCCTTTTATATTTTTGGATCAATACGCTAAAATTTGGTTAAGAATTTGTGTATTTTTGTTTATGAGGGATATTGTTCTGTAGTTTTCTTTTCATGTGTTTTCTATACTATTTCGGTATGAGGATAATGTTGGCCTCAAAGAATATATTACATTCTAATATATTACTATCCTATTTCCTGAAAGAATATATGTGAAATTGGTATGATTTCTTCCTTTCATATTTGGAAAAATCCTCCAGAGAAGCAATCTGAAACTAAAATGTTTTTGTAGGAATATGCTAAACTACAATTTCAATTTATTTTACAGATAGACAGGTATTAAGCTATCTATTTCTTCTTGTGTCAGCTTATCGTGTGTGAGTTGGTGTCATTCATAGATTTTATATTTTATTTAATTTGCCAAATTTATTGTTATAAATTAGTGTGGGATATTAACTTGTTACCCTTTTATTATCATTTAAGTGATTTCAGTTATCTTATTTCTGATATTGGTAATCTGGTCGTTCATTCCATCTATTTTTTTGTTTTTCCTGTTGGTCTGGTTTGAGCAGGGTTCTTTTTGTCAAATGAGGGGGACAATTTTGCCCCTTTGGCAATGTTTGAATGCTTGGAGACATTCTTTTTGTGTCACACCTGAAAGGGTATGGCTGGCATCTAGGTAGTACAGCAGGAATGTCTCCAAGCACCCTGTAATGCACAGGACAGTCCACACAACAAATCAACTCTGTAGCCCAAATTCTCAATAGTGCTGAGGTTGAGAAACACTGGAGTTTTTTATATTATTCATTGTCTCTATTTTATCGATTGCAACTCATCCTTTTATTATTTCCTTTCTTCTGTTTACTTTGTGTTTAATTTGTATTTCTTATATTATTTTCTTAAGATAAAATCTTAGGTTACTGAGTTGAGGCCTTTCTTCTTTTTCTGGTATCAGCGTTTAATACTGTCCATGTCTTTTTAGCATTGTTTTAACTGCATCCCACAAAATTTGTTTGTGTTATTTACTTTGTTTTCATTCAGTTCATCTATTTTCTAATAGCCATTGTCATTCTGTCTTTGACACTTAAGTTATTTAAAAACGTTTTTTTAGTTTAAAAATAGTTGAGATTTTTAAAAAATATATTTTTGTTACGATTTACAGTTTAATTCATTATAGTCACAAAATATATTTTGTATGATTTGAACTCTTTATAGAGACTTGTTTTATGGCCCAGAATATGGTATATCTTGGTATGTGACAAAATTGCATGTAGAATTAGTGTGCATTCTGCTGTTGTTGGATAGAGTGTTCTATAATTATTAATTAATAAAAGTTGGTTGATGGTGTTCAAGCCTAATACCTATGTTCTTTCTTAGTGATTTTCTATTTGGACTATGAATTTTGAGAGAAAATGTTGAGATCTCTGATGATAATTCCAGATTTTCCTATGTTATACATTTTTGGTTCTTTTATAACGTTTTTACTTCTGTTAGCTTTGTTAGGTGTATAAACATTTTGTTTTGGTTTGGATTTGGTTTGGCTTGCTTTGTTTTGTTTTGTTGTGGTTTGGCAGTCCTCTCTGAACTGCATCTTTAATCATTTATAGCACTAGTGTCTCTTTATCCCTAGTAACATTCTACTGTCTTTCTGAAATCCACCTTTCCTGATATTAATATACCCAGTGTTCATTTTTTTATTAGCATTAACATGGCATATATTTTCAATCATTTTTAGTGTAAACTATTGGTTTCTTTTATATGTAACATGGGTTCCTTGTGGATAATTTACAGTTGTTTCTTGCTTTATTAGCATCCAATGTAGCAATCTCTGCTTTTAGTTGGAGTCTAACTTACTTTTAATATGAATATTAATATAGCTGTGTTTCAATCTGCCACATTTCTACTTCCTTTATACTTGTCCCATCACCTCTTTTATCTTTTTTCCTTTTTTTCTGCTTTCTTTTAAATTAAATGAATATTATTTATGATTCATTTGTTTCTCATTTGTTAGCTTATTATCTTTATTGATTTTATTATTTGCTTTAGGGTTTACACTACACATTGTTAACTTAGCAAAGATGACAGTAATATGATATTATAACATTTTGATATAGTATAAAAATCTTATATCTCTGTACTTTCATTTTTTCCCCTCCTGACCTTTGTGATATTGTTGGCATATATTTTCCTCTAGATACTTTTTAGATGAATTTCACATAGATAATAAGAAAAGCTATTCAACATCACTACCATGTTTTAGATATTATGCAAGGTATTCTAAACATATATTCTTATCCCTCATAGTCTTATGAGATAATGATCATGCTTTCATTTTTCAGATGTGAAAATTGAAGCTCAAAGAGGTTATATAACCCCTACCTAAGTCAAACACCTATTAAGTAGGGGTGATGAAAATCAAACCCAGATCTTTACAACTCGGAAGCCTATTTTTTTTCTTATATACACCCCCTTTTCAATACGTATGCATTAAATGAATAAATAAACTTCAACATTAATGTAATTGAAATGTACTCTAAATTCCAAAACATGTACATTTGCTTTGTCTGATAATACATGAAATTTCATAAGTGAAGTATATCCTATTAGCTTAAAATGATAAACAACTAAACGCAGCACTTGCAATGTATATCAGTAGACATGGAAGTGATTAACAAACCACGAGTGCTTAGCAAATGTTTAATAAGGATTACATAAAAAATAGCATAACACTGTAGAATGAGAGGATCTGTTTTCTTGTAAATCTCAATGAGGAAATGGTTTCTCCAACCACTGTAGCCATCTCCACAGGTAAGGGAAAGTCCTGGGATTGGATATTTCAGAGATCAACAAGTGGACCGAAAGGTCAGTACTTAAGAATAACATGGAGGGAAACACAGCCTATGGAGAATGAACTGAAGACTGCTTATATAAGCACATTGATAAGCAGAAACTTTAGGTTTTCAAATGAGTTGCATTCCCTCAATAAATCTCTTCTCAGTGAAATGCCCTAAAGGGGATACATGAGGGCATAAACCTATACTGCCGTATTCTGTTAAATACAGCATAAGCTAAGATCATCTTCCTTCCAGGAAAAATAAATAAATAAATAAAAAGTGTGAAGAATTCAGGGAAGAAGAGAAGAACAGAAACAGCCACTAAAGGAACATAAAAGAGTTGACAAACATTTTAAGATTATTTTGTGGGATTTGAATACTGTTGCATAGGATACCAGCTCCATAGAAGTAACAGATAAAAAGAAGAATAACAGGTGAGGCAGGGTTCTCCGTGATTGCTTTACAAATATTGCAATGAAGGGGAAGAAAGGGAGTTTCAGGGAAAGGTGCAGGGGATGTTGATTAGCCTTCATGAAATCAAGGCTTGCTAGAGGAACAGAATGGAATTGCTGGAATGAGTGAAATAAGAGTTTCTCATTGATCATGTAGAATTAGGAACTATGAAAGCCAAGAATGTGAAGGGAAGAGAACGCTGTGAGGATCACCTTGGAAGTGTAACAGTTTCCTGTAATAGCAGGGTTGAAGATTTGCCATGTGGATGGAGAGCTGAAATTTATTGGAGATGAAAGCCATTTAGATCAAGTTCTTTGCAAATTGACGGCTGTGGCTATTTAACCAGTCTTTAATTAAACTTAACACATATTTACTTACTAAATTTAGAAAATTTATATGGACAATTATCTATTTTGAGGTTTACCTATTTCTCTTTTTTGTTTCCCACTCTGTCTGTCTTTGATTCTTAGTGGTTTGCTATTTTTCATAATTCTTCATGATATCAGTGCAATAAGACTTAAAGATCTTTATGCAATTCCTCTGTTAAGTATAAAAATATTTCATTTCTAGCTTTCAGTACTTCTTATCTATTTCTTTTTGAAGAATTTGATCATGAATTATACATACGAGCACAGCATGAAATATTCAACTCATGTTCTTTCTTTCCAGTGAGGCCTACCATTTAAGGAGTGGTTTGAACATGAAAAAGAAGGTGTGTGTGGAATCTAAAGAAAAGAATAAATGAACGAACTAATGAGAAACACTGTCAGAGACATAAAGGAAAAACAGGGTTGCTAGATGGTGGGGTGGGGATAAGGGGGAAGGTGAGGGGATTAGAAAGCACAATCGGTAACCACAAGATTGCCATGGGATAGGAAAGTCAATTTGGGGAATGTAATCAATAATGTTGTAAAGATTTTGTAGGGTGTCTGATGGACACTTGTCTTATTAAGGAGACCACCTCAGGGATGATGTAGATGCCTGATCACTGCACTTTACGCCTGAAGCTGAAGATGAACAATATGAATGCCAACTATAATATATATATATATATATATATATATATATATATATATATATATATACACACACATAGTTACAAGAAGTGGAGTACAGTGTTAGGAATAGAGACAGTGGAAATGTCAGAGGGGTATGCAATGTCAGAGGGGTAGTAGATTGGGGGAGGGGAGTTATCACTTTGTAAAGGATATAAATGGTAAATGTCTAACTATTACATTGTTTTGTACACCTGAAACTAATTAAGAAGAAGAAGAAGAAGAAGAAGAAGAAGAAGAAGAAGAAGAAGAAGAAGAAGAAGAAGAAGAAGAGTGGATAGCAACATACCAGTACTATTTAACAGCATTTTTCCCATAGCAGGCTTCAGATGAAAAGTCCAGCATAACTAAATTTTATACACTCATGTAAGTCATTCAATTAACTGAAAGAGAAACATGGATTTACACATATAAAAAACAAGATTTGTTTTTTAAAGTCAGAAAGAAGTACTATTGCAAAAGTGAATTATCGTTACTCAAACACATAATTAGGCATATTTTAGAAAAGTGGGAAAAATTAATATAGTTTATTAGAGCAATAGCTACATTTGAATAGTAA
This sequence comes from Rhinolophus sinicus, assembly GCF_057876585.1. NCBI lineage: Eukaryota > Metazoa > Chordata > Mammalia > Chiroptera > Rhinolophidae > Rhinolophus > Rhinolophus sinicus. Next base: position 113,642,360 of record NC_142503.1, on the reverse strand, counting down.
TAGAAGATTTTCACTACTAATGTGAATTAGTAATGGATTGACTATTCTGTTCAGTTTGATTCTTTATGATTAAAAGCTTTCTAAAGCATATCTTTCTAAATCTAGAAAGAGTAAAGAGGAATTATATCTGAGGAAATTGCTTAGATTGAGATCTGACAGCAGGTTCAGGTATTTCAAGCAAACTTTTACAGAAACCTTAATGCAATAATATATTTTATTGAGCTACCTTGCCCCTCAGACAGCCAATCTTCAGATATCTCTCCTTTTGTAAACCAGTGACTACAGGATTTGTCATTTTTATCCAACTGTAAGAGGCATTTTATTCACTAATGAAAAGTAATTTTCCTACCTACCTAAGGTAGAGAAATAAATGGAAGACAATAAAAACAAACAAAATAAACAATAAATTTGTGAGGTTTTCTTGTATTTACTTCATAATACATAGCACATCAAACCACTCCAGAAAATGTTTAATGCATTTTCTGTCTAAGCCTTTATGGTTTGGAAAGTATTTGAATTTGAATTGACTAGCACAATATAAATTAATTCATCCTATTCAATGAAAAAAAAAATTCATTTTAAATATATTTTAAACATTCTTAAAATCTTCTTTTCTTTAAGCTAAGGAGTTCATTTATGATTGAGAATCTATAATAATATAATATTGGATATATGTTTAAAGCCTCAAAGCAATTTTTTCATTTCTGTTAAATATGATATAGTATACTCCAAATGTTGAAGTTTCTTAACTATATTTCTTTTATTATTTCAGTTCATTTAAAATAATTTGATTGAATGTTAATTTTGCATTGGCTATATGAAGTATTTTATTTAAAACATGTATTAAAGTTGTTATTCTCCTGTCCCTAAGCCCCTTGGCTAATCCAATATAAATACAAAAATTGAAATTAGATTTTAAATAATTTATATTTTATCCTTATAAATAATATTTATGGAGCACTGTTTCTACGCCAGAATTTATTTTTAGCATCTTTATATGAATGTTGTATTAGTCAAGGTTCTCCAGAAAAACAAAATCAATAAGAGATTAGACAGGTAGATATTGATTGATAGAGAGAGAGAGACAGAGACAGAGAGATTTGTTATAGGAAATTGGCTCACGCGATTATGGAGGCAGAGAATTCCCATGATCTGATATCTGCAAGCTGGAGAGTAAGGAAAGACAGTGGTGGATTCAGTCCGAGTTCACAAAGGCATGTGAATCAGTGATGTAAGTCCAAGTCCAACAGCCCTAGAGTTGGGGGCTGAATGGTGTAAAAACCAATCTTAGTCCAAAGACCTGAGAACTAGGAGTTCTGATGTTTGAGAGCAGGAGGAAATGGAAGTCTCAGCTCAAGCAAAAAGAGTAATTTCACCCTTCTTTGTTCTGTTCAGGCTCTCAACAGATTGGATATTATCCACCTAAATTGTTGAAGATGATCTTTATTGAGTCCACCAGTTCAAATGCTCTTCCCTTCTGGAAACACCCTCATAGACACAACCAGAGATAATGATTTACCAGCTATCTGGGTATCCTTTAGCCCAGTCAGGAAGACACATAAAATTAACAATCACAGATGTCTTATTTCATACTCCCAACAAATCCACCATGTAATCATTATTATTGTCCCCTTTTTACAGATGATAAAGCCAAGTTATAATATGCTAAAAAATATTTTTAGACCGCATAGGCAGTAGTAAGTGGTGAAGCTTTGATTCTAACCAGGATATTTGATACTGCAGTTTGTTCTTTCATACCTCCTTCAGTAGCTATCCATCAACCCCTTTAATGGCATCAAATTATTTTTTAAATCACAAATTTCTTTATATAAATATTTAAAATTTTCCTATAGCTACACTACTTCACATTCAAATAAAATCAGTGTGTCCCAGGAGTTTTGTAGCTAGAGGAAAAAAGTAGGAAATAACTACTTTATTGTTTCTTGTTTGTTTTTTGAATTTAGACACTCTTCATGAGAATATATATATATATATATATATATATATATATATATATATATACACATACATATATATTACATGTTTATTTGCAGGAGAATTTTCTACATTGCATAGAAAATTGCAGTAAACTTTGGCTTTCAGTCACAATTTCTCTAAAGAAGTTATACTACTAGTAATGTATCACTCTCAGCAAAAAAATGTTTTTAAAACCTTTTGCTGTTGATGTGTTGAATGTTCATGTTCCACAAAATTCATATATTGAGGACAAAATCCCCAATGTGACAGTATTTAGAGGTGGGCCCTTGAGGAGTTAATTAGGTTTAGGTGAGATCATGAGGGTGCGAACTTACAAGAGAAAGAGAGAAGAAAGTGTTTTTTCTCTACAGTCACCTTTTTCTTGGAGTTCCCAGCATCTAGAATTCCAAGAAATAAATGTTTGTTATTTAAGCCACTCAGTCTGTGATATTTTGTTAAAGCAGGCTGAACTAAGACAACAGCTAAAGTGCTATAAGAGTGTAGTTACAAAATAACTTTGAATGATTTTCAGCAGACATCATAAATTACCAATAAAAGTTTAACACAGATTTACAACTAACCAGAATTCTCAACAGCTAACAGAAAATGAAAAGTTGTAGAAGCAGGATATTTCTGATCGTCAAAGAAATGTTGTAAGCAGAGGGCCAATAAACAAAAATAAACTATTCAATCCGTAGTTATTATTAATATCTTTGTGACAGAAAGTTAAATAGAAGGAAATACTATTTAAAAAGAAAAATTATAATTATGAATTAAATAATGTGGGAGTGAGAATGTAATCAGGTGTTTTAAACTTAACATTATATGAGATCCATAAACACTACTATAAAGCTAATACTAAGCTAAATGCTTCATATTCAAGTCCACTTTTGCAAAACTCTATCATCTACTTCCAAAAGAGAGTATTATTTTTGATAGATATAGATAATGAATAAATCTTTAATTTTGCATTCCTCACTTTGATGTCTCCAATTCTCAAGATGTATGTTTTATTATTTCTGCTAAAACTCACCTCAGCAGGGGATTCCTTCTACCAAATAAAGAGCAAACTTTTACATAAAGGGAAAACGTTTTTTAACCACACCAAAAATTAGATCCTGCTGAGTGTGTCCCCAGGCTTCCACAGGTGAATCTCTGCCACCTTAATAAGAAACCCAAAATACCTTTGATCAGCTAAACAGAAAAAAGTTTTATTTCAAGCACATTAAAATATGCAAACAAATCACAGTATAGGCATTGCTTTGGGTTTTTATTTCCTTGTTTATAATATAAGAAAACTTTGAAATGGACTTATAAGTACTTTCTAACTTTAAAAGCATTATTTACAACAAATTGTGTTGGGGGTGATATTTGTTTGATTTTCTGCTAGGTTATAACCTTGATCTATTTCTTTCTTTATTTGAGAAATTATTGAGAAATAGATGCATGATCAATCAAAAAAGCATGATGTCAATAGCTTTAAAACATTTGTCTATTATAATGTAAATAAGCTATTAAATGATTAAAATTGGGTTGATTATCATAAAAATATCTGACTCTAGAAATATCTATGGTTGTTAATATTCTTTTTTGCAAAAATTGTAATTTCTTTAGATATCAAAAAGTTATACTTTTCTTGATTAAAACTGCAATACTTGTTCATTTTTTTCATTTGGATAAAGTTGCAAAGAAATTTAAAATACATATTTAGTCCACAAATATAGCGGCCCACAACTAATATGGTTGATATAAAGCTGGTCCTATATGCATGTATATAATATATTATATATAATATATATACAATATATAATATATTACGTATATTATATATTATGTATTATATATTATATATAAATTAAGATTTTATTTTGTAAATAATAAGCTCTATTGCTTTACTCAAATGCTCTTATATTTTAAACATTTGTTTCTGTTTGAATAAAATAAAAAGTACACGATTTCAGGGGTTATATATTATTCTTTTGAATAGCTGCATCACCGTTGGTTAAACCATACTTTCTTTTTGGCTATTCCAATTTTTAAAGTTTTGTCTGTATTGCAAATAAATCCATTATAAAAATGGCTGTGAAATCTTTGATGATATCTAAAGTTTCACCAAACATTGGTTCATAAAATTACAGAAACATAAACAAGGTTTATAAATCTTTAATGCTTTGAGTATGTTTTACAAAGTTTTTAAGTGTCAATTCAATATTTTCCCAAAAATAGTATATAAGAATTAGCCGTAATGAAGCCATAACAAATTATCTTAAAACATAATACAACTAGTAAGTGAATTTCATTTCTGCACAATTTTGAGAATTTTCAATAACTTCTGGGATTAGTATTTAAATTATTTATTAATTATGTCTATTTCTGCTTATGTAACTTATCTGCATTTGTCCCTTTTTAATTTTTCTGTCACAATATTTATTTTATTGTTTTGTAGAACATCAATGAAGTTGTGATTTTTACAAATACTGTCCAGTTTCATCATTTTTTAGAAGAATGGAGGTTATTGTGGGTTAATCAACTTTATTAAATATTGTATAATAGAATCTACCAATATTCTCTCTCATTAATTTTTTAATATTTTATGTTAAAAATAATACCCATTGAAATGAGTTAAGTAGTCTCAAATTTTGAAGTATCACTTATTAGCCTTTGACTGGTGTTCTGCAGCAATTGTTTTTAGAAATGTTTTGTATTTTGCTATTGATTATGCTGTTTTATTTTGGATTAACAGTAGTGTTTCATACTTCAGGAGTACATTACTCTTCCTAATCCTGACATTCTGGATAGGGCAAAACTATGGAGACAGTATAAACATCAGTGTTGCAGGCATGGGAGAAGGGGATAAATAGGCACAGCACAAAGGATTTTTATGGTAGTGAGACTATTTTATATGATAATATAATGGTGACTACATGGCAATATACATTTGTCTAAATCCATAGAATGTACAACAGCAAGAGTTACCTCTAGTGGAAACTATGGACTTTTGATGATAATGGTGTCAGTGTGGGTCTATCAATTTTAACCTAAGTACCCTTCTGGTGGGAATGTTGATGGTGTCATGTATGGATCAGGTAGTATATGGCAAATCTTTATATTTCCGTCTCAGTATTTCTGTGAACTGAAAACTGCTCCAGGAAAACTAGAGTATGCAGGAAGGAAGGAAAGAAGGAAGGAAGGAAGGAAGGAAGGAAGGAAGGAAGGAAGGAAGGAAGGAAGGAAAGGGGTTGATGCATTGTACTTAATATTTTTCAGTGTCTGTTGAGAAGACTATATACCTTTATTTTGTTAGGTTTATGAAACACCTTAATAAAAGTCTTTTATAAAAGCATATATACATTCGTTGTATTTATATACTGTTGTAAAATAAATGTGCTATAGAATATAGTATTGTAAAACAACCCCATGGATTACATGGCTTTGGATTTTAGACGAAGCACACCAGAGAGTGTGTGTCCTTGTTCCTCAATGTCTAGGGTGAAGGGAACCAAAATTTTGCCACTGTGAAGCTGCCTTTTTGGGTACAGATTTTAAGCTGTTTATTAAGAACAAAGACTCAGAGATCACCTTTGACCGTCCTCTCCTTTCCTGCCCAAGAGTTTCAGAGAAACCTGCTTCAGGAAGGAAATCTTAGAATACTGCCTTAGCCTAATTTGAATTAAGTGTGGTAAATAAGAGAGCATCAGGCAGGCACGTTAGCTAGATACCCATTGTGTCCCAGGGTTTCTGAGTTGCCCAGCAGGAATTTGCCTGCCTTGTAGGTAGGTCCCTGTCCTCTTGCTTGAGTACCTATAAATCTCCCATTCTCCATTCTGAAATCTCACACTCCTTCCCCACTTCTCTCTTTTGTCCAAAGGTGTCTTATATACCCAATGATACCTTGTTGCCTTTGGAATTTTCATGCCTATGTGAATTTCCCATGTGCATATATTAAAATTTTGATTTTCACCTATTAATTTGATTATTCACCCAACTGGAAGAACTCAGAATGTGGGAGGAGAAGTATTATTTTTTTTTTTTTTTTTAGTCCCCAAAAGGGGCCTCAAATGGAAAAGTCAAAGACTGACAGTAGGTCATTGGGTTGAGGATGTGGCCTTGACATGACACATGGCCTGAGCCTTCTTAAAACATGGTTACTGAGTTCCTAAGGTTAGCACTCCAAGATAGAGATAGCCTGGGGGAAGCCATTAGATTACACTGTAGCCTTAGAAATCAGTCCATCTGGCCACATTCTATTCATTAGAACCAAATCACTAAGTCCAACCCATATTGAGAAGAGTAAGACTCTGTCTTTAAGTTGGAGGGATTTCAAATAATTTACATACATCTTTAAAAACTTCCACAGCCATCAATGCATGTCATGTAGTATTCTCTGTGACTACCTTCACTATCATAACTGTTTGTTCCAGGAAATTCCTGACCAGAATGTTTGAAAAACCAATAAATTCCTTTTTTCTTCAGGAACAGCCAATTTAGCTGAGCTCCTTCTTTTCCACATAAACTGGGAGATAGGGGCCTTATGTTTGTGATGTTTACATTTCAAAGAGATGGTTCCTGGGTCCTTGAGAAACACAGTAAGGGGTCCTAAAACTGGGAAAGGGCCTTTTGAAAGATTTACATCTCAAAGAGGCAGAAAGGATTTTTTTCTAAGCGCACTAAGAAAAGGGATGTCAAGGGCCTAAATTAAGGAAGAAGCCTCTCTGACGTTAGTCAAGCAGAGGGTAACTTTAAAGCCATGTCACTAAAGACTCTAGTAGTCTTTTTCAACAATTGCCTGTAGCAGAGTGCTTTTCTAATTTGGGTCTGTCAGTCATCTGTGGAATGCTTCCAAGGGATGGTGCGTATCATGCAGGGTGTCATGCAGGGTCTCTGGTCCCGCTTCCCAAGTAAGAACGCAGGACATGGTGAGGCCAAAAAGGAACACCCATGGAGCCATAGACAGGGGAGTCACACCACAATAGTCTCGTTGGCGGCTGGGTTGGAGACACAGGAAGCAGGAGCCACATGATTGGCAACCTGCCGACTGCTTCTCTGCCAACCAACCAAACCCGCTTGCTAACTGCAATCTGTTCTTGCTAGCTCAGCCACCATCTTCTTGCTAGCCCTCATTTCCTGCTAGCATAGCCACAGAAGTTATATTAATGGCCAATGGCTCATTGGTTACAGCTGACGGCCAACTAGTCCCAGCCGATGGCCATCCAATCACAGTTGATGGCCATTTACTACCTGAGTGAACCCCTTTCCACGTGAGGACGAGAGCCTGGAAACTGCTCTCCTGGCTCTGTCCCCACAGTGTGTGTGGGACTTCTGCCACTTCCCACTTGACTTGTCTATGGACAGAGCAGGCTCTTTCAGCCAGAAAAACCCAAAAGCAAAGGCTCACACATGTTGGAAGTTAACCAAAAATGGCTACAAATCCTAAGGGCTAAGAAGGTGTGGGTGAGGCACCAACAGAAAATGCCCAGTGATGTCATTGTCTGGAGCACTATTCAAGGCTTTAAAGTACTAAACCATTTTTAGAAGTCTGAATAGTTACTGGAGAATTATGCTCAAAATATGCTTGAGTAACTACCTCCGTCTTATCCTGCAAGTCATCAGGAACACTGTTATATGGCAAGCACAAATCATAATTTTATGGTTCATTAAAATACACTTTAATGTATAATAACACTTTGGCAATACCTGTTGAGTTTTATTGTTTTTTACTCAAGATTGCTTATTGAATGGGAAGAGCTGTGTGTATGTGTGTGTGTGTGTGTGTGTGTGTGTAAAATAAGGGTACATATATGCCTTAATTCTATGATTTACATAATGAGTACATTTACATAATGAGTCCTGGATAGAAATTTCTGTATTTGGAAATGTAACGGAATCTCAAGTGTAGATAAATTCTCTCTCCTAGAAGTTCTCACTATCGCTTTCTCATACTGAAAACAAACTACAGAGTAATGAATCCGTAGCCCTGATGTTCTGGTCAAAAGACACTAAAGGAAAACAAATCTCATTCATATTTGTTTAGATGAAATAATCATCAGTCTTCACTTCAGGGTGTTTTAGGACACTTTTCAAACCTTCAATTTCCTACTGAGTATTAGCTAATAGCCTTTGATTTGATAGTTGTTTGGATGGCAAACTATTGGATTAAATGACACCCTAAAGCTACCCCTTGGCAAAATTAAAAGTCAGTACTTCTGTTAGTAAATTGTGCTAGTTTTATTTAATTAGAGATTTGAAGGTGTCTTTTTTTTCCCCCAAGTTTGACATCTATTGATCTTTGCTCTAAGATGTTATTAATTGTAGGGTTGGGATTTAAATTTTTCATGCTGTTAATTGCAGGGTTGGGATTGAATTTTTTTTTCTGATGAAGGATATCAAATTCTAGAAATCAGAAGAGGAGAAAAACAGATTCATAAGATAATATTCAATTAAAGAAAGTATTATGAGTTTCAAGAATATATCATTCTAACAATAGCATACAGAAATTTGCTGATTTTATATAACATATTACTTTTATCTATTCCAAGGAATGACTAAAGCTTTATTTTATTTAAAAAGAATTTGCTTAGGTGGGAGGGGCGTTAGTGGGCAGGGTGAAAAAGGTGAGGGGATTAAGAAGCACAAATTGGCAGTTACAAAGTAGTCATGAAGATATAAAGTACAGCATAGGAAATACAGTGAATAATATTGTAATAACTATGTATAATGTCAGGTGGGTACTAGACTTATTGGGAGGATCACTTCATAAGTTATGTAAATGTCTAACCACTATGCTGTACACCTGAAACTAATATAATATTGATTGTCAACTGTAATTGAAAAAAATTAATTGAAATAAAATGAAATAAAAACAAAAAGAACTTGTTTAAGTTGTACTAAGTGCAAAGCCTTCGGATATTAAAATATGCAGTCATATTTACATCATACAATGGGCAGATATGAATAAACTGGTAAGTTTAGAATGTTTATACTGCTCTTTAGAAATGTAAATTCAGTTCCTTTTTACTATACTGAATATAAAACATTTTAAATACATTATATTTCTTTATCCTTAAACATAAATGAATGTGGAAATAAAATTGTTGCATTCTTTTAGAAGAAAAAGTAAGAGAAGGGCAAAACCACATCTAAGTATGTAGTTGTTTACAACCCCCCACACACACACACAAATAGACACTTAAAAGTATGGAAAAGTAACAGTGAGTTTGAGATCAATGAGAGATGTATACAAGGTAATTTTTAATTAAAGTAATATTTAAATGTGCAACTTTTTAAACTACATGTATTAATTGCAGTATTTTTCTTCTATTATTGGAAGTAGGGAGATTATATTTATTACCATAAAAATGAATCAGTATTTTGTATCAGTTGTTCTAATAAAAATGAAGTAGAGTTTTAATACCATAATGTATCAATTTATATTTAGTGGAATATCTTATTAAGGATAACAATTCACTACAATGTTATAAACATTACGAAAGTTAACAAAATAATTTCCCTAAAGATAAATAAATATTAATGAATAGGCAGAAATGTTCACTCTCATTCCACTAGCCTCTTCCAGGCTCTAGACATAGATTAATTTGCATCTTACACATCAATATAAATGGCTATGCCATTTTTCTTTGGTATTTGGGCTAATACTTAAGCCCTTTGTAACAGTGAGTTTGAGATCAGTGAGAGATGTATACAAGGTAATTTTTAATTAAAGTAACATTTAAATATGTAACTTTTTTCCTCACCTAAAAATAGATATAATAAGACTACTTACCTCAGATTTAAGAAACAGAATAGCACCTGGCATAGAGTAAATATTATGTAGATGCTTGTCAGATGAAGCACATAAAAGAAGTGTCTATGAAGATAACTAAATTCACAGGAATTCTCTATTATAAAAAGTCTGGGAATAGAGAATCAATAGTAGTAATTAAGATACTCTGTGCCATGCAAAACAATGTGTTTAGGTTTTGATAATTTTTTGTGTGGCTTTTACTTTTGCCTATATTTTCAAATAATGACTTAAAGGTAGTTGGATAGATAATCATCCTTTACTCTCTATTAGTGCAGTAATTGTCAGCAAGATAAAAAACCATATGGCACAGTACAAAGAATGTGAAGTGTTCTTCAAGAAAAGCATATGTACTATGTGTAACAGAGTTTGTCAGTCATTTACACAATGTCATCTACTTTACCCAGATGGCCAATATGGGATGTCAGATGTTGGCAAAGAAGATAAAAGACATAGACTTTAATATAATAAGGAATAAAAATTATCATTATCATCATATATTTCCTTGACTAATAGCGTTGCTAGCCTTTCATTTTATGGAGTACCTTAGGACATATTTCTTATCAGATTATATAAACTATGACTTTGAACAATAAAATACAAAAGATCTGAAGTAGGTAGTCAGATTTCTTTGGTTTGTCATGTCTACTGTCTTAGATAATGAGTTTTTCATAAGTTATAGTGCCATTCTTAGTATAACATTGAAACCACAATAAATATTTAACAGGAAAATGTAGGAAATGTAGAAAATAGACCTCTTCAAAGACAATCTGACTTTGTTCCATAAATCTAGGAACTTTCCTCTGCATTTACACATTTGTAACACTGCATCCTTTCTATTGTAGGTTAAATTTATTTTTGAAGTAGCACTGTTTTCTTATATCAATGAATATTTAAGTGAAGAATAAAGTTTTAAAAGCTATATATGTCTGAAATAAAAAACGGCTCATAACTCATGCAGGTATTTTATTCAATGTAGGTTGGACTAGGCATTTCCTAAAGTGATTATTTGGCTTGCAGTGAAGTGTTCCTTATCTGGATTTGCCCCTCCATGCATACGCGTATACTGCCACTGGGCAAGTTTGCACACATGATTTTGTTTCTCATGTCCAAGGTTGATAGGCGAAGAGCGAAATGAATGTATGACTCAAGCTTCATCAGCCTCATGCTCTGTCCCAAGAATTTTAAAACATGAAAAAGAGGAAAAAAATATGAGAGTACCTGAGTCTAACTCTTGTTATAAAGAGCCTTTTTGAGAGGAGATCTATAAACATTCTTGTTACTCAGGTTCCAGAATCTTCCCTGGTCCTTGCCTTTCTGAAGGTTTAGCTTTCAAGAGTTCCTTTGATACTGCAAATTATCCCCTTTTTACTCTAAAATTTACATTTTTATACTTAAAATGTACAGACAAACTTAGTTTTGCTGTTTACAACTAAAATATCTTTGACCAATAAGAAATCTAAAGGAAATTGCTAGATAATGTTTACAAGAAAAAAACAAAACACTTCTTAATGAGAAACTGCCATATGAATATACATTGAGTTACAAATAATAATAGACACAGTGAATTTGTATGAATAATATAATACCTACTCATTGTAAAATAGTCAAACATACAAATTATTGGAGAAGAAACAATAAGAGTATGTTTTTTTGTGTGTCGAACAGAAATGGCTTCCCACTTGAGCCCTGGTTCTTCCGAGGTCTATAATTAATGGCAAAATAATTGTAATTATTAAAATACAGACACTAATTAGCCCCCAATGTTGTTTTTAGAATTCAATAGTCTAATTCACATACAACATTTGTTTCAATTCCTGATCACATAAAAGGCGCTGGAGAATGATATTCTGTTTCTCCTCCACAATGACTATTTCTACATTTATGAGTTTGTAGGGAAGCATTCTTCCCTCCCAGGTTCATAACTAAATGAAAAATAAACAAAAAGTGTGGTTAATAGAGGCCAATTATTAATTTAGTTAGAGATAATAGAAAAATAATTCTATCTGTGGGACAACTGACTTTCCAACTGTTGAATTTCAGAGTCAGATTGGTATTCCCACTGACATCCAGAGCTAGCAAGAAATCCAATCCCCAGGCCTGGCCTGCAGACATAGGGCCAAGCTCATGGAAGGCCAATGGCAAAGGGGACCTCTCTGCAGGTAAACGGGCTCCAGAATGAGCAAGAAAAACAGGGCCGAACTATCCATGCCTGTTTTTTTGTGTGTTTTTTAATTCCAAACTCCCCAATCAAGAGAGGTTGAGTGATGACTATACAGAACAATTAAAACATGGTGGAATGGAGACAATTTTATACATAAAAGCATGTAGCATGTATTTCAGTGATGTGGGTAACATTTATAACACTGTCATTTTAAAAACACAGAATTAAGATTTTTTAATAAGCTAGTGGCGCTATGCATAACTTCAGCAGTACTAGAAAAGCAAGGAACTGGAAAAACATATTAAAGATGAGGAGTCAGAAATGGAAGAGCATGAGGAATGATCAAAAGTCTGAAAAATAATAAAAAGTAATATGAGTTGAAGGGAATAAAACAGAGGAACATATGTGAAGTGACATTAACAAGATTTTTAAAATATATGAATATTTTAAACTAGAATACTTTAAAATTTTTCGTTAAAGCATAGACTGACCCATAAAATCAACTTGTTAGAATAAAACAGAAATATTTGGTGGGAATCAGAAATAAAGACAGTAATTAACAAATAGTTACTCAGATATATATGTGCATGTGTGTGTGTGCACATAGTAGTGTGCATGCTATGTCTTTTCCTTTTCCTTTTGAAAATCTTTCCCTTTTTTTTCCTTGAATGTATTTGTTGTAGTAGAAATAATGGCCTCCCGAAGATGTCAATGGAATCTGTGAATATGTTGGATTATTTGGCAAAATGGAATTTGAAAATATGATTGAGTTTATGAGCCTTGATGCAGGGAGGTTATCCTGTATTATCAGAGTTGGACCAATCTTATCACATGCAATCTTAGTAATGTGGAGAACTTTCTCAATCTTGGTAAAGGGGAAAGAGGAAGCATAGGGGAGGGCAGAGAGATTCAAAGCAGGAGAAAGACTCAGCCCACAGATGCTGGCTTTGAAGATGGAGAAAGTGCCCACAAGAAAAGAACATGTTGGTATCTAGAAAACCAAAAACTCTCCCTGACCAACAGCCAGCAAGGAAAGGTGGACCTTAGTTCTATAACCAATGGTACTGAATTCTTCCAACAGTCAAAATAAGCTTTGGAAAAAGCTTCACACTCTGAGAGGCTCCACAAGGGAAGACAACCTTGCTCACAACTTGATGTCAGCTTCAAGAAATCTGGAGCTGGGTGTCCACTGAATCAACCCAGACTTCTGAGGTACAGATCTGTCAGATAATAAGTTGATCTTATCTCAAGCTGCTAAATTTGTGATAATTTGTTATGCTAGCAATAGAGACAGGAACAATATTAATTAGGTATTTGTAATATTTTATATGCATTTATTGTTTTTCTCAGAAGCTTTGGAGAGGGAAATTAATTTTTTATTGATTGATGAAATAGGAGCCTCATGTTACAAGTGGAGATAAAGTGATGGACATTCAATTTAAAAACAAAAACAAAAACATGATTGCATAAAGTAAAAAAAAAAAAATGTGTGAGATAAGTCATCTAGGATGCATGCTATAGAGATAAAAAGGATTTCAAATTTGTGTTTGGCTTGAAGTAGGTAAAAGATGATATCTGGAAAATCCTTGCCACAATAGAATCATGAAAATTAAGTTGATTGCTATAGGGTTGTCTCATTCAGTGGTGACTGAAAGAAAGCATATTTATTGTGGGTGTATGTGCTGGAGTCAAAAGAATTGCGATATTCAGATCCGTATTTACATAAAATTGGTCTTATATAAATAAGGATCCTTAAATTTTCCTATTAAGAAAACATTATACAGGGTAAAAAGTGCAATCAAAGAAGCAATATGAATAACTGTGATAAGATGTCATGAAATCAAGAATTGATTATTAGTATAAACCTAAAGGAAGATTAATTGATAATATATTGAAATAAGAAGATGGGAAGTCATGAAAATAATGATATTGAGGTCCAAACTCACATGATTTAAAGAGTGGTAATGATCTGTGATCCTGAACACAGAGAAAGGCTTAAATTGATCCTTTTGGGTTTAGTTCTACAGAAGAAAACGGCATTACTCTATCAGCTCTAAGAGAAAGTAACAATTCAAATTATTTTGCATACGAAAATTAAGCTTAAAAAGTTTCTTTATTCTCCGTAAATATTTTAAAAGATATCTTGTTCCCTTTCTTTTAGTTAATTATTTTATAATTATAATTTATATTTTGTATATTGCTTTATTGTTCAACATCCCATAAATGCTTATCAATGTACTAGGAAAAGAACAAATAGTGTTGGGAAAGATGAATGGCAAACACATTTCCTTGATGTTCTGATGAAGTATTGTTCTTGTCCTTTACAAAGGACTGAAAACTAAGGACAAATAACTTTCAAATTATGTGAATTTTTGAAAACCAGATGGTCCAAAAGCAGGCATGATTGCATACACATATGTTTCCTTATTTCTTCTTCGGTTTAAACTTTGAGTGGCTTATCTACACATTCTCATAAGGTTTCCTTATCAGTGGCAGTGGCTTACTCACTTTTCCCCATTTTTACTTAGTACTTTTCCACTCATAGCCCCTCCTCCCCCTCTCCCTGTGTCAGGGGCTCCTAGATCCATAAAAAGGCAAAACCCCCAATAATTCATGGCTCCTTAGCAATGAAATGATATGTCTGTCTTTGCTAGATGTCCTCTGACTCTCATATACACAATTATATTATATATATATGTATATATATATATATATATATATATATATATATATATATATATGAATAGGTGTATGTATATTTCTTTGTACAGATATGTGGATAAAGCTTTAGAATAAATTACTGTAAATGAAATTGCCATTTCCATGTGTGTAAGCAGTTTAAATTTTTGCTAAATATTGCCAAATTGACCCTAATAACAATGTTTGAGAATGCTTCTGTACATATAACCTCACAGTAAATATAACATTAACTCTTTTATCTCTGCCACTCTTGCACATGGGAAAACGGTTATCTAATTGTCTTTTTATCATTTATATTTTTTGAATGAGACTAGAATTCTTTTCAAATGTATAAAGACCATCTGTATTTTCTTTATTGTGCCTTTGCTGTTCCTGATTTTGGCTATTTTTCCTTGGCTCATTTTTCTTAATGATTCACAGAACCTGTTACAAGATTAAAATGTATCCCTTTGGTATGTGTTGCAATATTCTTCCAGTTTTCTTGTTTTTTTAATACATCGTTCATGGTATTTTTTTTTACCATATAATAATTTGTTATTTATATGCCGGTAAATTTATCCATTTTTTCTCTCACGACTTCTAAATTTGTATCCTTCTGAGAAAGGCCAGATCTATAAACAATATTTAAAAAACAATTCGGCTTTCCCCCACAGATAAGCAGTACATCTTTTATTATAGATGAATTTGAGTATATTTGTAGACTCTTCTTTTACATGAACTGTTTACTTATTAAACAATACCACATTATTTTAATTAAATTATATATGTAAGTTTTAATATATGTGTATACCTCATCTCTTAGTAATTTTAGAACATCTTTTGACACTGCTGCAAATGTATTTTTTATACAGGAAAATTAAAATTTGCTTCTGAAATTCAAAAAAGGCTGTAGAATTTTCATTCTTATTAAGCAAAATGTGTAGATTAGCCACTATGCTATACCGATAAGCTTGTATGATAGAACATTTTTGTTTTTGTTTTCCTCTCTTCTGATAAATCTATTTTTCTTAGTGCTGTTGCAAAATGAGCTAGCTAAACTATTTTTAGTTTTCAGAATCTTTGAGGTTTTCTGTGCCTTAAAAATTAAGTTGTGACCATTTAATTGACCCTTAAGAAACAAATAATTTGGGAAAAGGTGAATCTCTATAATACTGAGAATTCTTGTTCAAGGACATGGTATACCTTCCCACTGTTTAAGTTTACCTGGTATCCTGTAATAATATGTTATTTTTTTTCTTTTTTTGTTGTTTAGATCCTCTGTTGATTCATTTTTCATTATTATTTAGGTTGAAATACAATGAATTCTATGCGGGCCCTGCTGTAGATCCAAGAATAGGAGAAATGACAACAGAATTTCAGGCTGGTGCACATTCTCCCTCCAAATCCAAGTGAAACAAGACTGAATGTTCATAAAATGACTTCTGATTTCCTGATTACTGGTTTACAGATATCAGGGACTCTTGACTACAATTAATTACCTCTCGCTTCCTTAACCTCTGCAGTAATCTGTCTCTGGGCTTTCTTATTCAGCTTTCATACCCTCCTAGTGTTGGGAGCTAACAGAATCAATGGAAGCCCCTATGGTTGAGCTGTGTATCCTGTCCCATTGCTCTCAACAGGCCTGCTGTTCGGTCCCTCATTGTCACCTCCATTGGTCAATCTTTATTGACCAATGGAGGCTTCATCTGAGATCTGCTGCCAGATCTCTGTTGTTTATTTTACATGTGTCCATTTTTCACAGCAACCCTAAATTCACATATTACTATCAGCATTTTGGAAATGAGTCAAATCATAGTCAAAAACCTTAAACGACTTGCCTAAGTCTACCCAATGGCTATTACAATTAATTTCATATTGTGAATAACTAGGGAAATGTATTTATTTAAAAAGAGAGTTTTTACTTTTTATTACACAATTAAATCTTAATAATAGTAACATTTTTGAAACATCTGTTTTGAAAAGAGATTTTTGCTAATGCATTTTGAAATAGACTTTTGCCCAGTTCTCTGTGATGAGCAGCTCCCCTAAGTCTAGGGCCCAGTCCATTGGGAAGAAAGTCTCTTAAGTGAAAAATGGCATTTCCTTGGGGCTGCTGGATGGCTCAGTTTGTTAAAGTGTGAGCTTTGAACAACATGGTTGTCAGTTCGATTCTCACATAGGCCAGTGAGCTGTGCCCTCCACAACTAGATTGAAGACAACGAGCTGCCGCTGAGCTTCTGGAGGGGTGCCTAGATGGCACAGTTGGTTAGAGCACGAGCTCTCAACAAGGTTGCCAGTTCAATTCCGCATGGGATGGTGCCCCCTGCCACTAAAGATTGAAAATGGTGACTGGACTTGGAGCTGAGCTTCACCCTCCACAACTAGATTGAAGGACAACGACTTGGAGCTGATGGGCCCTGGAGAAACACATTGTCCCCCAAATAAAAAAAGAAAAAAAAGAAAGAAAAAAAAAAAAGAAAAATGGCATTTCCAGACTACACAGCATGGCAAGGACCCTATCAAGACCCTGACTTCATATTTGCTGAGTAGGCTGGGCAGATTTGCTGAGTAGGCTGGAAAGTGTGTGCTTGAAAAACAGCCATCACCTGATAGACCCCTGAATGAAGTCGCCGGACACAGTTCTGCAGCACCAATCCCTTGACTTCAGCACTTTATATAGCCTTAAATTTGAGGGCAGTTTTTAGCTACTTGGTTTCAGAGTGAAAGACAGTTTTTCATCCATATGAATTAATCATGTAGGAAAGAGAATATACACAGGTAGATGGCAAATAGGGCATCTAGCACAGCTGACTGGCTATACCTACTATCGTTACGTAAATAAATCAGGAAGACATTCCTGTGACTCAGCACTGTTTGCTTTTTCTGTGCACAATGAAAGCAAGAAACAAAAATTGAAAATAAAGTCAATTATAATAGAACCAATGCCTTGATATCAACTTCAGATCCTCAAGTGCCCTATTATCAACACTTTCATTTAAAGTCACAGTACAGATTGAAATTCTACAATATATATTTAGTGAATACTCCTGATTTTATGATACATTTTAAAAAGTAAATTCATAGTTTATAGGTAAAGGGAAATGAAATGTTCTATTTTCTCCTATCATCTCTCAGAAGCCAGGTAATTTAGACCTTTTTAGTGCATCATGAATAGGTGTATCATTCTCCACTTAAAAAGGAAGGTGGAAGTATCTTTACTTTTTTATTTTTATTTTTATACAATGCATTTAATTTTATTTGGTTTTTAAAAATTCAAGAGAATAGCATTGATTGTGTGAATATATTTCTACCACTATCGGTTTAGAATGAACCTGCTGTGGGACTATTCAGAGTTGACCTTTCACATTGGTTTTTAATTCAACATATGCATTTAAAAGTTATCACATATAGTGCATTATTTAAAAGGTTTATTCCAAGCACTATTTATAATAAATAAAATGGAAATGTTAAGTTTACTAATCTTTATGTATACACATTAGCAGTTTGGTTCATTCTAGTAGAATTTCACAATATAGAATCTTAAAAATAATTCATGGAGTAATTAAATTACCCCAAATCTGTTACTTCCTGGTTTATTTTCAATAAAACTTCCACATTTTCCATGTATTTCCATGGGCAATGATTCAGGTTAAGACAGTTTTGACAGAGCTTTCAGTGTTAATTTTGGTAGTTCATTGCTATAACTATGGCTGTCCAGTGGGCTCACTGAGATAGCAAATAACAGCTTATGATCAACCAATGAAGGTATGTTTTAATTTTAAGAGCTTAATCCTTAAGATTTCCAATAGATATAGATATATTCAAGTGTTACATTTTTTATCTGGATTACACATAACATTGGGAAAGTAGGGTTCAGAAAATATACATTATTTACTTCCACAGAAAGTAAGAGTATTTGATGATAAATAGAGTGGTCATATTTTTTATGCCATGGGAGTCACAGATATTTTTAACTTGTTACAAAATATCAAAGTCTACTTGATTTACATTGATGTTTCTGTTGCAAATTTAACTGTGAAATTAATGCATTTACATGATAAAATGCTGAATCTTCAGATGGCTATTCAAAAATGTTCCTCTGTACTTCTATGTGTGGGTACAGTTTGAGCAACAGATAATAAGAGTGTCAAATATAGATGTTAAATAAAATGCATTTCCTAATAGCATTCAACACATTGTTCAACACAATTTCATTAATAAGATCATTGTTTATTGAGATCTCCAATTTATTTACACTCTTTCATACATACTTCTTCCACATCATAAAAAAACAGATGCATCAGCAAAGAAGATAAGCCAGTCAAAATCATAATTTGTAAAAGAGTCCACATGAAAAGGAGTTCTGTTCTTCTATGAGCCAAGGTCTGAGGCAGGAACAGAAGGAAGAAGTCTAAAGTAAAATTCTGTACTCTGTCACCAGGAAAATGGAAGCCCTCAGAAAGCATTTCACTGTTTTCAAGTAGGGTACCTTGCCATTTGGAGACCTTCCCTAAACTGACCTGTCAGATATTCCAGAGACCAGAGAAATGATAGTATACCCATAAGGAGGGCAAGGATAAGGCATCTCTCATGCAGAGATTTCACAGGCCAGATGCCTCTGAAATATCCATTATTATTATTACCCATAATAATAATGGATATTATTATGTAATAATGGATATTTCTCTTTTATTAAAGACTTCAATTGCTTTTTGAAAATATTTCTTTGAAATAAAGAGTCAAATTGCAAAGAAAATAAAATGGCCTGTAACTGAAATAACCAAACTATTTTGGCAAAATCTGGGACTTGGGTGTTGGACTGAGAAGAAAACAGAAGCATTATAAAGGTTTTCTAGCATTGGAGGCTGAATCACTGAAGATCTATACAATGTCATATTCTGGGTAGGGGAAGCATGGAACTATGGAGTGAGTGTTCTGGTTGTAGGATAGAGTTGATATATGTAGATATGGTGGAAATAAGTTAACTGGTTATTGACATTGAGAATATAAAACAAAAAACAAACATAAAAAAACTTGACAAACAGAAAAGCTTAAAGGATGTTCCAAATTAACTGGACTATAGGTGAGGATGAACAAAAATTAAACCATCAAAAATAAGCAAAAGATAAATGAGAATGTATAATAACAAAGCAAAAATAATTTTTAAAATGAACTAAGACGAAAGGAGTACAATCACGTATGTAGACATGCATTATATGTATGTATCTGCATTAAATGTAAATTTATTTCACAAAACAGATTTTAGTGTTGGGTTAAAATAAATTTTTTTATGCATTATATACAGGAAACGCTCTTAAAACAGCACTAGAGTTTGAAAACATGTAAGATAATATTCATACAAATACAAGTGAAGAGGAGGCAAGAGTGGCAATACTGACATCATTTTCAGAATCCTACTGATTTCGTAGAGGAAAATAACTGAAGAAAGAGAGAATTTGAATAATGCAATTAGCATACAGAAATAATTAGACTTATTAATAAAGTTGCACTCTATAAATGGAAAATATATTTCATACAAAAATATAAGCTAAAAAAATTTCTGGAGGGTCCTAAAACAAGTGATACATCTAGCAGATAGAAAATAAGCACAGAAAGTTTGATATTTAGAGTATTCCATTTTCTTCAGCACGCTTACTTTCTCCATTCCCATATTCCGGTTTAGGCCTTTACTCTCCCCCTTTTTGAGTTTTGGTTGCCACAAATTGTCCCTGTTGATGGTAGTCGAATAGCCTCCTTTAGTATTTCTTATAGTGCAGGTCGTGTATTAGAAAATTCCCTCAGCTTCTGTATGTCTGGAAAGGTCTTTATTCCTCCTTCATATCTAAAGGATATCTTTGCTGGATATATTATTCTTGGCTCATGATTTCTCTTAAGGGTAACCACTCAAAAAAAATCCAGAACTGAAATATATACTGAAATAAGAGAAGAAACAGAGGGAAACATCATAGAATACCACCACACAGAAATAATAGACAACAACAAAAAGGCAAAGAAACAATGGAGACACAGCCTTACCAGAAAACTAAAGATAGAATGACAGGAAATCCTCACATATCAATAATCACCCTAAATGTAAATGGACTGAACTCACCAATAAAAAGGCACAGAGTAGCAGATTGGATCAAAAAACTAAACCCAACCATATGCTGTCTCCAAGAGACACATCTCAGCTACAAGGACAAGCATAGACTCAAAGTGAAAGGGTGGAAATTGACACTCCAAGCAAATGGTAAAAGATGATATAGGAACATTTGTGACAACATGGATGGATCTTGAGAGAGTAATGCTGAGCGAAACAAGTCAGACAGAAAAAGCAGAGAACCATGTGATTTCACTGATATGTGGTATATAAACCAAAAACAACAAAAGAACAAGACAAACAAATGAGAAACAGAAACTCATAGACACGGACAATAGTTTAGTGGTTGCCAGAGGGTAAGGGGGGTGGGGGGGGAGGTGAGGGTAAGGGGGATCGAATATATGGTGATGGAAGAACTGACTCTGAGTGATGAACATACAATGGGATTTATAGATGATGTAATACAGAATTGTACACCTGAAATCTATGTAATTTTACTAACAATTGTCACCCCAATAAATTTAATTAAAAAAAAAAAAAGAAAATAAGCACAGATATTGAATGTCAGCCCAATATAATTAGTAAATCCAAACAGAGTAT
This sequence comes from Rhinolophus sinicus, assembly GCF_057876585.1. NCBI lineage: Eukaryota > Metazoa > Chordata > Mammalia > Chiroptera > Rhinolophidae > Rhinolophus > Rhinolophus sinicus. Next base: position 113,621,042 of record NC_142503.1, on the reverse strand, counting down.
ATTGCATTTATTTCAAAATGCTCTTCATTATATCCATAATTCTATGTATCACTAGGTAAATAATGCTTCCAATAAATCTTACACAATGCTCTGTTATTGTTTTAAATATTTTATCCTGCATTTACTGAAAATACATATTTTAGTTTCATATGGTTATATTTTGCAAATACCACTGCGGTGCATGCATAAATTTAAAAATATAACACAAATACGTAAGTTCTTTTCACCCTATTCCCATTTGTAGATTTAGACATTTCTATCTTCTTAAATTTTGCACATCATTATTTGTAAATTAAAGTCTGTCATATGCATCTGAAGTGAAGAAATTACAGAAAAAATAATGCTTTCTTTCTGTGTAAAATACTTTTATAAATATGGTTTCTTCTTTATTTCATCTTATTCATAAAATTAACCAATAAAATAAACAAGAGTATGTAGAAAGGAAAAGAGAAGCTTAAGGTTAATAAAAATGGTGAAATGAAGGATAACAATGTGTTCTTAAGGAAATGTTATATCTATTAATGTAAACATAGTAACAGTCTTAAATGCTTGAAAATATAAATAGTTTTATAAATGAGTTTTGTACCATAAAATTATCTGCTTAAAATGTACAAACTGTCTTCTGCATGTCTTTAATTTGCCTGTTTTCCAACTTGATTACTTGAGTCTAGACCCATTTCTACTATTTCAATACCATTTTTTCTTGTCTTTTCTTGTTTCCTTGATTAAAACTTAGTTGAGTGTTTTCCCTTTTGTCTGATGACTTCATTAGTGCTCAAAACAAGACAAAAAAAAAAAAAAAAAATGCTCTAGATGGAATCATTCCCAGACTTTCAAGGTACTTAAAATATGTATGGAGCTTAAGTAACTCATTGAAAGTATTTTCATTGTTTCATGAATATTTTACTTTTCTTCTCTCTTCCATAACCAACTGTCATAATTTTATTTTCATTTCACTTGTTTTCATATTTGCAATCTAGTGAGTGATATTATTATTGCATATAGCAAAAATGTGAAAACATCAGAAAAATATTAGAAAATGTTGATATCATCTCTAAAATGAAATGTTGTAAATTATGGGTAAAGATACAGTTTTGTCTTTAACTCAAAAACTGGGTAAGCATGTTGCCATGGTGTTTTAACTGTTTCAGTGAAAATTACAATTTAGACACATTTTGGAAAATTTATTAAATTACTTTACACACCACTTTAATTGTTATTTTTACTAAGTAATCAAAATTATATAAGCTGAATATGAAAGGAACAAAATTCCTTCTATCCTCTGCTCTAACTTCTATATCTACATAGAATAGCTGACTGATATTCCAATTGACAAGAAGGGGATTTAAATAATGAAAAAGCATGCTTTTTCCATTTAAGAGTACAAACCAGAATTGCACACATCACTTCTGGCCAGTATTCCATTTGCCATCTCTTAGTTACCTGGACACACCAGGCTGCAGGGAAAGCTGTGATATATATTCTTATTACATGATCATGCGATAAATGCAAAATGAGCATAATGGAATAGCTGTCTCAACCACATCAACTTGCAATAATGAATGCCTGTGTTCATTGTTTTTCTTAATAATTTTTAAGAATAACATATTATTTCACCAATCAATTTCTTAACGTTTTTTTCTTACTGTTTTAGCTCCAAATCTTTAGGCAGAAATCACAGATTTTATATTTTAAAATACCTTATATTTCATGTAAAATGCACATATGAATGTGTTACATTGCTCTCTATACATTAGAAAGAAGGCCTTAATTATCATTTAAGTAAACCATTAATTCCATTTTCTGATTTCTTGCCATCTCTGAGTTTCTTAATTCCATTGGACAAAACTTCACAGTTCACCATTTTTTTCAGAATATTTTTTCTTCTACAATGTAATGATTTGTAAAAATTCAGAACTACATAACATGTCATTTGCTTAAAGGAAGTTTTCATCCTCTTCTCATTTTGTAATGATAAAAGTTACCTTAGAGCTATTAACTTTCCTCTCTTTTTCAAGAACTACATATCTTTTCATTACATAGACACTTTAGCACTGTGCTAGGGCTCATTAAATGTCAACAAGAAAAAAACATTTTAATTAGAACTAAACATCAAAATAAAAATTTTAAAATATCCCCAGTCCTTATATCTATCTATATCTCTGTACACATATACACAGAGGTATATATATATATATATATGTATATGTATATATATATATAAAACAGAATATGCATTCGGTGTATATTTTGTGTATAAACACACACACACACACACACACACACACACACACACATCCAGCAAGAGGCTTGAGTACATGTATACTAACAAGTAACACCAGGAGTCTCAGCGAACAAACAAACAATTAAGACAGGTTGCTTTAGAAAGATTTGTTAAATTTGATATGTAGAGTAAACTGATACCCATTCTTCTCATGAAAGGAATAGAAGTTTTCTTATGAAACGTAGGTTAAAGCCTACGGCCGTTCTTTGTATTCCTCTAAAACTGTAACACAAGAAGAAAGCTGAGAAATTCCATAGTCCCCAAGAGGATATATTCTCAACGGCACACTTCATATTGAGATTAACAAGGAAAAAGTTAGCAGAGAGCAGAACCAGAGCCCAGACAGAAGAGAGGAGCAGTTCCTTCCAGAGTGTTTATAGGTCCCAGAACCTCAAAAAAAACAAAAAAAAACAAACAAGTTCCTGGTGGAGAGGACTGTATATAGAACTGGATGTAGAAGTTGCATGATATGTCCGGCTTGCCTTGTTTGAGGACTGACAGAAAGAAGAAGGATAAGCACAGATATAAGGGTTACTAAAGGGGCAGACTATGGCATGTGCACATATTTTAAGAAAGGAAAAAAACTGTATTAGAATTGTACCACTCAATATATACCGATAACAAAAAATGAATGCAAGTGATGTGTATACATTTTTTTGGTACCCCTGGTAGCTGTATATTCAAACGTACTCCCGATATACTTTTTAGTAAAAGAATCCCAGTTTTATTGAAGGAAGAAATACATCCAGGAAAGCAATATGCATAGGTCTCCCTTTACATTTTTTTGATGAGGAATCTTTTTAGGGAAAGTGTAGGTGCAAATTTAGGACTATATTTATGCCTAATTTTACTGTACCATTAGACCATATTGTTCTGTTTAAATTGAATATATCTTAAGAGTGAAATATTTCTACCCTTTTGAATTATTATTGATGGGAAACTATACTCTGAAACTCAGAGTTTTTGTTTTGTTTTGTTTTTGTGACCTATTATTTTAGAAAGATTCATCATTGCATTAAGTAAGAAATAAAATATAATTGTTGTGTCACATTAAAATGTTAACTAGCTAGCAATGGTTTACTCTATTTCTCTCACATTAGAGAAATCAAGTGTCAATCAACTATTTTCAGAAACATGGAGAAATTACCACTAATCAAAGATGGAATAGATTCATAAAGCCAAATATCAGGACTTAAATTAGAAAACAGGTTGATAGTCACACTGTCACCCACTCCCAACTACACTTGCCCATTCCAGAGTGATTGTTAGGCAAAAAGCCATTCCTACAGCACTAAATTAATAGTTCCTATTGTACATGTTAGGGAAATGAAGTAATGAAAGAGAAGGAAGTGGAGAAAAAAAGAAAACCACTGTGTGTATTATCACAGGGGAGATGAAAGAATACCTAATGAGGAAACGCTTTTATTTTTTTTGTTTTGGTTATTGTTTGTTTCTTTGGTTTTGTTTTTATGTATCAATTTTATTGTGGTAAATATAACAGAGCACGTCCACAGAAGCATTCTTATCACATCTTCAGTTCCAGGAAAAGTAAAAGAAATAAAAATAAAATGTCCTCTCCATTTGAAGAGACACAATATAAATTCCTAAAAGATTTTCCTAGGGGTGATGCCTGAATAAGGTGCAAATTCTGATCTCACTGAAATGTATACTGAAGATGAAGAGAGAGAATCCTCTTCCCTCTTCACTGGCAAATCCCAGGATACAAATCTTCTCATTTAAATATGCTCTTTAAAATATTTTGCAGCATGAGAACAGTAGAGAAGATGTGAGAGAAAACTTCATTTTCAAAAGGAATTTACCACAAGAGATTAAAGCAAACTTTAGAAAGTAAGTATTTTTGTGTTCTCAAAATTACTTCATATTTTAAAATCCATGGTATATTGTTATAATTGTAATTTATCTAAAAAGTATTCCCAGTAATGTTTTCTTTCCTCTGTTATGTTGTACACCTAAAATATCAATTAAATGAATTATTTGGGAACTGATTTTCCAAATAAAACCAAATGAATGAATAGCTTGCTAAAACAAGTAAAACAGACATTTCTTTCACAATTATTTTCTTTGTTTAATGTACTGTGTCTTTTTACTATTGTTCTTTATTTTACAAAAAGTAATGAAAACTGGATCAAAATGAAGACTGAACATGGATGTCTATAAGACCTACACCTGTAATCTCAAGAAATGGAGGACAAGATGTTATGAGAAAAAAAATAAATAAAAACAATTTAAAAAATACAAGAAACAAGGTGGGGTGGGGGTGGGTATGAACTTACAGAGGAGTTCTGTTCATGAATTCTAGAGTCTAGAGGTGTTGCAGATGTTTGAGTAAGCATTAAAAATGTGGATGTTGACTAAGAACCAATGTCACTGGGATTTAATCTGAATTACTGGTATTAATTATTGCAAATCTTTGTCATCTACTGACCTATGTAGAGAGTACTAACTACAGTGATCATCTGAAGTAGTCCACTTAAATCATTAATTCATAGCTATATTTTAAATTGGATCATATAGGTTTATATTCATCATCCATTAACAAAGTGTCTACAATTGCTTTCAAAACAGTGTGAATCTCTATGGATATAAAAATTCCCTTTACTCTGATTTATTAATATGTCTTGGTAAGGATTTTATTTAAAATGGAGAGATGCTGAGATTAAATATTTGTGATTAATATACAGATTTGCATAAAGGAAATTAAAATCATTTGATTTAATGTTGAAATTGATTTCCTTGCATTATGCCTAAATATAGGCTGTATTGAAATCGGCCCTAGCCTGGCACCTGAGCTCCTCACAGTTGGGCACTCTCTCCCATTTCTTGTACTTGCAAGTTATGTAGTCCAGCACTCTCACTACAATTAACCTGATTCCACAGGTACTTCAGGTCTATTGGTTCTTTCTTTTTTTCTTTACTGTTGTCAAGACATGGAAACGATCAAAATGTCCATTGATAGACAATGGGATAAAGAAGATGTGGTACATACATACAATGGCATGCTATTCTGCCATAAGAGAACATGAAATAGTGCCATTTGCAACAACATGGATGGATCTTGAGATTATTATATTAAGCAAGATAAGTCAGACAGAAAAAGTCGAGAATGATGATTTCACTGATATGTGGGATATAAAACTGAAAACAACAAAGGAACAAGAAAAACGAATAAAGTCTACTGCTTCTTATATTCTGCTATAAGCAACTGAAGCCACTTTCTTTAAAATCTCCTGAATCGCCTCTAATTCCCTTACCTCCCTCTAAGTAGTCCAGAAAAATGTATTATGGTCAGCCTTAACTAAAACATTTTTATTCATTTGTATTCTTCTTGAATACACTTTGCCCTTTTTTCCACTTTCCTAACTTCTTCCCATAGTTCAATATCCAGGTAATTTCTACTTTTTCACAGATCTTTTCCCAAACTCCAACGCCATATGTTGAAATTCATAAAAATGTGACCTGTGTTATTCATTTTTCTACTTTAAATTATTATTTAACTATGTCTTATTTGTATGGCTGTACATTAAATAAAAAGTGACTTCATGTGTGTAAGGACTTTAAACTTATATCTTCATGCACACAGAATTAATTGTTAAACAGACAAATGCACAATTAGAAAAACATGAGTGATCATAGTCATTGTCTTTGTGTTAAAAGTCTGTTTTATCTTTCTTTGTACATCTCTTCTCCGTTACTACTTTAACAGGGCTTAGTCAAAAATTGTGGCATTGTTTTGTGAAGATTTATATTCACACTTTCAATTTCTGCTTTGATAGGACATAAATTGCACTACAAAAGTCAAGCTATAGACATTTTTCAGTTAAAAATGATGTACAAAGGAAAATGTTTGGCACTTTATTAGCTGTTCCCATTGTTAAAGAACACATCGCACCACACAAGATGAGTTGCAGAAGTGTTTGTTTGTTTGTTTGTCTGTTTGCTTGTTTGTTTTTGATACTATTACCAAGAATAGGGAAGTGAGCATAGACCAATATGGAAACTCAGCTCCACTGAAATAAATGGCAGAAGAATTTTAAGAGCTGGGGTGGAGGGCTCATAGGTCATCTGTAATTTGTTAATTGTCTTTATCCAAAGGAAAAGTAATCTTTCTCTTATCTTCATGATAAGTAGAAGGAGGTAGTTTTCCAGCTGGCACCAAGGCCCCCACTGAAGTTAGGCTTTTACCCCTCCACAGAAACTGAAAGATAGGGCACTAGCTCCTTTGATGATTACATTTCAAAGGGATGGCCTCAGGTTCCTGGAGAAAGACAGTCTTCAAACTGTCTTGTAAAATTGGCAAGAAGCTTTTAAAAAGAGTTAAATCTCAGGTCTTATGTTTAGGTCTTTGATCTATTTTGAGTTAATTTTGGTACCTGGCGATAAATAGCCGTCTAGTTTCATTCTTTTGCACCTGGCTTTCCAATTCTCCTAGCACCATTTATTGAAGAGGCTGTCTTTTCTCCATTGTATGTTTTTGCTCCTTTGTTGAAAATTATCTGTTCATATTTATGTGGGTTTATTCTGGTTTTTCAATTGTATTCCATTTGTCTGTGTGTCTGTTTTTCTGCCAATACCATACTGTTTTGATTATTGTTGCTCTGTAGTACAAAGGAACAAGACAAACAAATAAAGAAGCAAAAACTCATAGACACAGACAATAGTTTAGTGGTTACCAGAGGGTAAGTGGGGAGGAGGATGGTAGATGAGAGTAAAGGGGCTCAAATATATGGTGATGGAAGAACTGACTCTGGGTGAACACACAATGGGATTTATAGATGGTGTATTACAGAATTGTACGCCTGAAACCTATGTAACTTTACTAACAATTTTCACCCCAAGAAACTTTAATTAAAAAATAAAATAAAAAATAGTTAAATCTCATAATGACAGAGAAGGAACTTGCAGTTGCAAGTTTTCTGATGTAAAGGATCTAAGGAAAGGGAGATCAGGAGCATAGACATATCAACAAAACCTTGAAGAAATATTTTTATATCAAAATAATTTAAAATTAAAATTAACTATCCATATATGGAACTTTCAGTCATTTAAGGAAGACTATCATTGATATTTCTGAATTTACTTTTGTTACATATATTTAAATGATAAATTACTAAAAATCATAGTTATTTTGCGGGGGTAATATTTCTAATGAAAAAACAAGAAAGATGAACTTTGCTCATACCATAGCTGCTAGAATTGATTATCATTAATTACATTAGTTCACGAGGAATTTTATTTTATTTTGAAAAGTTTTAGTAATATCAGAGATATAAATTTCTATTTGTGCTGATTCCAATGCCAGAATTATTAAAAGATACTTGATTATGTAATTGCCTGAAATTTCTGGCCAACTTTATCACTTTCAGTTAGCTTTATAAACAAAATTTTTAAATATTTCTATTGTTTATGCTTAGAGTTTTATCAAATATATGTTATTAATTCTCCAATATTTATGGTACAAATTCATTGAATTTTTGTTATTTTATATTTAAGTGCCATTTATTTTTTAGAGAAAAATCTGATAATCCATTGCAAACTTTTAAAAGCATAAATATTTTTCAATGGGAGGCAACAGAATCTAAGTTCAGAGAGAAAGAGAAACTAAGAATATGTTGTTCAGTAGTATAAAATTTTAAGACATAAAATTAAGTTTCTTTTAAAACTCAAATTCACATAGCATTTCTTAAGAATAGTGGATTATGCTTTCTGATATCAACTTTAGAACCAATTAAATTACATGAACCCCATTATCTATCTTCCTCAGAGACTTTAAGATCAATGTTCCATCTACAGCCTATTAAGGATAAATGTTTTACACATCTTTTTCAGTAACTGCGTTAGTAGCTGAAGCATGTGAAAATTTTACCACTGGGAGTTTTAAAAGAAATGGAAAAAAAATACATCTACAAAAAAAGTCTTTCATGAAAAATTTCCTTCAGACTGGATCTTGCTACTATCATAAGTATTTTTTTTGGGGGGTAGGGTGGGCAAAAGACATGTGTGCATATATTAATATATAGTTATAATTTAGGAAATATTAAAACTATAACAGAAATTAACCAAAATTGCTATATTTAAAATAACCAATAATTATGTTAAACATCGTAAATAAACTTTACTTCTTGATACCTTGACAATGCCAAGATTTTAAATGAAATTAATATTTCAGAGTATTTCACACTCTACTCTTCCTTGCCTTCTGTTCATTTATATCTGAACTTGCTCTGCCCTCATTTTTTATTGTCTTCAATTTTTAGATGTGCTGGAAATGAGAATACTTTTCTCACCTGTTGAAGTATGTTCTAATAAATATCAATAGGTGAATTTTATGGAGAATGGTATGTATTTTCTAAATACATAATAAATCATGGTATGTGTTGCCTAATATTCTACAAATGAGGAATTTTATTTCAAATATTATTATTTATAATGTGCCATTTCATAAAATGTTTAAAGTGCCTATGGATTTTTTTTCACTATACAAATTAGGAAGGAAAAATAAAAAAGTTAAAGATTTTGTAGTATTTTGAGACTATATTAAATAAATATTTCTATTAAGACATCATGATAAAATTAGAAAATAAAATATTTCACATAAGGTTGTATAGTATATAAGATTATTTTGAACAAAATAGTTGGGGGGAAATTTTTCTGGAAGTAGATATATAGAATTTAGAGGATAGTCTTTAGAACAATTTGCATCGGATATTAATGATTAGCCAGTTGAGATCAGTGCATACAAAAGAAGATCTAATAAAAAACCAAACAAACAAAAAAAAAACCCTCACAATGGATATGATAGAATTAGTAAATATGAAAATTCTTGGAAATCACTGCAAGGGAGTTGGTCTATGTGCATTGTTAAGTTCAAGAAAACCCTAAGTATAAATTTACAAAAAAATTAATACAGTTTTGGCATCTGGGTTAAGAAGACATTGAAAACATGAATAACTTTCTATCTCTCTATATATTCCAAATTATATTCAAAGAACAAGTTCTTGAAATGTTTATAGTGGTTCTGTGAGTAAAAGTGTTTTATAGTCTGTTTAACACAATGTTTAAAAAATGAAGAGTATCAGAGAAACTTCTGAGATTTAACAAGCAAGTATAATACATTGCAAATTTCTAAATGTTGGGTACTGTAGGCAGTGTATCAAAATTATTTGACCCTAAATCATCAGTGAGGCAGGAGCTCCACAATATGTAATTTTGGAGAAATGTTTCAACCTTAACTTAAAACATTTTTGTGTGTTTTCTGTTGGAGGAGATAAAATCAGTTACTTAAAAAATAGTGAGTGAAGGATGGTATTTGTCAAGTAGTAAGATCAATAATTTCTTTTTAACCTGTAATTGCATGAGAAGGCCTATTTATAGCACATGAAGTTCACAATATAACAATGAAACAATGTGAACAGAATAAATTCTTAATTTATGACTAATGTTACTGAAATGGTTGATTGTTCTTTATATTGTTTTTCACCTGTTTCTCCTTCTAAGGATCCATACCATGTGTAATCACCTCTCACTGAGTACATAGAGTATGTGTGAATTGCTTCTAACCAACAGAATGTGGCACTCCTATGGAGATACATGCATGTCAGTTCTTTATGTTACAATATGTAAGACTTCATTTTAGCAGACTACAGCAGTAGATTATCCTCCTTGGTTTGATGAAGTAAGCAGCTTTATTGAGGAAGTCCTTGTGGCAAGAAACTCAGTGGGGCCACACAGAATTGTGAGTGGACCCTGAAGCTGGCCTTTAGCCAACAGCCAGCAAAAAGCTAGAGCCTTCACCTCAGTCATTCAAACACAAAGGAATTACTTCTCCCAATAACCTGGACGCTTAGAAGTGGATTCTTCCCCAGCCTAGCCTCCAGATGAAAACTCAACCCGGCAAATACCTTGATTGGAACCTTGTGTGACACTGAGCAGAGAATCCATGAATACTATGCTGAGTCAGGAGGTCTGTGCTCCTAACTCTGAAGGCTGCCGGTTCAATTCCCACATGGGCCAGTGGGCTGGTGGGCTCCGCAACTAAGATTGAACACTGCACCTTGAGCTTAGCTGCCTCTCAGATGGCTCAGTTGGTTGGAGCGCAGGCTCTCAACCACAAGGTTGCCAGTTCGATTCCTGCAAGAGATGGTGGGCTACGCCCCCTGCAACTAAGACTGAAAGGACAACAATTTGACTTGGAAAAAGTCCTGGAAGTACACAGTGTTCCCCAATAAAGTCCTGTTAAAAAAAAAAAAAAAAAAAAGCCACAAAAATGTAAGGATTTAAACAAATACATTAATACATTAATAATATTGACAGGAAGTATGACTCTACTAAGACAGAGTTGTGCTTTAAAGTAATATATAATAAATTCATTAAACAGTGTTTAAATATTATATTTTGCTTTTAAAACTACAAATTTTAAAAAAGAAACATTAAATAAAAATATAGAGGTAAGATTTAATAAATATAGAAATATAGATTAATGAATTTAAAAATACAAAAAGTAATAGATACACTTTGTTACCATAAAACAATAAAAATAAATTCAAAATAAATGAATAAATCATTTCAACCATATAGCAGTTTTAAAATATTTTCCAAATAAATTTTTTGCCAAAATAAAAATCAAGATTGCAAGTAGAGAATAAAGACAAATTAACTGTATTCAAGATAATATTAATATTATCAATATTATAGGATATCATCAAAATTTTATTTGCAAGTTAACCAAAACTTACATGTTTTACTTATTAAGTAATATTATCAATATAAATATAAAAAAGATATTGCTACTAACAAAATAACATTTCATTTTAAAAGTAAAAAGAATTAAAAATAAGTTTAAAAATAAAGTACAAAATACTAAGTTAGATTAAAACCTGATAAACGAATTATTGATTAATTTAATCAGAGTTTAAAAAGAAGACATTTCAGCCATAAGGTCATAATTAAGAATGAAAAATATAAAAACCACAAATAGAGATTAGATGAAAACATTTAACAGATGACTATTCAGAATTTCACATGAATAGGAAAACAAATGGGTAATATAGAAAATAAAACTTGAGCCACATTAAATTTAGATATAAAATAATCAACATAAAGATGAAAACAGTTTTTATTGAGCTATTTCCCATAACATTCAATGCATATGTTCTTTTGAATTATTTAAGAAACAAATATCCATAGATAGTACTATGTAAGCCATTCTAGACTAAATAAATAAGGTGACTTTTTTTTCTATTGATTTTAAATACAGGGGGTGCCAAAAAAAGTATACAAGTGGACACTTTGGTCAACGTTGCTCAAGCAGTAGTTTGCCATAATCAGAAGTGTCTGAACGCTGATGGTAACCACTTTGAGCACCTCTTGTAATTGCAGAAGTCAAACATGACTTGTATTCATCTTTTGTTATCAGTATATATTGAGTATTACAATTTTAATACAGTTTTCCTTTCTTAAAATCTACATACATTGTTTTGGCATCCTCTGTTTCTAACAGAGTCCTAATACAACTCTGGATGAAAATAGCATGCACGGAATATTATAGGCTCATAAAAAATTGAATATATATATATAAATTATAAGTAAATTAAAATTTAAAGTCACATGCATATTAAAAACAATAATTTCTGTTCCCATAAAGTTTAAAACAAGCAAAGTCAAACTATTATTTAGAAATCCATGTATAGCTAATAAAACTACAAGGATAATCAAGACAATAATTGTCTCAAAAGTCAGGATGAACACATTCAATCACAGAGAAGCAGGAGGCCTCTTCAGTGCCATAAATGTTTAATTAATTGACTCGTGCTGTTGTTCACAATATACTTCTTCATACACAAACATACATATGTATGCATGCGAGTATATATGGAAAGAGTATGCATATTTCTTATGTGTTTTGTATTGCACAATAAAATACTGACAGAGAAAGAAAGACAGAGACAGAGAGAAGGTGGAGCTCCTTAAAAAGCCCTTCCTAGGAGTTCCACACTCCCCAATTTAGAATATGTTCCCATTCCAATTGCAACCCCCATTTCAGTATCAAAACTAGTAGCCACTATAGCAGGATGACTAAGAACATTAATTCTTGAGACATATCCTGTCTCTGATGCTTATTATTTTTTGGGGGGAGGGGTGTTGGGAGGTAGAGGAATAAATAAATAGAAAAATAATTGATTCATAATACATAAAAATAAGGCAATAAGTGCTGCATCTGTACAGCCAGCCTGTCTGGATTCATAGCTTAGTTTAGCTACTGATTAATCATGTCCAGAGAGAAGTTACATAACTTAAAACTGCCTCATTTTTCTTATTTTAAAAATAACAATTAAAATACCTACCTCATAAGTTTATTTTGTAGGATCTAAAAACCAATATATTGAAGCATTTAGAACAGTCCTAGATACAAAATAAGCATGCAATATATATTACGTGCCTTTTTAAACAATAATGTGCATGGTGATTCAATGAAAATGTCTTTCTAATCATAGAAGTAAAAAGCTAAATAGAAACTTAAGCTTATAATGCTATAGAAAATTTTTTTTTTTTAATTTTTGCATTTCAGGAAATTTAGGTAAACTCATTTTTGGAACTGAAATCTGTGGGTGATCTCAATTTAAACATTTATTTATTTAAAATTATATTATATTCATATTTTATAATCCATCTATATAAATATAATGTAATTATGTTTATATTATAATTTGTGATGGAGAGAAGATAAGAGTATAGATTTCAGCCAAAAATGGTACACATGGTTACATACATACTAATATTGTACAAAGAAGACTAAATATGGGTATAGTCTACAATATTTATTGATTTTGTCCATATGTAATCATCACAAGGTAATTAAGTAAATGTCCCCTCTTGGTTAATACTATATAACCTTGATTAAACTGCCTACGAACAATCCGATGATCTGAAACTACAAGCAAATAACCTGTGGAAAAAGAATTTTTCTGTCACCATGAGTAAGATGGCATGTTGCTTATCAAAGTTCTGATTCTTTGGGGGAAAAAAATGAAGGGTGATTTCAAATATAGCTTTCTAGGTCTACAAACCTAGACTATATTCAACTTAGCGTTCCTTGGTATATAAGTTTATCATTACCAATTTAAACATGTTGTATATTTAAAAAAAACGACATGACAAAAAGCAAAACAAAACCAAGTAAAGGTGTATAATTAACTAAAGACTATTCATTTTAGCCATCCTTTATGCAACACAATTCAATAAGAAATTATTTAGAGTGTTAACTAGTGTATAAACAGTGCAGAACCTGTGCACCAGAGCTCTCTGATATGCAAACTAAAGCCAGCACTAAATAAATATAGAGATTGGCACATTAAAACGTTCCCTTACTTACAGCATTTTAATTAAAGCAAGTTCAGGGGAGAAATCTCATTTTCACAGGCATCAGTCATCTGTAAAATCCCTAGCTTTTGCTGATGCAAATTAGTTCTAAAATACACATGGCAAAAGATAGGTAAAGTGTAAGAATTTCCCCAGTAGTTTATACAAGAATTCTCTGATGGTTCAGGGATGAGTAATTTTAATTCTTTAAGCATGTATTTTTCTAAATTACCAATTTCTCATTTATTTCAATCTAATTTCAGAATTGTTAATGCACAAGATTATTTTATGAATCTCTCATTCAGTTTCTCAGATAAACTATGAGATTGTAATAATGGCCAGGTGATTGCAAAGAAGTGGGATAATGGAAATGGGGAGGAGTTTGAGAGAAGCAAAAGCAAATAAAATAAAATACAACTCTTAGGCAATTCAGCCTTTTATTGAACACAAAGTGGGTATCTTTAATTAAGTTCAAATGATCTCAATTCATTAAGAAAAATTATGGAGGCCTTTACAGAGGCTTAAAAGCAGTTCTCTTTACTGCAGAATGAAAATATACTACTATTCCCTAAATTAGAAAATTTTCTCCTAGGGCTAAAGATGTTAGATGATAAGGTTGAATGCCTTGCAGCCCTCAGTATCAATAATGGTCAGTTAATAAATAAAACTGTGGACCCTTTGGTGACTTTACTCTAGCAGTATCGTTTACCTGGCATGCTTTTCTTCCCTTTCATTTCTGTCAATCTTGATAAAATTCTATTCACCTTTTTTGTGATGTTGTGATGTACAATAAGAAATGTATATTTGCTTTTTCTTCCCTTTCTAACAGAGATCCTGAAACCCTTCGAATTTCCTAAGTGATGAGAGCAGTAAAGGTGCCTTTTGTTATGTTAATGAGGTGATTGTAGGAAGACCCCTGAGGAACCAAAGGATGGGATGGAGAGCCAACCGTGTAATTAGAGGATTGGAACTTTCAGTCCCACCTTCTCCCCTCCCTCCCCCCCCCAGCTCCTGGGCGGGGGGGGGGGGGGGGGACTGAAAATTGTGGAGATTGAATTAATAACCAATGGCGAATGATTTATTCAATCATGCCAAGGTAATGAAGCCTCTGTACATACCCACAGGACAAGGTTCTGAGAGCTTCCAGGCTGGAGAACATACAGAGGTGCTGGGAGATTGGTGCATCTGGAGAGGGCATGGAAGCTCTGCATCCCTATTTCTATACCATATCTTATGCATCTCCTCCATCTGTCTGTTCCTGAGTTATATCCTTTTGTAATAAATTGGTAACCTAGTAGGTAAAATGTTTCTCTGAGTTCTGTGAGCTGTTCTAGCAGATTAAACCCAAGGAGGGTCTTGTTGGAACCTACAGCCATTGGTCACAAGCACAGGTAACAGCCTGGGCTTGCAATTGTAGTGTGAAGTGGAGGGGCAGAGGCAGTCCTGTGGGGCTGAATCCTTAACCTATGGTATCTGAAGTGGTAATTATATAAAGGCTAATCAAATGTGCTTCAAATATTGTGAATTAAATCTGTATTTAAAAATCTATGTATAACTAAAAACAGTCTATCTCATTCCCACTAATTCTCAACATGATGCAATTACTTTAAGTCAACTTGATTGTATCAATTTATTAATTGCATCATTTGATAATAAATGCATTTAAATTAAAACATCAAATCTAGTAATGAAAATGAGGAATTATGTGAATATTTTATAGGAAATATCACATGAATATATCAACATAATTACATCAACATCAGTTGCATAACATTAATATTGGTATTTATTGACATTTTAAATACTATTAAATTTAGTTTTGAAATGGAAGTGAACACACTGTCTTTTCTTAATGAATCCTGTTTTCCACTTAAATATTTTACTTTTAAACAAATGCTGATTCAAATATATTTTTATAAATTTTAGATGTATAAAAATTTATTTCTTAATAGCATTATGTCTTGCCTCAATGACTTATACTTAAGCTAAAACACAACAAATATATAATGCTTTCCTTCAAAAATGACATGTACAATCAGAAAAATTTAAGAGAAAATGTGACAAGCTAAATAACCTACACTTCCAATATTTGGGGGGAAACTGTTTGGATTGCAGACAAAATGTATCAACAATTTTCAGAATAAACACAATGTCTATAGCATAATGCTAATAGTAAAAATCAAGGGTGTCAAAGGAATAAAAAAAGAAATGACATAATGCAAAGTTTCCATTCTTTCCTTTTGGTTAAGACTACAGATTCTCATTTCTTAAATGGAAAGTATTACCTATAGTTGAGTGTATCTACCCTCGATCACTGGATTACTGCGAACTTTTATTAGCTGTGAATAAGGCTCTGTACAATAGTAGTAACAAAGATCCTTCGAAATACAGGTCTTTCTTTTGCTATTAAAACAGAAAAATACCCCTTTACACATTAAATATTTATAGTAAAAGAAAACAAAACAAAAAAAAATCAAGAGATCCAAGATAGTGGAGTATATAAAGACACAAAATGGGCTGGCTCCAAACTTCTGTGTGGTGGTTGAGAAATGAGAGAGATATCTTGGCTAGGGAGATTCCCCCCAGAGGAGTGAGGGACTCCAGCCCCATACCAGTCTCTCCAACCTGGAGTACTGTTGCCAGGAAGGAGAGTCCCCACAACATCTGCCTGTGAAAAACAGTGGGGATTCCAACCATTCTGGTGGGATGGAAGGCTGTGTGGAAACCCTGATGTCCACTTAAGGGGCTCATGCACAGAATTATTCACTTGCAAGCATCCACCCTGGGCTCTGGCAAAGGGACGGTGATTCAGGGGTCATCAGAGGTATATGGCGGGAGTGGGGGGCGGAGTGCATGTGCAAACTGAGGTGTGTTTGGCTTCAATTTTAGGGCTGGAGGACATTCACCATTTTCTCTGTGAGAGGGCCTTCTGTGCAGCTGACAGGTGGTCGCCATCTTGCTTGTGGTGAGCCCACCCCCACTGGTCAAATTTGAATCTGATTAGTCTGGTGAGCTCCACTGCTGCACCCTGCTGACTCACTGGAAAACTGCCCTACCCGACTTCCTCAACATAGAAGGCACCTTCTTCACCAGCAGCTAGCTCACATTGCACTCTTTCTTGGAAAATAATCAGTCTGCAGGCCCCAGGCAGGCTGGCCATGGTGTTCTCTGAGGCTAGCTGAGTAGCTCCAGGCTCAGCACTGGCACAAAACCAGAATCTACATTAACCTGGTGACCACAACTCTTCCCACTCTAGTGACTCCCTGAGACCCTGCTTCACACAACTTTCATACTGCATGAAGCTTTACCAGTGGCTGAACTTTAAGGGAGCCGCCAGGTGGCAGCAGGTTATCCTGGCTTTTGGTGGAGCTACCCCAGGCCCAGTATTGGTGGCAGACTCCTCAGTTCACAGCATGGCCTCTCACACACACACCCAGGTTTAACACAGGCAGCAAACAAGTGTGGATTGCACTGTAGCTCCTACCAGGAAGTCCCGGGCTGGTCACAGGCAGTGTGTGACCAGGGCCTTCACTGGAGCCCCTCCTAAGAGGCCCCAGGGCTTCAGACCACAACATAACACCACCCAATTAGCCGCACAAGTAGTATGCTCAAAGGGTGATCTTAACAGGCACCAGAACCCACTGGGACAAATCCCACTCAGTGGGGTAAGCTCCCTGCACAGCAGCCTGTAAGCTGTGGACATGGCCAAACCCCACAGCCAATCAGCCTGAGGGTCAACCCCCATTAACATGCCAATAGTAATCAAGGTTCAACTACAAGTGGATGACACATATACATGCACACCAGGGACACTCATGGAACACCTGGAAGAGAGACCAGGGACACTGTGTCAGCGCCCCACAATACTCCTACTACATAAGGCCATCTGGCCAAGACAGGGAGACAAAGATCTACCTGATGCATAGAAAGAAAGAAGAAAGGCAGTAAAAATGAGGAAACAAAGAAATACATCCCAAATGAAAGAACAGGAGAAAAGTCCAGAAAAAGAACAAAATGAAATGGAGGCAAGCAACCTACCAGAGACAGAATTAAAAACAATGATTCTAAGGATGCTCAAGGAACTTAGTGAGAACTTCAACAGAGAGATAGCAAGCATACAAAAAGACATAGAAACCATTTAAAAAAAGTCAGAAGTGAAGAATGCAATAACTGAAATGAAGAATGCATTAGAAGAAATCACAAGCAGATAGGTGAAGCAGAGGATCAAATCAATGAATTGGAAGACAAAGTAGTAGAAAACACCCAATAGGAACAGGAAAAAGAAAAAAAGAATAGAAAATAAATGAGGATAGTTTAAGAGGCCTCTGGGACAACATCAAGCATAATAACATTTGCTTCATAGGGGTAACTAGAAGGAGAAGAAAGCAAGCAAGGAATTGAGAACCTATTTGAAGAAATAATAACTGAATATTTTTCTAACCTGGCAAAAGAAATAGACATACAAGTCCAGGAAGTGCAGAGAGTCCCAAACAAGAGGAACCCAAAGAGGCCCACACCAAGGCATATTATAATTAGAACGGCCAAGGTTAAAGACAAAGAGAGAATCCTAAAAGCAAGGAGAGAAAGGCAACTATGAATCTAACTTACAAGGGAGCTTCCATAAGACTGTCAGCTGATTTTTTAAAACAGAATCTTTGCAGACCAGAAGGGATTGACACAAAATATTCAACGTGATGAAAAGCAAGGATCTACAACCACGATTACTCTACTCAGCAAGGTTATCAGTTAGAATTGAAGGACAGAGAAATAGCTTCCCAGACAAAAAAAAAAAAAAAGCTAAAGGAGTTCATCACCACCAAACCAGTATTATAAGGAATCTTAGAGGGACTTCTTTAAGATGGAAAAAAAAAAAAAAAAAATCAAAATTATAAATAATAAAATGGCAATATTTACTGTGCTTCCCTGAAAATAAGACCTAGACGGACCATCAGCCCTAATGTGTCTGTTGGAGTAAACATTAATACAAGACCCAGTCTTATTTTACTATAATATAAGACCAGGTCTTTAATATAATATAATATAATAATATAATATAATATAATATAATATAATATAATATAATATAATATAATATAATGTAATAGACTATAATACCTGGTCTTATATTAATTTTTGCTCCAAAAGATGTATTAGAGCTGATGGTACGGCTAAGTCTTATTTTTGGGGAAACAGGGTACATATCTATCAACAATTACTTTCAATGTAAATGGATTAAATATTCCAATCAAAAAACATAGGAGGACTCAATGGATAAGAAAACAAAACCTTTACATATGCTGCCTACAGAGAGAATCACTTCAGATTGAAAGACACACACAGACAAAAAAATAAATAAATGAGAAAAGATATTTTACGAAAATGGAAATGAAAGAAACAAAAAAATCAGGAATAGCAATGCTTATATCAGACAAAATAGATTTTAAAACAAAGGCTATACAAGAGACAAAGAAGGACCCAATAATCCCATTTCTGAGTATTTATCCAAAGAAACCCAAAACACTACTTTGAGAAGACATGTGCATTCATATGTTCATTACAGCATTGTTTCCCAATGGCTGAGATGTGGAAGCATGCTGGCCTTGATGGAAAAATGGATAAAGAGGAGGTGGTACATATATATAATGGAATATTGCTCGGCCATGGAAGGGAATGGGTTCTTGCAGTGTGCGGCAGCATGGATAGACCTAGAGGGTATTGTACTGAGTGGAGTATGTCAGACAGAGAAAGACAGATGCAATGTGATTTCACTTATATGTGGGATCTAAAGAACAAAATAAATAAATAAAACAGAAACAGACTCATAGGTACAGAACACATTTTGATGGTTGCCAGATGGCAGGGAGGATTGGGGTGATTGAAAAAGGGAAAGGGATTAAGTACAAATTGATTGTTACAAAGTAGTTATGGGGATATAGGATATAGCATAAGGAACATAGTCAATAATGCAATAATTACTGTGTTTCCCCAAAAATAAGACCTAACCGGACAATCAGCTCTAATGCATCTTTTGGAGCAAAAATTAATATAAGACCTGGTAATTATATTATATTATATTATATTATATTATATTATATTATATTATATTATATTATATTATGACCTGGTCTTATATTATAGTAAAATAAAACTGGGTCTTGGGGTGGCTGAATGGCTCAGTTGGTTATAGCACAAGTTCTCAATAACAAGGTTGCCGGTTCAATTCCCGCATGGGATGGAGGGCTGCACCCCCTGCAACTAAGGACTGAAAATGGTGACTGGACTTGGAGTTAAGCTGCACCCTCCACAGCTAGATTGTAGGACAACTACTTGGAGCTGATGGGCCCTTGAGAAACACACTGTCCCCCAATATTCTCCAATTAAAACAATAAAGAAAAATCGGGTCTTATATTAAGTTTTGCTCCAAAATACGCATTAGAGCTGATTGTCTGGCTAGGTCTTATTTTCGGGGAAACATGGTATGTATGGTGTCAGATGGTTACTAGATTTGTTAGAGTGATAGATGGTTGAGGGGCAGGGTGAAAAAGGCAAAGGGATTAAGAAATACAAATTGGTAGTTACAAGATAGTCATGGGGATGTAAATAAAACATAGGGAATATAGTCAATTGTATGGTAATAACTGTATAGTGCCAGGTGGGTACTAGACTAGTCAGGGGGTTCACTTGTTAAAATATATTAATGTCTAACCACTATGCTTATACATGAACTTAATATAAAATAATATTAAATGTCAACTGTAATTGAAAAATTTTAAAAGGGGGTAAAGGTGACGAGGAATAAGAGGTTCAAATTTCCAGCTATTAAACAAATAAGTCATGGGGATGTCATGTACAGCATAGGGAATATAGTCAATAATAATGTGAGAACATGGTATGGTGTCAGATGGTTGCTGTACTTATCATGGTGATCACTTCTTTAAGTACATAAGTGTTGAATAGCTATGGTGTACACCTGAAATTAATATAACATTTTTACATTAGCTATATTTTAAATAAAAATCTTAAAAAAGAAATTAAATGAAAAAAGCACTCAAAAGTGTCAAACATAATATACAGAGAGTGCCAAAACATTTTAATGTATACACATTACACATTAAAATGTGTTGTTTTTTTTGTCACCCCAGTATATGACTATAAGAGATTTGTTGAGGTGAGTGATTCAGTGATATCACTAACAGACATTTCTTCACTACTTGGTACTTGATATTATGAATTTGTATTGATGCAAAGCTCAGTGCATGAACTCAAAAAGTTGAGATAGGGACTCATAATTCATTAAAAATCATCAGGTGCCAGGAAACGTGATGAATAATACACTCCCCAAATAAACATGAATTATCATTTGCAACCCCTATACTGAAACTTCTGCGGAATCCACATAAATATTCCTTAAGAGACTGTCGAGGAAATTTTTGGAAGACTGATATAGTCCAGATATACTCAGACACTAATTAACTTTACACAACATAATTTTTGCATGGATCCAATTATTACGATAATATTTCTATAACACCAAAAGCTGGAAATAGTAGCTAAATTTAGTTTAATAATTCTATATTTTATCCTACCACAAAGTCTATCTGTAATGAATCAAAAAAAAAAAAAAATGCTATGAATCTACCTCGATAGGTAGAGGTACTATAATAGATCTCTTCCTGAGTTTCCCAGTGTTTGAGAAAACAACAGTGTAGCTTGCTTGTTCTAGAGGTAACACCTCTAGAAATGAATCAATCTACCAAATATCATATTGTTGGAATTAGAACTTGGCATTTATACATAAATTGTTAAAAGTTTCATGTAGTAAGTGATTACGGTAGATTGATTTTTTTTCTTTTTTTGCACTAGCAGAATCTGGGAGAGAAAAGAAACCTTATAAACAGTAATTTATGGACCACTGATAATAATTAACTTTACACAATTTTTAAATTTTATGTGGACCCAAATATAAAAAATACTTCTATAACAACAATAGCTGGAAATGATCTAAATTTCTAAAATTTGGTGAAATATATATATATATATATATATATATATATATATATATATATATATAAAGCTATAGAAGCTATATTTCAAAATATTCATCCATAGAAGATCATGTTCAAAAATATTTAATATTTAGGAAAAAATCAATGTCTATATAGTTTAAAATCAATTATTTCTTGGGGAAACTACATAATTGCAGTTATATGTACTTAGAGAGGTAGAAGATGAGGTATCACTTTTGCTTTCTATGTAATTTTCTAGAGTTCTTTTCATTTTTAAAATAAACGTGTGCATATATATATATATATATATATATATACATATATATATATATATATATGGTATATATAGCAACAAAATAATAAAATATACCTAAGTTACAAGAGATTTATTAAGTGAAATTTGAAATAAAAATGATTCAGTTTAAAATAGATATGTGGCTAGAAATCAATTAAGATAATGTCTAAAATGGCAGTGGGGAAGTATAAAAGTTAAAAACAAAAAATAAATATTTAAAAATAAATTTAGAAAATGAATAATAATAACATGTTTCTTTGTATTAACAGGTAATTCTTAGAGAAGCAGTAATAAAATTTAGAATAAAAACATATGAAATACAATATGTTTAATAAATAATTAAAACATTTTTAAGTAAAACAGAAATAAAACTAAAATTATTAACATATATCACAGAAATAACAATTTGAACATAGCATTGTTATTGTAAACAAGAACCTACAGTGATATCAGGTTCCCGTTAGCAAGCCCATTTACAGGACGTGATAAGCTTATTCTAGTACTAGGTTTACTTATGAAGAATGCAGGACAGGAAACGCAGCATCTACAGTGTTAAGATACAGTGCACAAGCACAATGAGCGTAGACAGTTATATTGTACTGTAATTACGTAATGTGATAAATATCATTACACCAACCATATTGCAATATATATGTATCTAAGTAACAAGTTGTACACTTTAACTTACATGTCAAATTTGTTTTAAAAAGAAAAAGAAAAATCTTCACTGAGTGTCCCAGCCCCAGTTCACTGGAAGCCCAGCTTCCAGTTCACACCCCTGAGAGGTACCCTTGGTTACAAAAAGTGAGGCTCACGTGCAGGGAGGCACGTCAGGATAGGGAAATTGTACCTGTGCCATTACAAGTACTCCCAAATAAATTGTAGATGTGATTTGAATCCACCTGTTAGGAGGGAAGGGGGTTCCTTGACCCTCTCAGGATAGTAATCGATAGTAGGCGGAACAACTTTGCAGAAAGATTTATTAAATCAAATGCTTGATGCACCAAGGGAGCACACACCAAAAGAGAATGTGGATTGGAGTAACAGCATTTTTATGTGGCCTTGAGGTTTGGGGCTACTCTCCGATTTTCCTGGGCGCGCCCCTCCTCACATGTTGAGGTGGGTTTATACGCTTGCGCAGTGCGACTGTATGGTACTTCATCCCTTGCATGTCTTACTAGCATCTTAAATCTCTACCAGGGGTGTGTTTTTTGCTATGATAACGAAGACAGGTCAACTAAAGGACAACATTTTTACCTGGTCTGCACGTGCTATTTCAGGGACTTTCCCTAAATCCGATTAGATCTTAATGAGGTTATTGTTCCAACAGTCCTTCCTATCCTATTGGTGGGGGGAGGTGATTCAAGGTTATTTTTTCCCAGATTCTAGTTCTGGCTATGGTTGGCTGTAGACCACACACTAATGCTTAGGTGAATAAGAAAATATGATGTAAATTAGGGTGTTAAATTTAATTTCATTTATTTAAGCAGACAAAACAAAAAATGATCTTATTGAAGGCAGAGGTTTTCTTGCCTGACCACCACCAAGGCCTCATGCCATTTTTAAAGTTGAGAAGATTGGAGGTGACAGACTAAAGCCCTTAGAGATTACAGGATGTTGAAAAGAACAGGACAACATTTGTTTATGGTCAATACGACAATTTAAGAGTTCTAGCAATACTGTGGTAGCTGGAAGGAGAGTAACCATAAACTGAAAATACTCAAGGGGGAAAGTACTAGAATGATTTGAAGGAATAATTCATGATTAGAAACTCCTCTCATTATTGGCTTATAGCCAAAAACCAGGCTCTTTGTCCAGTTATGTAAGTAACTTTCCAAACCCTCTTCTGCAGTAAATATAAATCAAAGCCCACAAAAATAGCTGGGTCTTCCCTGTGGAAATGGTAGAAGCAAAGGGATTACTTTCCACTAATTCTTCCTTAGAAGTTGCATCAGGCGGTCATAACAAAATGGATGCCCGTTGGAACATGAGTTTGCTTTACTTGTATTTTCACTTAAATAAGTTAGTATACCTCTCACAAGTCAAGTCAGTGTGAGATGGCTCCAGAACACTTGTAATGATAGATATATTTTCCTCAAAATAAACATTATGGAAAAAAAAAGTATACTCCATGCTGTAATGGGTTTGGAAGAGACTGCGATGTTTCAGAGTTTAAAAAAAAAAATTGGCGAAGCTGTTATGTGTTATATTTCTTATTCTGTATCCATTTGAAATTCCAAGTATACTTTCTACTTGACTAAAGTACATTGTTTTGGAAATTTAATGTTTAATCTAAACCTGAAGCCAGTTCTTTTGGGTCCCTGGACCCATTTCAGTGTGTGTGTGTGTGTGTGTGTGTGTGTGTGTGTACTTCCCATAGCAACAAGCAATTCGTGGACACCAGCAGGGTGTCCCAGAATTCAACTCAATTCAGACACTATCTACCAGAAGGTAGCATCAATACCACAGGACAACCCTACAATTCTGATGACAGTCACAAGCCCAGGTTGTTACCTACTGGCTATAAATCAGAAGTTCCCATGACTCTCTCCCTGGGTTTGGTTAATTTGTTACAACAGCTCATAGAACCCAGGAAACCAGTTAAATAACTAGATAATCAATTTATTACAAAGGATACTAAAGGATATAAATGGACAGCCAGATGAAGAGATTCATAGGGTGAATTACTGAACAAAGTAGCTTTTGTTGTGGAGCTTGGGGCACACAGAAGCCTTCTGGTTTCCCAAGCCAGCTCTCTGAATTCCCTCCTTTTGGGTTTTGATGAAAGCTTCCTTCCATAGCCATAATTGATTAAATCATTGGCCAGTGGTGACTGACTCAACTTCAAGCCTAGCTCCTCTTCCTGGAAATCAGGGGTGAGAGGAAAGTTCCATTCCTCTATTCAGGTTGGTTCCCCTGGCAACCAGCTTCCATTCTTATGTGCTTTCCAAAAGTCACCTTAATTAACATAAACTCAATTGTGGTGGAAAGGATCTTATTATGAATAACAGGGCACCCACTTCACCTTTAGGGCTCTGAAGAATTTTTAGGACCTGAGGACAGACACCGAATATATGTGCGAAATATATTTTGGTCATCTGAATGACTATATATATATATATATATATATATATATATATATATATATATATATATATATCTTATAAACCACAAAATTGTACGAGTATTGGTGGCCATGAATATAATAACACACATAGAATGTGCCCACAATTAATGAAGAAATGGAAAAACTGTATATCCCAACGCTAGACATACAAATAATACACTAATAAAAAATATAGACATACAAATAATATAATAATCTGGTAAAATCCTCATTCTACACTATGCTTTATGAATTAGATAATGGCTATTACTAAAACAAATCTCTTGTACAGTATAAATTTATTCAGTTTTAAAAAAAACATATACTTATTCCTGTGTTCATGTTCCAGTTAAGTCCAAGTCCTTTGGTTCCGTGTATGTGTGTGTGTGCATGTGAGTGTGTGTGTGTGTGTGTGTGTGTGTGTGTGTGTGTGTGTGTGTGTGTGAAGACGGTTCTGGGTGCAGCTGGAGGTCAAAGTACCCTCCTTTATGCATGCTTCAGCTGCATGACTTGCCGTTTTGGTCTGTTGACTCTGAAAAGCAACTTGATATTGCGTTAAGCAGGGTAGAACCATTGTGAGCTGGTTCTAGGATTACAAGCACTGTGCATGCTCACCCAAGAGTAAGGATGCCACTGTGGCTAAAGCAGATGGATCAAAGAAAAATTAGAAGGATGGAAAGTAGGGCTCAACCTTAACGAACAGGAACCCACTAGAAATTTTAAGCAAACAGATGATATGATCCAGCTTACATTAAAATACAATTGATCAAAATATGGGTCTGTATTAGCTATTAGAGGCCCAGGTGGAAGAACAGGGACGAGTTAGGAGGCTACTTAAAAGCTCAGGTGAGACGATGGTGTCTTCAGCAAAAATTAAAGTAATACAGACTGTAAGAAATGATCACATGCTGGTTATATTTGGAAAGTACACTCAATAAGACCAGCACAAAGATACAATGAAGAGTATGAGAAAAATGAGATGAATATCTTAGGATTCTACCATTGTTTGCGATGGAGAGAAGAGTGGGTGGAAGAGATTTTGAAGGTGCTTTGGAGCTCACATTTTCCAATTTGGACATATTGATCTTGAAATTTTTGTTAGCATCCAAGTGGGAAAGTCAAGTAGGCTGCTGATAGATACGTGAGTCCACTGTTCAGAGGTGATATTCAGGGAGAAGATACAAATTTGGAAGTTTTCAGCATATAAATAGTATTTAAAAGCATAACAATGGATGAGATCACTATACTATAAAAGTAAATGTGGAGAGAGACATAAAGAGATATAAGTATGTGCTCTAGGATACAACATATTTTACAGTGTGAAAAAGAATAATAGCAAAGAAAGCTAGAAAGAGTGGTGGTAGGAAGGAGAAAGAGATAGGAGACAGGCAGTAGGAGGAAAGCCCAGAAAATCTGGCATTTTTTTGGAATCTATATTAAGTATATTTGAAAAAAACTATATTAAGAGAAACTGGTAGCTGTGTTAATTGCTGCTAACATAAAGAGATAATGTGAGGATCTCAAAATATGGAGCATTTCCTGGAACATCTGGTGGGCTCAATGTAATCATAGGGATCTTTAAAAGCAGAAGAGGTAGGTAGATGAGAAGGTCAGAGTGCAGTGATGTGAGGACTCTATCCAGTGTATCTGGCATTGGAGATGGAAAAAGGAGACCGTGAGCCAAAGGATGTGGGTTGCTTCTAGAAGCTGGAAGAATCAAAGAAATGGATTATTCCCTAGAACCTCCAGGAAGGAATGCAGCCCTGCTGTTACTTTGATTTTAGCACACTGAGACGTGTGTAGACTTCTAACCTACACAACTGTAACATAATAAATATGTGTTATTTTTTAAGCCACTAAGTTCGTGGTAATTTGTTACAGCAGCTAAAAAGAAAACTAATATGACACACTAATCAATAATGACCAGCTGAGTTGTTTAGGACTTAGTAGTTAGCTGTGCCTTCTTAGGTTTGAAACTTTTTTTTGATTGGACT
Source organism: Rhinolophus sinicus (assembly GCF_057876585.1). Taxonomy (NCBI): domain Eukaryota; kingdom Metazoa; phylum Chordata; class Mammalia; order Chiroptera; family Rhinolophidae; genus Rhinolophus; species Rhinolophus sinicus. The sequence continues at coordinate 113,593,981 of NC_142503.1, read as the reverse complement.
TTTTCTAACCCTTTAATAGATTTCCAAGTCATACGAGGCTCTGGTTCACAGAAGAGAGTTTGATTATGTGCATCCCTAGTCATTTTCCAAAAAGGAGGCTTCTTTGTAAGCCCTTGATATTTATATTCTTTTATTTCTATTTTTTATTTGAGCCTTGTCTGGTATGATCTAACTTGAGTTCCCTGGTCAGTTTATTCTACTGCAATTCCATCTTTTTTCTCCCAATAAACATTTAGATCTATGAAAATTACATTGAGTGCGTATTGTTAATTCAAATTTCAGCTCCATTAACAAGACTGCTTCTCTTCTTCTCGGAGACTACATGTGAGTGTAAGGGAAATTTGATGGTCATCATAGTATTTGGATGAAGAGAAACCTAGTACTGTACAGCCTTTGCAGCAGAGCATCTTGGTTTGATACTAAGCTCATGGATCTCCACTGAATTCCTAAGTTTTGATTGGTTCTGCTCAAATATAACATTCTAGTGTCTGCTGCTGTTGTCCAGTGTTAGTTAATGATATGTTCTCTTGACAAGGTCTTCATTGGTTGTTTTTGGTCTCTCCAGGAATTGTAGATTCCCTTCCCATCCCTACACCCAATATCTGCCAATAATTCTCATTTAATCTCTGGATCCAGGGTTGGATTTAGGTTGTATGGCTCTAGAACCTGTGCAATATTAGGTGTTTTTTAGAGAAAAAGAACAAAATAATTTGGAATATAAAAAACAGGGCCTTTAAAGGAGCCTATACAATGAGGAATCCTTCCGTTTCAGCTTTATTAGCTTCATGGTAAATTCACTTCCTCCAGTGCCATTCACATCACCTAGCCCATTCAAAGTTCAAAAATTCTTTATCCTAATGCAACTCTTATATCAAACTAATTAGAAAGTGAGTTCAGTCAGACGAGACTCTCAACTACCACCTGCATCCTCCATCGGGACATGGAAGAACTTCTAAGTCCCTTCCATATCACATCCAGGTTGTAGGTTCCCAGGAGAACTGCCTTAGGGTATTCTATTTAACCAGACTATGTCACTGCTTACCTGTCGCCACTAATTTCGGTGTGGTTTTCAAACCAATATTCTAAAAGAGAGAAGGCAAAAAGTCCCTCTGAGAACTTTCTCCAGGACTTATCTAACCTCAGCACTGCTAGGATTAGGGCCCACAGAAGGGGAATGAGATCAAACACACATTTAAGAACTTGCCACTTTTCCTGCCAAAAATGTATTTAAGATGGACTTGATAGCATATCCATTTTATTCCTGTGGCACAAGCTTTATTTAATATATATTGCCTCCTTTTCCTTATCAAGGTAGTAATAATTCTTCTTTCATTCCTGTTGCAGTAAAAGTGGAGGAAGTAAGAAAGGGCGCTTAGTCTCCACCCTAATGTTGGAAAACCCCATAAGAGGTATTGCAAAAATATCTCTCTCATTATACATTACAAAAGAAAGAAGTAAAATTATGAGGACTCAGAATTGATTGAAGATATTCTGTGTCTTTTTAATATGTGATAAACTTACATATGTAGAGAGGGGTGGACATGAAGCCAGTGAAGAAACAGCTGTTAAAGATAAAGGAATAAGAAGGAATAATAAAAAAAAAAAAAAAGAAAAAGAAAAAAAAAAGAAAAAGAACAACAGAGGAAATTGGGCCAAGAAAAGAGATAACAAAATCAGTCTGTGAGCGAAAGAATTCCATCTTCTCCTCTAGATACAGTAATGAGATAAGCATGGGAGATCGTGAGGGTAAATGATGAGAGGGAGGAGAAATTGAGAGATTTCAAGATCAATGGACTATGTTTTCTCTATCTTTCCTAGGAATTAGATGTTATCTTCTGACAGAGTATATTTTTCATGAGGAAAAATGTTCTTTCACTGTGTTCAATTTGATTATAAAAATATAAAAGTTACATTTTTCACATTTTGGCCTTTTCTTGGAAGTTACAACAGCAGGAATGGAAGTCAAGAGAGAATTACTTTGCTTGTTGTACTTGCTCAAGTGATGGTAATAGCATGTAGGTTGGACAAGGGAGAAAGTAAGACCTGAACTGGCCAATACAGATAACATGAATTTTCAAAGAAGTCTAAATATGGTCAAAGATGAGTTTGTGTGGAAGTAACAAAATGGTATAGAGAAAAATTGGTCATTATGGTATTAGACTATTAGTATATTTTATTCTAGTTATCATAACATTTAGATTGTAGTCTGGAAGTATATTGCTCAGGCAAATAAAATTGAAAGTCATTATAATTGAGTCAGTCAATGTATGGAGGTAATTTTAAAGATGTTATCTTTGTAAGTACAAGTATCATATTTATGTTAATATCAAAATGTGGTATTATATTAATTTTGTATTGACACATGACAAATTATCACAAATTTAGTGGCTTAAAAGAAAAAGTCTTTGTAGTAGAATAAATCAGACAGAAAGACAACTACTGTATGATCTCACTTATATACATAATCATAAAAAAATAAACTCACAGATGCAATAGATCTCATTGATATATGAGTGCTAGCTCAGGGCACTCAATAAATATTAAGCTAATGTAAGTGCCTCCATCACAGTAGTGTTAGCCTTATCTGCCAGTGCATTGCTAATTATTTAAAGGGCCAAATATTGAATTATGACAATAATATTTACTATTAAATGGCAGTAGTGACACAATTAAAAGTCCCACCACTGCAGGAAAAAAAAAAGTGATCACAATCATATTTGTTGCATTATATATACTAATTAAAAAGACTATTTTGAATAAATAAATGTTTAATTTTGATGTACAAGTTTATATCACATTGTACTTTTTATCCATTATTTTACTTTGAAATATAACAAGTAAAAGAAGCTGCTATTTATAAGGATGGTTAAACACCAGAGTAGAATTTTTTATATTATCAATTTTGCCTACAAAATTATTTTAGTGACTAATAAGCAAGGCTGTAAATATTGAATAAATGTTCACGGTTAATAAAATGATCCACACTTCTAAGGGATACAAGGAAAATGGAATGTATTCAGACTCTAAAATGTTTCTTTACTTTTAGGTATTTTAATCTTCTTTCTGACAATCTGTTAGCAGAACTGATGTCAAGAAGCAAAATTAAGTGCTGAAACTTCTTTTCATATATGACTTAATGAGCTAAGACAAAATATAGGGTTTTCTTTTCTGCATTCAAACATAATTCATTTCAGATATGAGCCTTAAAAATATAGAAGAATAACAAATTGGTAAATGTTTAGGTGTCTAATGGATAGCATAAATTATGAAGTTGGCCTATGTTTTCTTTAAAAAAGCAGACGACTAGTTATAACAGGAAAAATAGGTTCACTCAAACAAAAAAACAGATGGAAAAACATATGAAGAGTGGGAAAAAAAAACTGATAGGATAGCACAATACCAATTATTTTAACAGAAAGTAATTTTGTTATTCTTAGTTTTGATTATGAAAGCAAAATATAGATTTCCTACATTTTGAGGAAAATTGGCTCTGTGGTTATGCACACAAATAATAATTGGACAGACACATAAGAAGATAATTTAGGGAACCAGCCACTTTAAAAATTATAATGATATTGTTCTTCAAGAAACTGGCTTAATAAGGGTATACAAGTCAAAAACACTGAAGGATGTCACTGAAGTGTTTTATACACAAGGACTTAAGAGTGGTGCTGCGTGGAAGTTTAAAATAGAACCTAATGAAGGTCTAAAGAAGGAGGAAGGTGATTTTAAGAGTCCGTAAAGGCAACCATTGATATTTGAGATTGTGTGTATCACGGTAGCCCCTCCTGATCCACACTTCCGCCCTCCATGGTTTCAGTTACCTGCCATCAACCGAGGTCCAAAAATATTAAATCTCCCCAACCATAAACATTGGCTGCTCCTGACACTCAGCCATTGATATCATCATGGTTTGATGATCCAGGGTCACCCGAGCAGGTGATCTTTCTACTGATCTAATGTCAGGAGGTCAACAGTAGCTTAACACTTGTCACAATGTCTATGAAGTCTGACAATTAAGTTTGCGAACTTGCCACTGTGTGCTTACATTTTCAGCACTCTACAAAAGCTCGATAAGGTTTCATAACCTTGGTGTACCAGTGTCTCACAGCTGTGTTTGTGTCGATGTGTGGCGGTGTCTTGCTGAGTGGCATTCATTATTGTTGTTGTGTGTTTTTGTGTGCCACCACGAGAATATTTGAGCTTGAATTAGAGCAAAAAACACATATTAAATTTCTTGTTAAACTTGGCAAGACTGGAAGTAAAGTCAGGGACATGTTAGTCTAAGTGTATGGGGATAATGCCATGAAGAAAATTACAATGTACAAATGGATAAAACATTTTTCTGAGGGGACAAAACACGTCAGAGCGGCCAATAATGAGCAGAACTGATGACAACATTGCAAAAATTCGTCGAATCGTGCATTAAAATTCTCAGCTGACTGTAGAAGCTTAGCGGACCAAGTAAACATTGATAGAGAAACAGGAAAAGCTTAACTGAAAATCTTGGCATGAGAAATGTGTGTGCAAAAATGGTCCCAAAGGAGCTTACCAATGAACAAACGCAAAGGAGAGTCAAAGTTTGCCAAGAACTTTTGAAGAGGCAAGATGACGTTTTGGGCCATGTTATCACTGGTGATGAAACATGGGTGTACCAATACGACCCTGAAACAACGTGTCAAAATGCTTAATGGAAGTCAGCCAATTCTCCATGACCAAAAACTTTCTGTCAGTCCAAATAAAGAGTCAAAACAATATTGCTAACCTTTTTTGATATCAGAGGGTTTACTCATTATGAATTTGTACCAATAGACAAATAGTTAACCAAGACTACTATTTGGAAGTGCTGAAAAGGATGCGTGAAAAAGTTAGACGAAAACGACCCAAACTTTTCTCCAACAATTCATGGCTCTTGCATCATGACCACGTACCAGCTCACACAACACTGTCTGTGAGGGAGTTTTTAACCAGTAAACAAACAACTATATTGGAATATCCTCTCTACTCACCTGATCTGGCCCCCAATGACTTCTTTCTTTACCTGAAGATAAAGGAAATATTGAAAGGAAGACATTTTGATGATATTCAGGACATCAAGGGTAATACGATGAGAGCTCTGATGGCCATTCCAGAAAAAAAGTTCCAAAATGGCTTTGAAGGATGAACAAGGTATTGGCATCAGTGCATAGCTTCCCAAGGGATTTCCCTTGGGAAGGTGAGTGCACTTTGAAGGTGACTGTAGTGATATTCAGCAATGAGATATGCAGCACTTTCTCTAGGATTAGTTCGCGAACCTAATTTCCAGAACTTGTATGTCATTCACCTCATTTTATCTTATAACATAGGCATTTCATCATCTCACATCATCACAAGAAGGGTGAGTAAAATACAATGGGATATTTTGATAGAGACAACGTTCACATCATTCACATAACTTTTATTACAGTATATCATTATAATTGTCCTATTTTATTATTATTATCAATCTCTTAGAGTGCCTAATTCATACATTAAATTTTATCATAGGTATATGTATAGGAAAAAAAAAAAAAAAACATAGTATGTGTAGGTTTTGGTACCATCTGTGGCTTCAGGCATCCACTGAGGGTCTTGAAATGTATCCCTCACAGATTAGGGCAGATTATTATACTACATTCTTATAGTTCACTGACCAAGTATAAATTATTCAAAGTTACAAGATTGAGTTGCTGTGAATCCTATATTACCAATGGGTATCTCTGCAATGGCTGCTCACTAGCAGAGCTTCTGAGTTAAGTCTGCATTACCTGACAAGGAAAGTTGGAAGTATCTGGTATAGGAGAGAAATAATGATCATCAACAATTACCACTGAGATTAACATAAACCTTCACATTTCACTTCCTCGTTCACAAACTCGATATTTTCTCCCATTGAAAACTAATGTGATTAGAGAATGCAGATTGTTACGTGAGGTAAAAACAAAAGAATGACTGAAAAAATATAATTCAATATTTAGATAAGCATATCTTTCAGTCAGATTTCCTGTCAAACAGAAAAACATTTCCTGTGAAAAATTACTTATAAACTCTCAACATGGAAACATAAAGGCTATGATCTACAAATAAAAAAATAAAATAAAAAATCATACAGAATCTAGATTTTTTTAAAAAATGGTAAATCCTTAAAGAGAGAGAACAATATTAGATTTAGAGGAAGATATTTTTCATGTGCATATTTTATAATTCCTGGTTACATCCCCTTGTCATTTGGTAGTATCAAAGCTAAAGAACCACTTACTACATGTGTAATCAACATAATAAATATAAGATGGTCAAAATATTAGCATAAACCAAAAATAATCAGAAAAAATAAAATGTAATCGTGGACTCCCACTTAAGAAGATATACTCCAAATTAAACAATAAATAATTTTGAATATTTTGATTTAAATTATGTATGTCATTAGCAAAACTATTTGAGATTTAACCATAAAAAGTTGGTCTCACTATGAATGCCAACTTCATTTTTAACCGCACGTTCTGAAAGTGTATAGTTTGATCCTACTTATTATAACTATTAATATTTCAATTTAATTGCATAGTATAGATCATAAGTGCTTAGCTTCCAATTAATCAATAAAAATGGAAACAATCAGTACATAAAACTATAGTCCTACTTAAAATTTTCCTTAAAGCATTTGATGTGTAATAACTATAAATATACAAGTACATGTTCTATGCTCCAAGATGTCTTATTTTAAGTAAACAAAAATACTTCTTCCTATGTTTTATAGTTACAAAAATCAGAAAGACCTCATGTGAGTTTGAACTATTCCAAATTTTGTTGGAATAAACAACCTGCAAAAGCTTCTGTAAACGTGCAGTCACAAGACAGCCATCTGGCTCCATGTAATTATACCCATCTTTCATCCAATTCTGAATTCTAAATGTAAAAGTAGGTCCAGGAATATCATACACATTTGTCATATACACTTGGGGACTGTCAATCCATAAACCAATTAACGGGTTTTATTCATATGGGTATGTTCCTGTCTTTATTTCCATTACACATCCAAGTAGAGTACAGATTCAAAGATCACCGAATGAGTTGCTGCTATTTTGAATTATTTCTGGTGAAGTGTCTCAGAATAAAATGAAACAGAAATTAAGATACAATAGGGTGCAAGACAAGAAGTAGAAGCTGCCTTACTCTCACTCTTTTTTCATATAAAGTCTTTGAATCAAGTTGATAGATGCCTTGCAGGTACATAAAAATATTTGTGGTCATTTGTTGTACAAAACTCTGACTTTTGAAAGCTCACTGAAAAGGATTGGATTTGTTGTTGGCATATTATAACCAGCTTTTCATTTATCAGTTTATATTTTGTCTAGATTACCTTTCTTTTCAATGCTACATTTCTGAGGTAGAGCAAACTGCTAACAAAATTTTAGCCCTAACACAGTAGCATTACAGTCATACATATTCTATTGTACAGATTACAAATTCTATCCTTATATGAATGTTGTCAATTGCTCTATTTGATACCTCTACATGTTGTACTATAACTCCTTTGTCTTTCTAGGTTATGTTTAATATCATCGATTTTAGGTTGATGTCTTGTTTATGTGTCATTAATTTTATTGCCAAATCTTATGGTAATTCATGGGTGCCTTAATAACAACTCCTACTTTCTGGCAAATATAAGATTACTTTTCATAACTTTTGCTTCATATAATCAAACAATTAAGTTAGAATGTTGCACGAGTAACTTGATCAAAGAAAATTATTTCACGATTATATCTTCATTATTTATTTCCTTAGCAGTGCCATAGTTTAAAATGTATATTTATTTATTTACTTACTATAAAAATGCCCTTAGGAAATAATTTGAAACATGTACAAAATGTCTGAATAAAAATATTTGTGTATGAAATCATCCTTTCTTATAGTTAAATATTATATAGACAAATTAAAACTAACTTAAAAGTCTAATAAATTCTGAAACATTAAGTGGATATTAAGATCCATTAAAATCATGAAGACATCACATTTATTGACATTGAAAAATAATAATGTTGAGTAAAATTGCACAATCAAAGTATGCATGGAATGTTCTAATTTCTACTGTACATTCTAATAAACAGATGTATGTGTGTTATTTTGCATGCATGAACATATGAAAAATAGATTATGTGAAAAATGGTGGAAAATAAAAGTTCTTTCAATAGTGAATTACAAAAAAATAAAATATAAAACTCAGAGGCTTTAAAATTTTAATAAAAATTAACAGTTATCTCATAAAATGAATTATTTCCCAAATGATTATCAACAATGAAACATTTTTTTCTGGCAACATAGTAAGGAGATTTTGTTTTATGCCAAAATATTACAGATTCAGGAGCAGACTAAATGAAGAAAAAGATGAGGAAAGAGGGGAAGGAAAAATTGAGGAAAGGAAGAACTAGAAGCATCAACAGAGTGAAAGAAAAAAATTAAGAATCAGTGGTGAGAAAGACAATATGTGACCTATTTTCTCTCCCAAAAACATATCATAATAAAGGCAATTAAGTGTGTTGTGGGTTCTTGACTGGAGACCGCTCTTTAACCTGATATTTACCTAACGAAGCTATAAGAGTCAGCAAGGCCCTTTCTGGGACTGGGAGGAGAGAGATAATCCTTATGATGCATAGAGTCCATTTGGTTATTTTCCAGTGCAAAATATCTCATTCCTTTTCAAATCTCAGCCTGCCCACAATGAGAAAAAGAAGATCACTAACCTTTTGCTTTCTTAAAACTTTACAAATTACTAGTACTAACTAGAAAATATACCGGGAGGTGCCAAAAAATGTATATATACACGTGGACACTTTGGTCAACATTGCTCAAGCTGTAGTTCACCATAATCAGAGTGTCTGGACATGGATGGTAACCATTTTGAGCATCTCTTGTAATTGAAGAAGTCAAACGTGACTTATATTCATCTTTTGTTATCGGTATCTATTGAATATTATAATTTTAATATAGTTTTCCTTTCTTAAAATGTGTATACATTTTTGGCACTCTCTGTATATTATCTATAGATGATAAGTTAGGAAGAAAAATGGTGGCTTAGAGACTGATAGAGTTCAAGGTGTCAGTGGTCAAGGGTGTGATGATTGAATGTTGATATAGTAAACAAAGACAAGTCTTGAGGCATCCAGGAAGAGAAAATGTAGTATGCTCAATGGACAATTTGGTAAATTTCTTTGGTGAAATACTTATGCTAATATTTGAGCATCCTGGTTTGAAGTTGGAAATTATAGTTTTAGATATTAATGAAACATTACATGTTAGCTTTGTCAAAAACTAATATAATATCAAGACTTCTTATATAAGAATATAATTAGCCAGTTAAAAATAGCATTTAATTGACCCATTTTTTTCTAGTATATTAAATTTAAATTTTAATTATAAAGATATATGCAGCTCTCTATTCCTTACTAGTACTGATAAATTAAATACCTCCAACTTAGTAATGGCAGGCTAGGTTATTTTAATCTACTTACCTAGACAAACAATAATTATTAATAAAAAATATAAAAATCATTCATTCATCCATTCAATAAATATTGATTAAGCACGTATTATATTCCAAGCACTGATGTAGGTATATGGGATACATTTTAATCTAAGATCCATGTCCTTGTTGACTTTACAGTCTAGCAGAATAAAATAGACAGCATTTAATAGACACAGTAAAATAAGTCCAAGTAAATTCTTTAGTATGTTAGAAAAGTGGAAGCTGCCGTTGTCAAAAGGAAAATTTGTGTGGCATAAGATTAATCCAGAGAGCTAGAAATTTAATATGGACCAGCATTTTTTAAGTAAACTGGTCAAGATAGTCTTCTTTATGGAGAAGATGTAGCAATTTATCTTCTAATTTGAAGGACATATTCCCCTATGGTCCTGACCAATGTACCCCCAGAAACTTCACAGAAATAACAGGTCCCTCAATCCCCATAGTTATTTTCTCATCTCATGGCTGCATGAGACCTCCAGTGTACTTATCCCCTCTTGTTGGTTCTGTTCAATCAGCTTGATGTCACCAGTGTGATGTTATGTGGGATGTTCAGCTGACCCACTTCTGACAGAGAGCAACAAATGTAACTTAATCTGAGAAAAAAATGTAAATGAATATTTTAAACATTCCAATATAAGCACAAGCTGTTCTGATAATTTTTCTAACGGGGATGGAAAATAATAAATTCACCAAATCAATGGCATAATAAGGACGTAAATCCTTATTAATTTGCTCTAGCAACAATATCAAGTCCAGCAAATCTTCTGCAATCGGAACTGCTACTTACTCATCTGAGTCTGTGAAAGTCATTCTTCAGGCTCCATCTAGCTTCCGCAAATTGCTGACTGGTGAATTAAAACAGTATACGAGGTGTGACAATTAAGTTCGCTAACTTGTTGCAATGATGCTGCTAACCTTTTTTTGATATCAGAGTGATTATTCACTATGAATTTGTACCAACTGGACAAACAGTTAACCAAGCTTACTGTTTGGAAATGCTGAAAAGGCTGTGTGAAAATGTTGGATGACCTGAACATTTCACCAACAATTCATGGCTCTTGTATCACGATAATGCACCAGCTCACACAGCACTGTCTCTGAGGGAATTTTTAGCCAGTAAACAAATCACTGTATTGGAACATCCTCCCTACTCACCTGATCTGGCCCCCAGTGACTTCTTTCTTTACTTGAAAAAAAGGAAATATTGAAAGGAAGACATTTTGATGACATTCAGGACATCCAGCATAATACAAAAACAGCTCTGATGTCCATTCCAGAAAGAGTTCCAAAATTGCTTTTAAGGGTAGACTGGACACTGGCATTGGTGCATAGCTTCCCAAAGGGAGTACTTCAAAGGTGACCGTAGTGATATTCATCAATGAGGTAGGTAGAACTTTTTCTAGGATGAGTTCGATTTCACGAACTTAATTGTCCAACCTCATATACAAGAGACCTCCATGTATATCCTTTAGATTGGTGGCTGTAATCTGTATCATTCACCCATAGGAAGCAACATTATTGTTGATTTACTGTTTTGGCTAGGGTGGTGGGGCAAACAGTCGGAGGTTTTGGGCATTGTATAGAATCTGCACCAGTACCCAAAAAATCAAAATGGTGAGCATAGGTCTGACCAGATCTAATGGGAGGAAACAGAGATGCCACCTCTGGATAGAAAGAACATGCATCATATTGTAAGATCATCATGTAGCATGGGAAATATTGCTCTAGCCATTGTGAAATGTACAATCTTACAAAGTGAGTGGAAAAAAAGAAAAGAAAGAAAGAAAAAACAACTACTATGACCAGGACAGCACTCTGTAAAGATTTTGCTTTCTTTTTCCTATAAGTGATAAATGCCATTTAACTTTTGTCAGCAAAATTTGACATGGAGAGCAGAGGTTGTATTTGAGAAGACCAAAATATTCAATGTTGTCAAATCAAAGGGTGTTATAAGAAGTCATCTCTGTGAGAGTTGATGAGAGCTGTGATCTAGGGTAGTGAGAGCAGAGATGAAACTAATTAGACTTGAGAGATATTTAGGAGATAATGCGTGGGAAGAAATTGAATAGAGGAGGGATAGGAAACATAGACATCAGTGGTAACTCCGAGATCGCTGGCAGTGCAAACTGGTGAAGAATGCTAGTTGGATGAGGAACATGTTCGGATGACAAAGATCATAAGGTTTATTTTGCAGATTTTAAAACTGATGTGTCTTGTAAGCCTTCAACAGAAGACTGGATAGTCAAGTCTTTATTGTCGTAGAGAGGCTAAGATTGGAGATTCAAATACAGAGCATACCAAAATAATGTGTACACATTTTAAGAAAGGAAAAAAAGTGTTTTAAAATTGTAATACTCAATATATACAGATAACAAAAGATGAATACACGTCACGTGTGACTTCTGCAATTGGAATCTTTTGAGCAAATGTCATACTGTACATTGCTATCGTAATTCAATTCAACTTTGAAAAGTAATACATAGATAATCTTTTAAAATGTGCATATATTCTTTTGGCACCCCCAGTATGTTGGGCAGCTAGAGGTGTTTGAAGCTGTGGAGATTAAATCACTTAGGGAGAGATTGTGGAACGACAAGAGAAGGTGTTCCAAAGCAGAAACTTGCTATTTCATATTATTTCATTATCTGATACATTAGAATGAACCTGCAAGGACAGTGATAATGAGAGAACAAACAGGCGAAGAGATTTTGTTTTATTTTGTTTTTCACAGAAGTCTCTTGTTTCGTGTTAGTGTTAATACTATATTAAGCATAATGTAATTACTGAAATGAATTAATACAATGTAGGAAACTTCACCTATCATCTAAAAATCATGAAATAGGTAAATGTGCACTCATGGATACTACTTTTGGAAAGTATTAAAAGAAAATGTCAGTATTGGATTAACTAGAACCTCTAAAGTATTGCTGTAAAATGGGTACTAGATCTTCCCCCAACATTTTAAATCCTGAAGCATACTCTACACAAAAGCTTAACAATATGTAGGCAATATCTAGATAATAATATCTAAACTGTCCTCCATGGCCTAAGTACAAAAACTACTAAATGAGATCCTGGAAAACTTGTAAAAATATACGAGAAATTTGTTTCAATTGGTGCTATTTGGATATTTCTAGAAAACTGGTGGTAAGGCAAACCAAATTTGTTTAAATTGTAAACATTTTCCCCAAAGTCAACATTTTAAGGAGTATCATAAAGAATAATTTTAAAGTATCATAAACTATGTTGTTGGACTGATTTGTCACAAATTAACTGAATTAATAATAATTTTTCTGAAAGTTCCAGTGATTTCTTCTTGGTTGAAACAAAATTGTGTTCTTGTTTAATAACATAATAAGACATTATTATTAGTGTAGGTTTGTTCAGTTTCCCAAATTTTATTTTAGACTTTTATCTGACTATAGTCATTGTGTCATTAAAACTACTAAGATCTTTATGTAATTGGGCAATCAATAACAACGGAAGAGACAATGAAATTTTTTTATTAGGATGACTAGTTCTTTAATCCCATGTATGGCTTACATGGGTACTTTGAATTTTACCTTAAACAATGGTGGATTATTATTATTAATCACAAATTTAAAGAAGTTAGGTTAGTTGAATAAATAGAGGGAAAAAGGAAAAACATGTAAAAAAAGAAATATATACAAGGTACAAGATGAAAGAGAGACAGAGAGGACTAAGAAGGTGAAGTCACATTTTTGTTCATTTAGTGCAAAGATATTTTGGGGGTGATTATCAACAAGGAAATGAAACATCTGAGGTTCTAAATGATTGCTGGCATTTTCTAAAGCTTGCAGAATTAAATAATGGTTATTAATTCTGATATGCTCATGAGTGATGTTGTGGAAAGAAAACAGTCTGGGAGTCAGAAGTTTTGTTTCCTGTCTGGCTGACTCACTGGTTGTGTTTGCGGCCAAAAACTAGCTTCTGAAGATCAGATCCACACAACTAACCACCAAAACAGAACTTACCAGTCACTGCAGTATTTGAAATTTATGTCCAGCTGCAATTCTTTCCATTATTCCCGCAAATTCTAAGCTAGAGTAATAACAAAATTTAGGTTGTTCGAACATTTCAATGTATTGTATGATTTCAAGCTCGCCTGGTAAATGCCAAGCTTCATGAAAGTAAGGAATTTCTGTATCCTAATTAGCATTGTTTAGCCATCACCTAACAAACTCAGCACATACATGGCTCTGCATAGTTATAAGAGATTTGAGGTATATTTACAGTTTATCCTATACCTCATATCTGAGGTTCCAAAAATGTGATTCTTTTCTGTACCCTCATCCTTTCCTCTGAACTCTTTCCTCCCTTTTTCATCTGCTTAATTATATGTATTTTCACGTGTAAGATTCAGTGTCTTTCCCCGATTCTCCAGGACTTTGCCGTGTGTGTGCGTGTGCGCGCGCGCGCGCGCGCGTGTGTGTGTGTGTGTGTGTGTGTGTGTGTCTGCTCATCAGGAATTTTTGTTGCAAGGGGCAGTGAACCAGACTAAATTGAGCCAGGGAGTATAAATGTTTTTGGGTGTTTTTTTTCTTTCTATTAATATAACTAAAATTTCAGAGCCAGAAATGGCTTAAAGCACAGCTGGATCCAATCCTTCTATAATGCTTCCAAGATCTAGTCTCTCTGTCCCTGTTATGCTCATCTTTCTTCTATGCTGTCCGATCACTCTCCACTGCCGATCTCTCAGTATTAAGGACTCTAGCAGTTCCAGCTTAGTATCCTCTTAATTTCTGGTCCAAAGGAAAAAAAATGAACTTTCCTTTCCTCCTGATTTTAGCAAAATCCAAAGATTATGTCTTGTTGGCTGACATGGCTTATACATCTGAACCAATCACTGAGACCAGAAAGATCAAGGTTCTAATTGGCCATGCATAGTTTATATGTTTATCCCTGATATTGGAGGGTAGGTGTGTTTGCTTTCAAACCATGTAGACTGAAAGTACCAAAGGGGTGATTCTCTTAAACAAAATAAGATATTGTTACTAAAAGAATGGAAATAGACACACTGAGTCAACAAAAACAAATGATTTCCCGTACAGTACATAGGTTAGTTTCTTGTTGGGTACATATACAATATTCTCTATTCCTGCTATCACACTATATTATAATTTCCTTACTATATAAGAACAATAGAACCCAAGTCAAATTTGCCCATATTTTTATCTGAGCTTACATCAAAGTAGCTGGAGTACACAATCTGTGAAACAAATTTAAGTGCTTGCTGAATGAGTGAATAATTAGATAGGGCAAATAATTGTACCTCTTTTCCAGTTGCTATTTCCTCTTAAAATTTAATAAAAGGAGTATACTAATTAGGATAATTGTATTAATGGTCTAAATTAGTATAATTAGAATAATCAATGTAATGATAATACTGGTATTAAAACTTTGTTATATTCTTACATGAGTTGATATCTATATATTGTTAGAATATACTTGACCCATAATGGGCCCTCAATAAATGTTAGCGGTTACCATTATCTATTATCAGACCTCTGGGACAGTACATCTCCATGTAGCTCTAAGGTTGTATAAGTCCCTGTTAGCAGTTTGTTGATTGATACTAAGATACGAGTAAACACTTTGAAATGTCTGGGGTTTTGTTTCTGCTTCTAATGAAATTACTTTCTAATATTGTTTTCAGAGCATTTCTCCAGAGAACATAACATGATGTTTTGCTCTCAACCCATGCAGGATGAATGATCTGGAGTCATTAGAATATGGTATTATGCACAAACAACTAGGCAGGAATTCTATTACAGATGATTAGTCGACCGTGAATACAGCACCCAACAGATGGACAGCTCCAATGTACCACATGAATTATGTGCATTACAGCTGTAGCTCTGGTAAAAATCTAAAATATTCTTGATGAAAAGCTGCACTTTTCTTAAGATTCCTGACAGGAGATACCAGTTAAGTTTTTTACTGCCATAGCACATGGCACAGGAAGAACTGATTACCTCGAAGAAAGTATAGAAAAGTCTGCTGTGTTAATTTTATATTTAAGGAACTTTCCATATTTACATTTTGAACACCTGTACTATATTTTCTGATGTGTAGTTTATGCACCTACCACTCAAAATGAACAGTGGTAAAATTGTTCAGGCTATTAGCTAATGGTAGGAGAATGTGTTTTACGTGGGTCTATAAAAAGACAAAAAATTAAAATACTGAGATATTGAGATTTTAAATGGTCAATTGCTTATGTTCACTAGCTGAATAAAACCAGTTTGCAGATTTACTCGATTATGGGTGTTTATTTCAAAGGTAATTTCAAGGACCATTGTTGCACATTTACCTACCATTGCTGTAACAAGTTCTCCAAGTTCTGTTACATCTGAGTACTGAATTAACTGAGACCTGAAGAATAAGAAAGTCCATATTAGAATTAGTTTAAACATTCATTACTAGGATGAAACATATATTTTATGCTAATATCAAAATGTCTGTCTTTGAAGATTATAATGATTTCATTGAGTGCAACTTCCTTGAGTACATGAAACTTAACAGCTTTATTTTTATATATGGTACTATGTTATTTCATTCATTTTAAAAAAGGATTTTCTTTGTTTGTTTGGAGTGGTTGTTTTCTTTTTTCCCCCACTGATCCATCTGTGTATCTAAAGCTTCTGATAAGTATAATCTCATCTTTATTTATTTATTTTTTCACAGAGAGAGTTTTTTTATTTAAAGTTAATGAAGTAGTAATTAAGAAAAATACAAGCTGAAAAGTTTCAAAGAGTATTTTCTGACTGAAATATATTCACATCTTTAACAGTTATGTTCATAATGTTTGATGAAGAACATTCTTCCTTATTTTACATAATTTTGAAGTCCATCATGTAATAAGAAATCAGCACCTACATATTTAATTTTATTAAGATAAACACCATTTATTTGATGGAAGAACAGAATAAAAGTATTTCCTTCAGAATATAGTCTAGTAAAATCTTATTTGTACTATAGTAAATCTCATAAATAATATGAAAATGTTTCAAAGATTGTGTCATAAAATGGAAAACAGTACAATTTAAATATATTTAACTATTTTCAGGAGTCATATTTTTAATATTTTGTCCTTTATCCTAAATTAGTGATGTTTTGTGAAACTAAAATCCAAATATATATTTTGTAAGTATGCATGCTGAATATATGCATATATATTATTCACTTGAATATTGACTATATATCTATATCTATATCTATATCTATATCTATATCTATATCTATATCAAACACTGACACTTTCCAACTTTGTCAACTTTAGGTGTTGGATGTACACAAATGAAAAAAGGAAATGCTATACTACCTCAATTAATTTATTATTTAAATATGGAAAGGCAATCATTAATATACCAGGTCTGACAATTAAGTTTGTGAACTCATCCTAGAAAAACTGCCACATACCTCACTGCTGAATATTACTATGGTCACCTTCGAAGTACTCCCCATGGGAAGCTATGAACCGATGTGAGTGCTTAGTCCACCCTTCAAAGTAATTTTGGAACTCTTTTTCTGGAATGGCCATCAGAGATGTTGTCATGTTACTCTTGAGGTCTTGAATGTCACCAAAATGTCTTCTTTTCAATATTTCCTTTATCTTTGGGTAAAGAAAAAAGTCATTGGGTGCCAGATCAGGTGAGTAGGGAGGGTGTTACAATACAGTTATTTATTTACTGGCTAAAAATTCCCTCACAGACAGTGCCGTGTGAACTGGAGCATTATTGTGATACAAGAGCCATGAATTGTTGGTGAAAAGTTCAGGTTATTTTTGTCTAACTTTTTAACTCAGCCTTTCAGCACTTATAAATGGTAAACTTGGTTAACTATTTGTCCAGTTGGTACAAATTCATAATGAATACTCCCTCTGATACAAAAAAAAAAGCAATATTGTTGCAACAAGTTTGCAAACTTAATTGTCAGACCTCGCATAGTACAGAATAAAAACTATTATACTAAGTATATTGTTAAAATATAGGGGTACAAAAACAGGGTAATTAATTCTGCCGAGAAATGCCTATAGGGATATTTGATCAGTGACTGGTAAAATAAGAAACTTTACAATTCTTTCTCTGGAAGCCACCCTCATATCTCATGCATAGAATATACTAATCCCCCTTCATTTGTACCACCACTGAACCCTGGATATAGCCTTATTATTTCTTCACAATTCTATATTTGTAAATTATTTATTTACTTGTATATTTCCTTACCTGGACTATGATTTTCTTGGACTCCAAGAAGTAATTATTTTCATTGTTATGTTCTCAGGAAATAATTTCTGAGAAATTTATAAGTTGCTCCATATTTCCAAAATGATTTAATTGGCATAAAATACACACATAACTCTACAAACTTTAGTATTGCTATAATATCATTTTTTTTTCCTTCAGAGTTGCAATAGACTTCAACTGAAGGATGAATTGAAATTAATCCAAAGAGTAACCTTCCAAAATATAGAGGCATTATCATACTTGTAACGAATTGGTATTTTAGCTATGCTTTACATTTAATTATAAATGAATATTTGTGCATACATATGAATACATGTATGTCAATAAACAATTAGTCAAATAATTGTTATAGCAGGGCATTTTTCTTATGCTTTTAAAATATTTGTTTTAGGTTACATTTGTATTTTTTGATATCCCAAGAACACTTAAGATTGTATTTTAAAAATTAATATTTACATTAATGTTTGCCTTAATGCTATTATGACACCTTTTTCTCACTTTTTGTTTTAATTAATTGACTGTTAAAGTTCTTTTTCTCACTTTTTGTTTTAATTCACTGAATGTTAAAGTTCTCATTTTATAGCACAGATGTAGAATATTTTCATCAATATGTTCTATTGGTGAATGATGATATGGACAAGAATTTAGTGTTATAATATCTATTCATATCTAGTTTAGATACTATAATGATTTAAGGTGGATGCTTGTTATGGACTGAATATTTGTGTCCCCAAAAATTCACATGTTAAAACCCTAACCCCCAGCATTTAGAGATGGGGTTTTTGGGAGGTAATTAGGATCAGATGAATTCATGAGAATAAAGCCCTTTGACGGAATTAGTGCCCTTATAAAAAGAAAAGATGCTAGAGACCTTACTTGTTCTCTTTCTCAGCCATGTAAAAACACAGTGACAAAGTGGCTATCTGCAAGCCAGGAAGACTGCCCTTACCCAAATCTGTCCATGCTGACACTCTCATCTCAGATTTCCAGCCTCCTGAACTGTAAGAAAATAAATGTCTGTTGTTTAAGTTGCCCAGTCTGTGGTACTTTGTTATGGCAGCCAGAGCCAACTAACACAGTTCTGAAGAACAACATGCTAGGTGGTAAAGTAACTTCTCATGTTAGAAGACAGAGAGGATTTTCATAGATTATTTCCACAATTTAGTTTAAAGATATCAAATAAGAAAGCAGTTGCAAGTGTATGTATGTATGTGTTTGTATACGTATTTGTGTGTGTGATTCTACTAATCCTGGATTTAAAAAATAAATGTACTTCTTTGAGATGGGTGTGAAAAATCAGGAAGCAAGGTTTCTGTGAAGCTCATTAGCTGTGGAGATAATAAAATCTCCTAAGTTACATCAAGCCATTCTGAACTTTCCCTTCATCAATTAACTTGTCAACTCCAGTGACCATAAATAGTGAGTTGTCCTAGTAACAGTAACAAATATCAGGCAGTCTTTCAAAATGTTATAATGTTTTTGTCCATCTAACAGCAATCACCAAGTTGAGGATGTTATTCAATTCATATTTTGGCACAGCAAATTTTCCAACTAATATTTAATCAAATTGTTTTTTCTCAGGGGTGAATTTTATATTTTCATTAAATATTAATGCATGCCTTTAGGTTCAAAATATGAACATATATTTTGTTTCGTCTAACCATTCCTCAAAAAAGAATATATTACGTTCAGTGAAACATGATGAAGAAATTACAGAAAAATAACAGAAATGCAAGTATTATGACAAATGAAAAGTTAGTATCTTCAATAAAAGTAATACTCTAAAATAGAAAGCATTCCCTTTCTTCATTTCTCATTAATACGTCCATGGTAATATCTAAATTAAAAACATACACAAAAAATTATAGATAGTTATAAGAATTTTGTAGATTTTGGCACCCAAACGAGGATTTTACAAAGTTTTTCAAGAATAGAAAAATATTTAGAACTAGAGCAAAGAAAGGCCCACGAGATTTGTATCTTACAGCAAAACTATATAACTAATGTGTGAACAATTTGGTCTCAGTTAAAACCAATGGACTTCTCTAATTTGGAGACATTTGCCAATCAGGATGATGTGGGCCTTACCTGTAGGAGAAGCAGAAGCCTTAAGAACATGAAAATTATTTCAGGATTAGTCAGTGGAGCTACTGTTAAATCTAGTTAACTTAGTAAAACCAATTATCCAAAGCCAATTCATAGAAACCCAATTGTCAAATAGCCACTTCAATGAACTTGCTTGTTACTTTTAATTATTTATAAGGTTCCTTTTAATTCATATTAATTACAAAGTGTAGTGTCATTCATATTAATTAACAAAGCAATTCAACAGGATCCTGAACGTTTTTATGACATTTTGGTTGACCTTACTTCTTTTCTCTTGAAACATCTGGGTACTAATTCCAAAAAATGGGAGAACAATGGGCAAGAGTGAAAGTGCTGACATTATTCAAATTGCCTTATAAATAGCTCATGATGTAATGTTGGTAAATCTATAAGTTGGTTAAAATTTGAAAAACGGTTTTATCAAAAGATGAAGCAGCCATTCAGGATTTTGACTTTTAGGAGATAAATTTTGAGGAATCCATCTCCTTCTGGCTACTATCTTTGATAACTCATTGCCAAGGGCCCTTAGAGGGCCATTTTCTAGCTTTGTCAGGATACAAGACCAGGTTCCTAAGACCTAACACTGACCTAAAAAGGGAGGGAAATCCTCAACAGAAGATAAGAAGTGCTTGAAGTTTGCAAAAATATTTAGCTTCCCTTGATCTTTGTAACAGAAAGTAAATCACAAGGTCTTTCCCTCAAATTTTAACCCAAGTCTGTCATTTAATTTGCTTGGGAGATTTAGACCTTTTATCTGTACAAAAGGGAATTGATTTTTTTTTTCTCCAACTACTACTGCTAAAAACTTAGATGGACACATCATCTATCATTCTTGTCAGAGATTCTAAGGGAATCTACAAGTATTTATGTTTAATAGAAAGGAGAGAAAGAAAATGCACATACCTCCAAGATTGGACTTGTAAATATTCTTTATTCAAATATGAGTTTTTAATAAAACAGAATGGCTTAGATCATCTGAAGTACTAAAAAAGATGAAAAATTGCCTGAATTTAAAAGGAAAAGCATGGTGCTGAAATAAATTAACTGCATACACATGAAAAAAGGTTTGTTTTCTTAGTAAAATACAAAATAATAGTCCTGTTATTAAAAAAAAAAAAAAACAACAGATAAAAGGTATCAAAAGGTAAAATAGACAAAACAAAGCCTATATTTTAGGCAATTTATGATTGAAAAACAAAACAAATGAATAAACAGAATTAAAGAAAAATAAACTAATAGAAACTGATATCAAACTGATATTTTCCAGAGGGAAGGGAATTGGGGAGATGGGTGAAAAGGGGGAAGGAGAATATCGTCAATAATATTATGATATGTTCACATGGTGACATATGATGACTTGGCTTAGTGAGGTGATCACATTGCAAAGCATAAATGTTGAATCATTATATTGCACACATGAAATTAATATAAATTATATACCAACTATAGTTAAATAAATGATTATAAAAATAGAATATAGAAAAATAATTAGATTTAGATTTTGCTGCACCATATATCTCTAGATAGGATATGCAGATATTCCAATAATTGATAATTAAGTAGCCTTCTTTTATCCATAAATACTCTACTCTGAGATGTCTAAAGACTTTTTCTTTCCTCCCCATTGTCAGCTGAACCTTCTAATTTAATTTGTATCCAGAGACTACAATTCTCAATAGCAACATAGGGTAAAGGAGAGATGGTTAGAAAGTCATTGCATACTAAGATGTAAAATTGCATATGCTGGGGCAAAGGAAAAAATAAGAGTACTGAAAAAAGTTCACGTTGAGTATGGACTTGTGTGAGGATACTGCTTTTTATAAGTTGTTCCTGGACATGAATAAATGAAGATAGCAGCATATTTCCCACTAAACACAAATAACTGATGATTGTACCTTAGTTAATAGTGCCACACAAGATAGTTGGAAAAAAACGAGTGTGTATAACTATAAATTTACCCTCCAGCTTTATATCCTAGTAGGCAAATCCAAATATACTAGGTAAATGCTAAGATAGTAAATGACTTTCCATTGACTCTATCTGTTGGCAGAAGAGTCTAAAAGGATTGTTTTCCATTGATTTAAAAAAAAAAAAGGGGGAGCAGAATGAGAACTATGGGGAAAAACAACAACAAAATTGAGCTGATACCAGAAATAAAAAAATAAAATAAAAACAATTCTAAATTTTATAGGGAAAATCATAACTCTGAGTATAAATTAGTAGAGATGAAAATAAACGTTAATATTTCCCCCCATATTTTCAATAAAATTTCAGCAGTAATGGCTTCATGGCTTCTATGCAATGACAAGTGGAAGGATGTAATGTGCAAATTGACTGAAATAAGAAAATCCAAAAAATAAAAATCACAATAGCAAAATTGAAATCTGCTTGGAGGCATTTTCCAGTCAAGATGAACTAAACAAAATGGAAAAAAGCAATTTACCAGAGGCAGAGTTCCAAACACCGGTTATAAGGATGCTCAATGATTTCAGGGAGAAGTTCAACAAAGAGATAGGAAACATAAAAATGGAGATGGAAAACATAAAAATGAACCAGTCAAAAATGAATAATACAATATTTAAAATAAAGAATACACTAAAGGAAATCAACAGTAGATTAGATAAAGCAGAGGATCAAATCAGTAATTTAGCAAATAAGGTAGCAGGAAATACCCAGCTATCAGAACAGCAAAAAAACAAAACAAAACAAACAAAAAAATCCTACAGAAACAGAACAGCAAAAAATCAGAAGAGCAAAAAGAAAACAAAAACAATAACAAAAACAATCCAAACAAAAAGCCCCATTAAGGGGCCTCTTGGACAACATCAAGCATATGAACATTTGCATCATAGAGTACCAGAAGGAGAAGAGAGAGAAAGAAATTGAAAATGTATTTGAAGAATTAATGACAGAAAATGTCCCTAACCTAGTGAAGGAGAGAGACATACAAGCCCAGGAAGCACAGACAGTCTCAAAAGAGATGAGCCCAAAGAGGCCCACACCAAGACACCTCATAAATAAAATGCCAACAATAAAATTAGCCATGGGGATGTAGGGTATAGCATGAGGAATATAGTCAATAATATTTTAATAACTGTGTATGGTGTCTGATGGGTGCTATGTTTGTTGGGTTGATCACCTCATAAGTGACATAAATGTCTAATCACAGTTGAACACCTCAAACTAAAATAATATTGTATGTCAACTGTAACTGAAAAAATAAAGAAATACTTTAAAAATCTGCTTTGAGAAAATGTTGGGAAATGAGAACTTACTCACGGATTGAAAAATTTTCAAATACAAGATTGAGAACATTTGAGAGAGTAATGTTGAGCGAAACAAGTCAGACAGAAAAAGCAGAGAACCATGTGATTTCACTGATATGTGGTATATAAACCAAAAACAACAAAAGAACAAGACAAACAAATGAGAAACAGAAACTCATAGACACAGACAATAGTTTAGTGGTTGCCAGAGGGTAAGGGGGGTGGGGGGTGGGGGGTGGGAGATGAGGGTAAGGGGGATCGAATATATGGTGATGGAAGGAGAACTGACTCTGGGTGATGAACACACAATGGGATTTATAGATGATGTAATACAGAATTGTACACCTGAAATCTATGTAATTTTACTAACAATTGTCACCCCAATAAATTTAATAAAATAAAATTAAAAAAAAAAAAAAAAAAAAGATTGAGAACATTTCTCACGATATGAGGAAATACCAAGGAGTGGTAAAAATGTTATGAGGGATAAAGACAGACTAGAGAAAAAAATGCTCAAGTTGAAAGAGTTTTTCCAAAGAAAAGGACAATAAATTAATCAAAACTGTTAATTAAAGCTTTTAAGTTGGTACAAAAGTAATTGCAGTGTTTGCAATTATGTTTAACCTTTTAAACCGCAATTACTTTTGCACCAAAATAGAAGAAAATCTTCCACACTGGATAATTATGATTTCAGGGATAAACAACAAAATCTTACATCTAAACCCCAAAAGTTATGTACAACACAAAAGCAAAAGCAAAACAGCTTCAGAATTTTTACCTGTATCATCGAATTCCAGGAGATATTCAAAGTGTCATTAGCATTTATAATGTTTAGAACAGAAAGGGTAATATCCCAAGGATTCTACACCTAAATAAATTATTGTCTCTGTGAGAAGACAAAGGGAAAACATTGACAGATATACAAGATTCTCAAAAATACACTGTTATTTCTCCCAAAATGAAAGATTAAACAATTATTAATATTCTTTAGTGAAAAACATAATTAATCAGACCAAAATTGGGATTGGAAACACATGACAGATATAGTGAATGAGAGCCCTTGTGTGGTTTGCAATTAGAACACTGGAATAATGTTCTGTGCAGATTATACTGAAACATCTTTGCTGATGTTATCTAACGGATCTGAGGAGAAAATGTGTCTCAATATTCCGTCACTTAAGGCTCACAACCAAGTGTGTCTCCAGGATCCCTTTAGCAAAGGCACAGCTATGAAGGATGTGTACACATATTGCACAGAAACAACATTCTGGTAACTGGACTCCAGCTCCACTCAGCAACCATCTATATCTGTACACGTGTTCCTTTGATGTCAAAATTATACTCTGGAACTATATAGATGACATCCTGATAAATTCCATGCCTTCTTTGCTCTTGCCTATTACAAGCTATGGGAGACTGTATTTCAGTGGGTCATATAAATGGCAAGTATCATAATTGGGGGAATTTTTATTCTGATAAAAAGCACATATAAACATGTTTACGTTGACACCATGATATGGTCATGGAACTGTCTTTTTCAGCACCAGGCAACAAGTGGCCATCATAAATTTGTACACAGAGTGTGGCAAAAGTCTACAGAGCAAGTTTATCTCCCATTTAGGAGATACTAATGACCACCTGTTCATCGTACCTGTGGAGATTGTTTCTATACCTTACTCTGACAGTGGAAGATCGGGATATCTTTAATAGTTTTATAATTTAGCCAACTATCAAAACTTTGTTAATAAACAATGTATCTGTCACCTGTAAGTTTATTCCCTCTAGAGTGAAAAAATCGTTATATGCAATAAAGATATATAGGAAAATACATCTATTTGATTTTATTTCTTTAATCTTCCTTTGATCAGAGCCCATCTTGCCTACGCACCTCATTATTTCCCCTGGAATGTTACAGTTATATCTTAGTTTCTTTGTCTTCAGGCTCACTACAAGTCTGTCAATCCTCAAAACTGTCTTGTGAGCTATCAAAAAATGTAAATCTGACCTTGTAAGTGCCACTTCTGTTTTCAAACTCTTCAGTAAAATGCCATTTGCCAAAACAAACAAACAAACAAGATAAAGATAAAGATAAAACTTTAAAACAAGTAGCACAGAATCCCAGGCCCTTCATGATCTTCTCTAGTTTCTTCTCTGAAATAGTTTTCTACCACTTCTTTTATACCATCCTACGTACAAATCTTATTAATCACTTTCACTTGCAAAATATTCCTTCACTGTAAAACAGATATTATACCTAAGTTTTTCAGAAATATGGTAAAAGAATACTCAACTGTACTAAGAAATTATATTTATTCCATATTTACTGGTAAAGGTTTTCATCTCTAATCTTCAACAAAGCTGTTTCAATTATTTCTTTGTTTTTTCATGCCTTTGATGTGTATGGTATCCCAACAAAGAAGGTAAGTATTGATAGTATCTAACATCATGCAAAATAATTTCAACCACAAATAATCAGTCTATTCCCAGTGCACATCTATGCAGATTTTAGAAGTATGTTTTCACATAGTGTTTGTCCATACAGACACAGAAATAGTTGCTGTTATTTCATAGTGTGTGCACACATAGCTTGTGGAATACAGTATTTGTTGTTGTTGTTCTTTGTTTGCTTGTCATTTATATATCAAGCAATGTATTTTACACACAGCAAAATTAATTTTATAAAATGTCCTTTAATTTCATAGACAATATGAAACATACTGCATAAGAAAATTTCAGCTTTGCAGTACAATTTCAAAGTTTATATAAATTGAAATACAGAGGTTAAACACTGGTGTACTGATAGCATTTTTGAACTTTGGATAAAATGTTTGTTAATTCTTGTATATGGTGTAAGAAGGTGATCTAATTTCATGTATCTGTCCAGTTTTCCCAGCACCATTTATTAAATAGACTGTCTTTGCCCCAACGTAAATTCTTGCTTCCATTGTCATAAATTAAATGACCGTATAGGTATGGATTTATTTCTGGCCTGTCTATTCTGTTCTATTGATCTATGTGTCTGTTTTTATGCCAAAACCATGCTTTTTTGATTACTGTAAACTTGTAGTATGATTTTATGTCAGGTAGCGTGATATCTCCCGCTTTGTTCTTATTTCTCAAGATTGTCATGGATATTCGGGGTCTTTTATGGTTCCATATAAATTTTAGAATAATTTTTCTAGTTCTATGAAAAATGTCATTGGTAATTTGATAGGGATTGTATTGAATCTATATATTGCATTAGGTGGTATGGACATTTTAATTATATTAATTCTTCCTATCCATGAGCATGGTATATTAAAGACTTAAATGTAAGACCTGAAACCATAAAACTCCTAGAAGAAAATATAGGAAGTTTATATTTGCAGACACTACCCTTAATGATATTTTTACTGATATATCCCCTCAGGCAAGAGAAGTAAAATAAAAAAAACATGGGATTACATCAAACTAAAACTTTTTTTCACAGCAAAAGAAACTATCAATAAAACAAAAAGACATCCTAATGAATGGGAGAAGATATTTGCCAAAGAACATCTGACAAGGGGTTAATTTCAAATATTTATAAAAAACTCATACAGCTCAACACCACAAAAACAAACAATCTAATTAAAAAATGGGCAGAGAACATGAAAAGACATTTCTCTCAAAATCCCAAATGACAGCAGAAACTCCAATCTGCTTTCATTAAAGCAGATTGGTGCAATCACTATGGAAAACAATACGGAGGTACCTCAGAAAAATGAAAATGGAACTACCTTATGTCCCAGCAATTTCACTCCCGGGTATCTATACAAAGAAATCCAAAACACTAATTCAAAAAAATATATGAACCCATATGTTTATGGCAGCACTATTCACAATAACCAAGATATGGAAACTATTGAAATGCCCATCAATAGACAATTGGATAAAGAAACAGTGGTACATTTATACAATGGAATATTACTTGGCCATAAAAAAGAATGAAATCTTACCATTTGTAACAACATGGATGGACCTAGAGAATTTTATGCTATGTGAAATAAGTCAGACTGTGAAAGACAAATACAATATGATCTCACTTGTATGTGGAATCCAAAGAACAGGATAAATGAGCAGACAAAACAGAAATAAACTCAGAGATATAGAGGGAAAAAAAACTGATGGTTGCTAGATGGGAGGGGGGAGGTGATAGGGGAGAAGGTGAAGGAATTAGAAAGTGCACATTGGTAGTTACAAAATAGTCACAGGCATGTGAAATACAGTTTGAGGAGTATAATCAATAATGCTGTAAAGATTATGTAGGGTGCCAGATGGTCACTGGACTTATTAGGGAGACCAATTCATAGACTGTGTAGATGCCTGAGCACTGTGCTATACACCTGATGCTGAAGTAGAATAATATTGAATGTCAAGTATAATTAAAAACAAACAAAACAAACAAACAAAATATATATATATACATATGTATGTATGTATGTATATATATACATATATACATACATATATATACATATACATACACATACACATATACATATACATATATATATGAGTATATAGTCACGGGATGTGGATACAGGACAGGGAAAATAGTCAATTGTTTTGTAATAGCTATATACGATGTCAGAGGGTTAGTAGATTGGGGGAGAGGGGTTATCACTTTGTGAGGGATGTAAATGTCTAACTATTACATTGTTTTGTACACCTGAAACTAACTAACTAACTAACTAACTAACTAACTAACTAACTAAATAAATAAATAAATAAAACATAAAAGAACAAAAAATGAATATTAGCCAATCTGGAAACCTTACTCCCCATAATATAAAAATGATACTTTGAGATCTAAAATATTTTTTTCACTAAACAAACTATATAAACACTTAAAGTAATTATTAAAAATTCAACTTTAGAATTTATAAAGATTAGTTATAAAAATACATTGGCAGTCACTTTTATAAATGTACCATTCACTACATTACAAAATGGTCTCTAATATAAAATTGGTTTAATAACTAATATTTTAGAATCTGAGAAACCTCACATTAAATCAGTTATAAAATCCTCTTGGAAAACTTTGGTGTGCATCTTTGGAAGGTTTATAAAAAATATTCTAATATCACCTCAAAGGCCTGTAAACATTCCATTCTATTAAAGCACAACAGAATAAGTGATGTATAGTCAACTGCATACCGAATATGGAATAAAAAACCAAAACAAAACAAAAACTATATCTTTGTAGAAAATCACCATTCCCAGAATAACCAAAAAACAAACTTTAAAAGTATCAATTTTTAAACAGTTCTCTTTCCATTGTGATAACAAAAAGTTACAAAATCACCACACTGCTTTCATGTACCTTAGATGCCCTTTCAGACAAGGCCTCAAAAACAATTTAACCCAGTCTGAAAAAACCCTCTCAAATCCAATGACAAACTTATAAATTAATTTAAAAGACTTGACAATAGAACAAGTATATGTAATCAGAACACCTAATTTACATAAGAGGGTGCCAAAAAAAAACTGTATAAACTGTATAAACTGTTTTCCTTTTAAGGAAGGAAAAAAACTGTATTAAAATTGTAATACTCGTTGTATACTGATAACAAAAGGAGAATACAAGTCATATGTATACATTTTTTTTGGCACCCCCGGTATTTAGCTGTGTATTCATGTGTCTTTTATATTTATAATTTAGAATTTATTAGCAGAAATAAAATACACATGCACACAGTTTTAATATATAAATTTTAGGAAATAGTAAGAAATGCAAACCTATAGGGTAATTTGATTTATTTTAAAAATTTCAGTTTACCAAATTTTATCTACCACATTTGGATTATTGACAACAATTGTTATTTAGAAAATTCAAATTGGTGAAAATTCATTTCCTGTTTCTTGAGTATGTTTAATTTTTACAGAGCTTCCAGTAGTGCTGGTAACTTCTTTGAGGTCATTTTCCACTTTATCGTCTGTCACTAGATCTCTTGCATAACATATTTATCTTTGCGTTGCAAAAGCCTAAATAGAAGCTTCATTTTTGACCTTTTAATTTATAAAACTCCACTAAAATGAAAAAAGAAAAAAAAATCCATCCAATTTTTACACAAGTCCACAAAATATTTTCTTTCTTAAGAATCACTTTTATGGGAATAAAGATCATTCAAAGTTTTTAACTCTTCTGTTAGAGTTTTATTTGGATTTTCCAGGACTGCAACTTGATTTTCCAGGCGTTTCACATATTCTTTCTTCTTTCTGCAACATTTTGAGCAGCTTATTTGTTTTTCATCAACGTTATTTCTCTTTTCAATTGGGGGTCTCTGTCTTAGTTTTCTGAGATGTAAGAATCATAGGAGAGAGAAGTCATTGCCAGTTTGTGGCCGTGAAGTTGCTGAAGGAGTGGTTTGGATCTCATATGTCTGCATATCTCCCGATGCAGTTTGTACAACCACCTATTGCTGGGCACAAGTATCTGCTGACCATCAGAAGTCTGTGCATACTGGAGCATTGCTGTACCTTGCTGAGTACTGCCTGAATGTGTCATGGTTAATGTCGAAGTCCCTGGACTCCATCTGTGCCTGGACTGGCCAGATGCAAGGCTCCATTTGGGGTAACGGCAATGCACCCCTCCGGTGCTAGTCTGATAGATGGGAGTTGAAAGAGACATCGAAGTGACAGCAGAAACTCCAGGGTTTTTTCTGTTTCCTTTTCTGTCCCATGCATATTCATTCAGAAGATAGGTCTATCAAAAAAAAATAAAATAAAAATAAAAAAATTCTATAAGATGGGCGCTGTGCTAGGATCTCGTGGGCATCCTGTGAGAAGCCTGTACTATCAGATGAGTCCTGAGATTCCTCACTTTCTGATAAAAATGATACCTGTTGAGCAATATGAGAAATATCACCTCCCTGAACTGTTGAACGTGGTTGAGGTGCTGTCTGTGAAGTGTCACTCCTGTGGGAATCTTCCATAGTCAACTCTATCTTTCTGCCTTGCCACAGGATGGGAAGGAACTTCCACTCCCCGCTCCCGGGTAGATCTGAATTCACTACCTATTTCTCCACCCCTTTACACAACAGGAAGGCGCCTCTCTCTCAAGCGGCTTGCTTGCACTTGTAGTGCTGGGAGAATCAGTGTCACTTAGCCAACTGCTATTTCCTAGGCACTCCGGACCCCCACTGGTGGCAGGATCTACAGCAGACAGGGGCAGGGTGAAATAGTGTTTTGAAAGGAGACTCCACTGGTATCTGATCCATGGAATTAATTTAAACTGACAAAATATTTTTTAAGTGAATTATTCAAGTTGTGCTCAAATTGAAAAAAAAAAAAAATAGGACAAGTAGTTTATGTACGTGCCTCACGCTGAAGAAATAGCTCCCCATTTCCATGTGTGTCACAACAGGGCATTTCAATGGATGAATGGCTTTGAGATCACTTCAAATGCCTTACAGCTTATCCAGAATAAAAATGTGGAAAACAAATATACCCTTGTAGAAATCAGCCCCCAAAAAATCTAGGTGCAAAAACCCATTGCAGGGTATTAAGAAACAAAACAAAACAAAAAATATCAGGGCCACTAGATCAAGCAATGATGCCTCACTCTTCTTAATTATAATTTCAATCATCCTAAGAGTAGGATAAAGCCAGAATTCAGAAAACAGTAAAGGGAAGTAAATAAATGTACTTGATCATTTCTTAATCTTCTCAATTCTGACACATAGTTGAGATAAATGCAATTCTTACTTTTCCACACACATTAACAGGGAAAGTAAGTGATTGTATTTATTTTACCTATGATGAAAAATACAAGAAATATTTAAAACTTCCTAAAGGGAGGTTCTGTTTTGTTATATACCTTATATTAAGTTTTAAATACTATCTTTTCAAATATGTGAAGCTAAATTTATCTGGTTTCCAACATTTCCTGGATATATATTTCAGGTGAAAATATTTTATACTTGACTTACATAATGATTTGAAGCATAATGATATTTATTTTTACTCTCTATCATTACTGAACCTATGCCCAGTTTACACGAATTACTTTTATATAAATCTAGGAAAATCATACTATGGAAAGGAACTGTTTCATTGAGCAATATCATTGATACGTGCCAAAAGCAAGAAAACTATTTTTCTTAACTGCATTATTGCTTCCCCTCCATTCAGTTGAATAATTGAGTTTATGGTGCAATACCTCAATGTCACTTAAGATTACCTCAACTCTGAATCCCCAGAGAACTTTGAGTATGCTAATAGTGAATAGAGCAAGTAAGAAAGAGAGAAGGAAAGGCAATCAAACAAAGAACAAACAAAAAGGAAAAAAAGCTTGTATAGATCATGTAGATAGGAGTGGGAAGGAAAGATAAAACCTATATGATCAAGCTTGGGAAAGAGTGTTTTGTACTAATTTCTCTCGGGTTCCTTTTTCTCCAATTCATTCAACCATCCACTAAAATCTGATTTTTCTCCTCACCCAATTTCTAATTTTATTTTTTTTTAAATGTAATGATTGAGTATGAAATTCCTCAGATATCTCACCCCTTCCTAGAAACTTACTTACATTCACATCGGGTATAAATGCAATTGTGTCCATCTACATTTATTATTTATATCTTTGCTTGCTCATTCAGTATTTTTGTGGCCTCCTGTAGCTTTCAATAGCTCAGCCTCTCAGTCTCAATTAGTCCTTCTTTTAAAACTAGTAATACATGTTTGTGTCTCGTAATAAAAAGTAAATTAAAAAGCGTAAGTCTCAGAATTTCCTTCCCCCAAGATGGAACAAAGTGCATTAAAAAAAAAAAAAAAAAAAAAGATTAAAATGAAATGAAAAATGCCTATACCAACAGTTTCCAAAGCAAAAAAAAAACACAAAAAAAGTGTAAAGTATAATTTATTTAACTTCAAAAGCCAGAGGTGAAAGAAATGAGAAAACTATTTTGGATTGGCACAGAGAACCAGAAAAATTTCATCCCTACATGCATCAACTCCCCAGAATCCACACTGTTGAGATGACTAACTCTGTGAAGTTACAGAACTATGCAAATTTTTCAGCTAAACCAATTACATAGAAGTCTCTATATGTTTGGACTATTGAAATTGGCTGTTGGGGAGACAACAGTGAAGTCAGGAAAGTAGATAGCTTGATTCTCTAAGAAGGAAATTAAATCTTCTTGGTAAAACAATCCAGATATAAGGGTGTGGTATATAACACATAAGTTTGTGGCATACACTCATGTGTAAAAAAATTAACCTATTAAGAGAGACATAAGATTCCAGATATTGGTACAAAGCCAGAACACATTTTTCACTAGATAAATTTCTCCTACCTTACCTTGTCCTTTAGCTACAGAAATGTCAGAGAACACAAAATTCCTGGCTCTCCCTGTATTTGAGAGGGAAATCAAACTGGTATGAGATATAAATAGAAAGAGAATCAAACATTATGAAAAATTATATATGGACAGAAATACCTAAGCACAGACAAGATGAAAAGATATAAAGTAGAAAATATTTAAAATACTACAGCATGAGAGAAAAGAAGACAGAAACAAAAGATATATATGGCAAAAAAAAACCCCACCATAACAGGAAAAGTTAAAGAACCCAAGAAAATGCTATAGATCAACGTAATAAAATAAAAATAAAATTTAAAACTTAAGAAAACATATTGAGGACCAACAAAAACACAGAAAACTAAATTCAATAAATTCATAAATTAATAAAACAGCAAGGATTAGTACAATAGTACAGAAAATTAAAATTAAATTAGTGTAAAAGGGCTTTAAAAACTATAGTGAATACCAATGTAAAATGATAAAATTATTTAGCAGTTATACATAAAGATATATATATATGTGTGTGTGTGTATATATATATATATATATATATATATATATATATATATATATACCGTGTTTCTCCAAAAATAAGACCTAGCCAGACTATCAGCTCTAATGTGTCTTTTGGAGCAAAAATTAATATAAGACCCCGTCTTATTTTACTATAAGACGGGGTCTTATATAATATATTTTACTATAAGACCAGGTCTAATATAATATAATATAATATATATATATATATATATTATATAATATATATATATATATATATATATATATATATATATATATATAATATAATGCGTCCAAAAGACACGTTAGAGCTGAGTGTCTTGTTAGATCTTATTTTCGGGGAAACATGGTATATATATGTATATATATGAGTATATGAGGTCGGACAATTAAGTTGGTGAACTTGTTGCAACGATGTTAACTTTTTTTTGATATCAGAAGGATTATTCATTATGAATTTGTACCAACTGGACAAACAATTAACCAAGTTTACTATTTGGAAATGCTGTAAGGCTGCTTGAAAAAGTTAGACGACCTGAACTTTTCACCAACAATTCATGGCTCTTGCATCACGACAATGCGCCAGCTCACAAGGCACTGTCTGTGAGGGAATTTTAGCCAGTAAACTAATCACTGTATTGAAACACCCTCCCTACTCACCTGATCTGGCCCCCAAGATAAAGGAAATATTGAAAGGAAGACATTTTGATGACATTCAGAACATGAAGGATAACATGACAGCTCTGATGGCCATTCCAGTAAAAAGTTCCAAAATTGCTTTGAAGGGTGGACTAGGCATTGGTGCATAGCTTCCCAAGGGGAGTACTTTAAAGGTGACCATGGTGATATTCAGCAATGAAGTATGTAGGAGTTTTTCTAGGATGAGTTCACTGACTTAGTTGTCAGACCTCCGTGTGTGTGTGTGTGTGTGTGTGTGTGTGTGTGTGTGTGTGTGTATGACGAAGAAAATTCAACATAAGATATAATCCATATTTCTGAAGCAGAGAAGTCAACAGGTGGTAAAAAGATTCATTCAACAATATACTCTAAGGAATTTCCATTATATTGGGAACATTAAAAAATGAACTTTTGATGATATGAAGTGCCCTGCTTCAAGGAGATTTGATACAGAATGTTCAGTACATGATATATTGTACTTAGGTTATTGTTCCTCAACTATAAAGGAATCAGTGAGCAAAACAGAAAAAAAGTCCTGTATTGCCCAGAGATTTAATTCTTTTGGAAACATGGCATAAAACACGCAAAATCAGTGACAAAATTAGTTCTACATGATTTGATCAAGGTATTTTTTATGTTCTTCAAACTTCTCCGTATTTCTAACATTTCGGGGGGGGGGGGGAAGGGGAGAAATCCGTAAGCTGTCATTCACTTTTAATACTGAGTTATCAACCAATCTTTTATTTCTCCCAAGACTATCTTTCTATTTACTGTAAATATGCTGGAGGAAGTTATTAAATATTTGCATTGAATTCCCAAAATCCTATAGGGAGAATAGAATAACACTTCAAAAACTGTATACTTTTAAAAAAATACAAGAATAAATTTTAGAATAAAGTGATTATCTGGCTTTAGGTATAGTAGAGAGGCAATTTCTGCATGTGGAATGTGGAGTCAGACAGTTTCTGGTTCAAGTCCAGTCTGAGTTGTTGAATATTTGGATGACCTTGAGAAATTCACTTCAACATCCCATACTTTGGTTTCTCTAACTACACAATTTGGATAATAAAATCTACCTAATAAGATTAATATGATATAAAGCATGCACAGGGCTTTACATTCTTTCTATTGTTAATATAACCACAGAATACAAGTTGCTTCTTAATGCTATTTTCCTTTCCCATTTACCCTTCTTTTGTTTTATAAGTCAAGAACACATCTGGAAAATGATTTAAACCACAGTGGTGCTCAATACTGCATACACATTAGAATCATTAGGGATGCTTTTTAAAAATACAGATGCGTGAATCCCATCACTAGGGATTCTTACATAATTGGTCTCCAAAGGGACTGAAGCCTCAAATTTTATTTTAATCTCCCTGGTGACTCTTATTTGCAGCCAAGTTTGAGACCCACTTATTTAGAAACAATTTAAATGTTATTGTCTCACTAGGTTATTTTCAATTCCTGTAAATCCTGTCATTTGCATGTTATTGAGTTGTGTTTGCCCTATTAAAACATCCACTATGAATCAAATGCAAATTCTTGTCAGCCTCACCTTCTAAGAATTTCTCAAGCTCATCTACTCACTTTCCCTCATTTTGGCCATTTGGCCTTCATCGTCTTCCACCTGGGTTATTAAATAGTTTCCCTACTGCTATCTCTCTTTCCATGATGGCTCTTCTCAAATTTCTTTTTCAGGCCAGCAGTAGATTCTTACTATTCTACTAAATGTTTTCAATGCTTATAGCTCTGCGCCTTGTCCTTCAATGTCCTCCACCACTTTCTCCTGCTTGACAATAAAACATTATCTCTTACCATTGACGCTACACAATCTGTGTTCAAGTACCATCAAATTGTCGTGTCATAACACTACATGAAATATAGTATATCTTTGCTTATGCCCATGCTGTTTCTTGTCCTTGAAATGTACTTTCTTTCTTTTCTGGGATCCTCCTTCTAGATTTATCTCAGAAATCCAATCCTCCTGAAAAACCCTTAAGCTCCTTGTTCCAGGAAAAGAATACCTCCCCTATGCTCATGAAGCTCACATTGCATGAACCACTCTATTAAAATTATTCTATTAGACTTTAAGTTCCTTAATGAAGCTATAGTGTATATCCTATTTTTTGTCCCTAAAGTTAGCATCTTACCTGTGGCGATCAATATATATGAATTAATTAAATTGGTCCAAGGTTCAAAAAAATATAGTAGCAGTAGAGACTTTGTGCTTTCTAGAATAGAAAAATCCTTTATTGTCAACGGCAATTAAGAACACTTTTACTGAGCTTTTAATCATCTTTTAGTCATACTTATAGCTAAAAATAACTTTAGGATTACCACATGCAGTGATGGAAACATTGTACTCTGCATTTTATGGGGTCATGATTTGTGTCTTGGAATAAATGGAGTATATAAATGGGATCCCGACCCCTCAAATTGTGCAGGTCATCCATGGTGGTCTAGGCTAACTCTAATCAAATATGCTAACATATTGAAGCAGTAACTTTCAAAACTTGTGGAATTTCATTATGCTTATAAGTTAATCGGAAAATATTCATCTCAAATTGAGCCATTTTTGCAAAATTAGTGGAATTGAAAGTATCATTTAAAAAATACATTTCTCAAATTGTTTTTAAATAATGGTATTTCACCAAGGAGACCTCGTTTAACAACTCACCACTTTAAAAAAAATTTTAAAAAGTGGATCTTTTCTGTTCAAAATATTTTTGTTTAATTATTTTAATCGTGAGAAATAAATTTGTAAAATGACAAATTATCAGAAAGCAGAAATTTAAAATGAGCAGACTTTTATTTTTAAGATTTAAATAGTCAACTAGAAAAACTAGTTCTGAGACCATTCTTTCATAATTGATTTTACTGTTATGACAGATGTATACATTCTGTTCATTTTTTTTCTTAAAAAGATCTTTTGACTTTGCCCTACCCAGCAGCCTTCTGCCCCACCCATAGCTTGAGTTTACCTCATATAATGAGTAGCAAAGTATCACAAGGAAGAGAGTCTTAGAAGTATTCTAAGATTGTGAACTTAATAGGATCTTCTCAGAAATGGCAAATTAACAGATTTTAAGATCTGGAGGCTATTTTCTAGACCTTGTTAAGATGATACTTAATCCTCAACTTCAGTCTGGTACATTTTTAAGCAACAGAAACAATCTGAGATCCCACACAGATGCCAAGCCTAAAATATGGCTTGGATAGTTCCGTTTAATGACCTGTTGTCAACAGTCACCTTGTTCAGGGAGATGATGCATTCTTAACACTGAAGCCCCATAATTACCTGGAACAATCCCAAATGCTGCTACAATTTTTTCAGGCTATAAAAATGTTGTCAATGCTGGGTCTGATTAGTCGACAGTTTTGTGACATCTTCTAAGGTTATAAAATGGGGGATTTATTTTGATAGTAGAATCAGATATTTTGCTTCTTGTGTATACAAGAAAGTATTGTAAATACAACTGCCAATTTTCTTAGAATCCACTTTTAAATTCAACAACCGAGTCTGAACAGTCAGTTTTAAAGCATCATGGTTATGACAAGGTTCTGTTTTTTTTTTTTTTAGTTAGGATACATAGTACTTTCTGTTCCCAAATTACCACAAAGATATCAATAGAGACTAATTTAATTTTGGACTTCAGTTCATCCAACAACCAAGCACATTTAAGAAACCACTTTGTCATTTCACTAGCTTTCTTCTCAAGTTTCATCATTATCTTGGTGAATCTTAGAATTTCCACTACATTTGTAGACCAGAAGAACAGTAAAAGTGGAGCTACCTCAGTGCAAGTACACTTATGACTAAGATATTGAGTGAGGAAAGACCACTGGAATCTGTATTTGACTCATGAGCTATTCTAATGGAATAATTTGATATCTGAACTAAATATAGGCATGAAACTTTTATTACATGGAATAGAGTGAAATAAAATTATGTATGTACCAAATAGAAATAATCAAGTAAATCATGATGCATTCCTATTACAAAATATATTTTCATAAACATGTTTTTTATCAAGATAAAAAATATTTAAAACAATGTTAAATGCCTTTCATATAGCACTAAGTATAAAAGAGAACACAAAATTATATATAATAAATTATCTAAAATATGTAATAATATATGCATAAAATAGAAAAATAACACGAAATGTTATAGAATGACTATCTTTATCAGGGAATTATGAATGATTTATTCTGCCTTTACCTGGAATTGCTCTGCATTTTTTGTTGTTGTTGCTATAAATCACTTTTATAATAAAGAAAAAAAATAATTCAGATCACATTAGATAATGCAAACAGAAATAAACTCAAATTTTTATGTTTTAAATTATTTCATGGTGTATTTAGGTTGAAAGGAGAGATTAAATATATGAATAATATAAGTAAATAATACATTGAAAAATATTAACTCATTTAATCCTCATAACAACCTTACTGAGGCAGGTTCTATTCCATACCTGTTTTATAGATGGGGAAACTAAGGCATGGGACACAACATAACTAAGTAACCTATCCAAAGACACACATTCTTGGTGATGGAGCTGGGATTCTAGAGTATATGCTATTAACTAGCATGTTATACTCCCATTTATAATGACTATATAAATTTTATCTGTTTTTTAATATTGGTTGCTTGTCATTTGTTGAATATAAAGTAGGCTTTGTTCAAAAGCCAAATTAGCATTTATAAAATCAACAACCAAGAATAAAATCATTGTTAGTTTCATTTATAGTATCCAAATCTAATAAGCCATTTGTTTTAATAAACTTGATGCCTCTCAAGGAGCACTTTCTCAAAATGTATGACCATGTCATTTGGCCTTGAAATATTTACAGGCCTATTTAATTTTTCAGATGTCTTTCAAATGTTGTAGAATATTAATTACTATAGCCAGCATTTTGTAGAGTCTATGAAAATAATTTCTGTTATATTGGCCTCATAAGCATTTTTTGAATGAAGACACATTTTTTAGAAAGACTGCTGAGCTTGAGTTGTAAATAATAAGTCCTTTATTTCTTTGTTGTTGTTGTTTTTTTTTCATAGTTGATTCAGTTTAATCACTTGGCGTGGATAACTACATGGTGAAATGTACCTCTCTGTGCATATTACTAAGCATTATTGTTGGGGACATATTTGGATTTGTTACTTTGCAGCTGCCAGATATGCCTTATTACATACTGCTTAAACATGAATTTCCAAGAACATGAATAAACAGAGTTTTTGATTACAATAGCTATCAGTCTCACAAGGAAGTGGGTTGTAATTTAGCAAGTTTTCAATTGAAAATGTAAAGAAACTATGCTAACTAAGACCCATGCAAGAGCAGATGTTCTCCTGCTTGGTTTTCAAAAAAAGTTTACATAATTTGAGTGATGTACAGTTTTCAATAAACATATTTCCATAAACATAGATTATTTTCATTCTTGACAGCAAACATTTACTATGCCTTGATATGTGCTGCAAATTCTGCCAGATATTATTCTGCAAATATACAGTCCTTGTCCTCAAAATGCATATGGGACAGGATAAATTAGGGGAAAAAATAAAATGGCTGGATAGCTGGATGAATAGGTAGGAAAATGAATAATAGCTAGATAAACAGATAGATGGCATAGGAATTTGGAGTCTGAAATCTTAAGTGAATACTCTCTTGACAAAGGTAACTTTCTTAATTTTGTAAATTTGGTAATTGCACATCTGTAAAATTAAGCTAAATGGGAATAAAATAACATACGTAAAGCATGCCACAATAAATAATAATAATGGTAGATATCATTATTGTACAAGGAGAAGGGCAATAGATTTGGGATCCACTGTTGTGTTCATTGAGCCTTAGTTAATTACTGGCCTTTTATGGGTTTATAATAAATATGGGTTTTTAGAAGAAAGGTAACATAAAACAATTGCTTCAAGAAATAAAGAGCATTGATAAGGGCAAAAGCTTTAAGGAAGAGTTTTCCCAACAGGACTTAACTTGTGTACATACACAAACATTTTAGGAATTATATAATTATAGAGAGAGTGAAAAGCCAATCCAGGAAAAGCCAATTTTGGAAGCAGACATGTAAAGGTTGAAATTGTAACTACTGAATATATAAGCTTGTTTGTATAGAAAATGCATACATAAATCAAATTTGAGAAATAGCTAGAGTGATCAAATTATGAAGATTTTTATAAATTAAGAATCCTCCAAGTTCATCCATGTCATTGTTAAATGGCAGGATTTCATTCATTTTTGGCTGAATTTTATTCTGTTGTGTATGTACACCATATTTTCTTTATCCATTTATCCATTGATGGACACTTAGGTTGTTTTCTTTTCCTAGTTACTGTGAATAATGACACAATAAACATGGAAGTGTAGATGTTTCTTTGAGATGCTGATTTCACTTCCTTCATAAATATTCTCAAAAGTGGAAATATTGGATCATATGGTAATTCTATTTTTAATTTTTTGAGGAAACCCCATACTGTTTCAACAATAGCTATATTTATTTACATTTCAACCAACAGATTACAAAGGTTCCCTTTTCTCCACACCCTCCTCAACAATTGTTATCTCTTTTCTTTTTCATTATAACCATCCTAAAAGGTGATATCTCATAGTGGTTTTGATTAGTCCCTGATGATTAGTGGCATTGAGCACCTTTTCATGTACCAGTTGGCCATTTATATGTCTTCTTTAGAGACATGTCTATTCTGGTCCTTTGCCTTTTTTTTAGTCAGTTTATTTGTTTTTTTTTTTGTTTGTTTGTTTGTTTGCTACTGAGTTGTATGAGTTTCTTATATATTTTAGATATTTACTCCTTTTCAGATATATGTTTTGCAAATATTTTCTCTCATTATATAAACCTTCATTTTGTTGATTATTTCCTTTGTTGTACAAAAGCTTTAAAGCTTTTTAGTTTATAGATGAACTTAGAGAGAATTATGCTAAGTGAAATAAGTCAGGCACAGAAAAATAAATGCTGTATGATATTACTTACATGTGGAATCTAAAAAAAAACCAACCAAACAAACAAACAAAAATAGTTTGAACTAATACCAACTGAATAAAATGATAGTTACCAGGGGTTGGGGTTGGGAAAAATAGATATTGGTCCAAGAATACAAATTTTTATTTACAACACAAGTAAGTTTTGAGGAACTAATGTACAACATGAATGACTATAGTTAATAATACTGTTGTGTATATTTGAAATTTGTTAACACAGTAGATCTTAAAAGTTCTCATCTAAAAAATTTTTTTAAAGATAATTTTATGAGATGATTGATATGTCAATTAACTTATTATAATAATTTCACAATGTAAAGATATATCAAATCACCACATTGTATACCTTAAATATATACAATCTTATTTGTCAATTATACCTTAATAAAAAGAAGTTAATATAAAAAAGAAAATCATACTGTGTACCAAAAATAAGAAGACATTAAAGTTCTGTGAATGGGAGGATAATGTGTATAAAACAGTATTTGAGAAATACAGAATAAGTGAACAGAAAAAATAGAATCCATGAGAAAATACTAAAGCAAAAGGAAAGAAATAACTAACCTAAACATGCAGAGAACAGCTGTAACTTTATAAGTCACTCATTTTGTGTCAATCATAATGCAATTGTTAAAAATGTCACTTTCTCATGGGACAGAGAAGCAGTTTAAACATTGGAGGGAATTCTTAGTGAAATTTAAAAGACATTTTTTTCAAAATATAGCTAAAAATTAGAAGTTAGGATAATATGAAATGAAAACAAAAATGGCAAGGTAAATGGGGAAGAATCAAAGTAAGAACTACAAAAAACTATAATTCACTAGAATAATTAAAACAGCATTAAATTCAATATATTAAATAGCTGATTAATAAAATGACATAAATATGATAAGTGCTCACAGAATTAGGAAAAGCAAACAGAGATGAAAACAATGAATAAAGATTTTCACTAAGGACAGAGAAGAATGAACTAAAATGAGAAATAGTTATATATTGTAAGATTCTAAAAAAAAATTAAAAAGAAAAAGAAAAGAAACAATAACCAAGACTTAGGAACAAAAGTTACTAAAATTAACATTTATAGAGCTAATAATACGCAGGAAATAATGCAAGTAATTGAAGAGATGTGTGATTTAAAAATTGAAGAAAAATTTAAAAGTCGGGAATAAAAAATTATACAGTTAAATAAATAAAGAGGTTTTATTGAATAAAATCAAGGTTTTATTGGATAAAAGCCCCATGCATTCTCTCTCTATTGTCTGCTTTCATGTTACAATGCTAGATTGGAATAGTTGTACAAGGACCATCTGATCCATAAAGCCTTAAAGATTTTCTATCTAGCCCTTTAAAGAAAATGTTTGTAATCTCTGATGTGTACCAAACCATGCCTGATAAATAGTGGCTGCTTATCATTAGTATTACTTATTCTTTTTTTTTTTTTTTTGAAAACATAGTATTATTTTACTAATTTAACTAAAAATTTCAAGAGTGAATCAAGACATTATTTTCCCATGAAAAAGTATTTCCATTTTAAGTTTGGGGAAACAGCAGGATTGTCTTGCTACACGATAAGTGATTCTTACAGTTATAGCCATTAGAAATTACCCCATCATTCCTGAGTGGGTAATTATTACTTAAAATAACTCTTTCAGAGTGATTATTATGAAATGCACCTATCTTCTGTTGGCCTACTGCTTTATTTATTTCATGTTAAAAGATATTTAGAAACTTTTCTGTCATTAATGGACAAATTCCATTTCACAGATACATCCATTAGTTGCCAAGAATAATTCTGATCTGATAAAAGGATTTTAAATCTGATTTA
The DNA here is from genome assembly GCF_057876585.1 of Rhinolophus sinicus. Classification (NCBI taxonomy): domain Eukaryota; kingdom Metazoa; phylum Chordata; class Mammalia; order Chiroptera; family Rhinolophidae; genus Rhinolophus; species Rhinolophus sinicus. The sequence goes on along the minus strand of NC_142503.1, from coordinate 113,551,443 downwards.
AGACCACTAATTTACATATTAAGTGCTTATGATGGTACATTGTTAAAGACCTTACATCTCCAGGTATCACTTATTCTTATTTGAAGTATTTTTCAACTGTGTCCAGCTCATTTAAAATATATAACAGCATCACAAATAAATGAGGAAGAAATAAATACTTCAATAAAGTCATGAAGAAAATGCAGTGCTTTATAAAATTTAGAAATTTACTATTTGCAACACATCATAATGATGGTGAAAGTTTATATTAGTGAAAACATTTTTTAAAGCAACTGGAGAGTGGACAATAAGAAATGATTATCCTTTCGACAAAGAAATGTCAATTTCTGAAATCTACATTATAATTTTGGAAATAAGAGAAACAAAGATTTACTCTAATTGTGAACATTTTTAAACAATGGAAGACAGCAATGTAGAAGGAGCTCATTTATTACACAGAGTATTATGAACACATTTAATACTTTAGATTTTTAATAAAAATACTCAATATGTTATCTATCCCATTTATTCAGTCATCCACTCACCCTTACCCCAAAAATAAATATTTATTGAGCATCTTCTTTGTCTAGGCACAGTGTAAATAGGAAGTATAATGTATAATGGTAAACAAACACTGTATCTGCCTTCTTGTAGCTTATAATCTATCTATCAAAAAAGAAACAATCATCAATCAAATAGTCATGCAAATGTAAAAACATGCTAAGGAATGTGAATAAAAAGTGCTAAGAAATATAGCATTTAATAATGAACATATTTATTGTTCTGCTATTGAACTAAGGGAATAGTAAGAGGGGGACAGGAAAAGAGCACAAGTTAACTTATTTACATCTGTCACTAGGGATAAAGTGCACCTCCTGAGGCATGTTCTTTGTAGCCCTGTGAAGAAAATTAATCTGGCCATGATAGATAGTATAGAAGAGACCAGAGGGAAAAGATTGGTAAGAAAAAACATTTATGAACTGTGAGTTGATAAATGTCTGAAAGAATATCACACTATAAAACGAAACGAATGTATGAAGGACACATGGAGGAAAGCTCAAGCGAATCTGAAGACTGATTAGCGGTTAAGATAAAAGTAAAATGAGTCAAGGATTCTAGGAAAGTTGGTACCTAGGTTTAATAAGGCTGTCACTGACAAAAAAAAAAAAAAAAAAAAAAAAAAAAAAGCAAGCATGAAAAGAAACTGGTTTTCGAAGACAGAATGAGTTTTATTTTAGATATATTGAATTTGGGATGATGCGATCAATCAAACAGCCAAACAATATTTACTTAATGCTTACTAAAGTCTTAAGGAAAAAATGACTTTTTACATGAAATAAGCAAAACCATTATAATTCTGTTTTCAAGAACCAGAAAATGGTCTATTTCTTATTAGAAAGTTGATCTCATAAAATACATGGCATATATTATTTACTAACAAAATGTTTAAATAAAAACATTTAATTTACCCAATTACCTTACTTTTGCTTCAGCTATTAGTTGTAACTATGACAACTCCATGCAAAAAGACATATGTAATATATAAATACATAATGTAGAAAGCGAACCCATAGAAGTGTACATATATAGAGAATAATATGCTTGTGTCTTATTTGTTAAAACAGAATTTTAAAAATTCTATTCTAGAACCTTTGTAATAGACTTTCCCCATATCTAATGATATTATGATCTTGATACCCGATCATATGACAGAGCTTTGATAGATGAAAATTCTGTGCAGCCAGTTTCTTATGACATAATGAACATTAAATTCTCTTTCTGTGGAGCAAGAGAGTAACACCGAAACTGCAGAGAACGCTCAATGATCTTCTATATCAGGCCTATGTGTAATTTATTATTGAGGTTTTGTATGATTTAGAAAACCTTCCTTATGGAATAGAGGGTTATGCAAAATTAACATATCAATATATTTATTAATCTAAAAGGATACTCAATTATCTTGAGGATCAAAGAAGAGTTTGTACTCTAAAGCAGCATTAGGTAAACATTTGGGGGGGCATTTTTGCTCACGTATAGACTAATTCATTACAAATAAAATATAGAGTTCAGCTCTGTGTGTTTTGAAAGATGCCTGCAGTCATGTGGCCACCATCACAATCAAGATACAGATCGTTTCATAACCCCCCAAAAATTCCCTCATGCTCTTCTCTTATTAAACCCACTACCACATCCAGCCCCTAGCAAGCACAGATTTGATTTTTTTTTCCCCTATTGCTTTTCATTTTCCAGAATATTATATAAATTAACTCATTATGTAGCATGTTGAGTCTGGCTCCTCTCACTAAAGTGCTCAAATGCATTGGACGTTAGGGAAATGCAAACTATATCTCACTACTATACATACCACAGTAGATAAAATAAAAAAAAAATTATAGAAAATATCAGTTTTCAGGGAGGATATGGTGTAACCACAACCCTAACCACCCACAGGAGGGAGGATAAACTTACAAAATTGCTTCGGAAATCTATTCAGTAGTGTCCAATACTTGGTTGTGAGATTATGTACCATCTGGCTTGGCAGTTCCATCATTAGCTAAATGCCCCATAGAAATGCATATGCTTGTTCAGCAAAAGGCATATACTAGAATTTTATAGCCCTATGTGTAATAGTACAAGTAATAAATTATAAGTGTCTGTCAACAATAGAATTGATAAATTAGTTGTATTTTCAGGGATAAATTTTACAAACATAATATGTTGAGAGAATGTAGACAGGCATAAAAGAATACACAACTTCCAGCTTCTCCTTAGAATAGCGGTTATTGAGTGGGGTTAATGTAGCCCCCTAAGGGACATTCAGAAATGTTTAGAGACAATTTTGGTTGTCATAATTGAGTTATTACTACTGGAATATAGTGGACAGTAGTCAGGGATGCTGCTAAATATCCTATAATACACAAAACAGCACCCCCCACACACACACAAAAAGATAGGATTATCCAGCCAAAATGACAACGGTATTGATGTTGACAAACCCTGCTTAGAAATCCAAAAGGTAGAGTGTTATTCCCATCTTTACAACAAGAAGAATGCTAGATAATCTTCAAAATCATAATATTATGGAACCAAGAAGACAATCAAGGTCACAGGGCAACTGGGTAATCTGAAATGTAAGGAAAGATAAGATCCTTCAAGAAAAATGGGACGTGAAAAGTTGCTACTCTGGGTATTAGTTTCCTATGGGTACTGTAACAAATTACCCCAAACTATTACCAGAAAATGGGTACTTGGTAAATGTCACAGGAAAGAATTCAAGGACATCCCAAATAAATCGTTCAAACAAAGCCCAACAAGCAGTGGATTTATTGAAAGAAAGAAAGAAGGAATACACTCCCAAAATAGTGAGAGTGGGCAGGCCAGGAGGAGGGCAACTGTTTGGAAAAACATAGAGGCTTAGGATTTTATTCGAATGAGGATGTGAAATATTCAAGTATTAGGGGTGGTGTCATAGGTATTCCCAGGTGGGTACTTGTTGTCCTCACTGACCACTCCTTCCCATCAAGAGGTGAGATCCCTGTGTCCTTACTTGGCCCTTGTCAGAACTGCCATGGTGACACAGAAGGTGGAGATTTTTCCCTGCCCACAGTCCTAATAGTATAATACATTACAATTAGCTGTAGCTGCACCTTTTCTTAAGCATGACTGTCATGCGGGATGTCATGCAGGGTCTCTGCTCCCACTCCCCACATAAGAACACAGGACATGGTGAAGCCAAAATGGAACACCCACGGAGCCATAAGTAGGGGAGTCATATCACTATATTCTCGCTGGCGGCATCTGCCTCTCTGCAATCCGCTCTTGCTAACTCAGCCACCATCTTCTTGCTAGCCCACATTTTTTCTGCTAGCGTAGCCACAGCAATTATATTAGTGGCCAATGGCTCACTGGTTACAGCTGACGGCCAACTAGCCATAGCTGATGGCCATCCAATCACAGTTGATGGCCATTTACTACCTGAGCCAGCAGCTTTCTATGTGAGGCCAAGAGCCTGGAAACTGCTTTCTGGGGCTCTGTCCCCACAATGACCTCATACCCTCCTTCCTTTGTTTTCTGCACTTCCTCCTTCCCTTCCTGCCCCCTCTCTCCCCACAGCCCTGTGTTTCTGTTGACAGTAACAAAACGTTATGCCTTAAAACAATAACGATGCATTCTGTCACAATTCTGGAGGCCAAAAGTCTGAAGTCAGTTTCAATGGGCCAAACTCAAGATGCTGGCAGGGCAACACTGCTCTAGAGGCTCTAAGGAAGAATTTTCCTCTTCCAGCAGCTGGAAAGGCATTCCTTGGCTTGTGGCCACATCACTCCAATCTCTGTTTCTGTGATCCCATCACGTTCTCCTCTTGCATCTGTTGTAAGCCTCCCTATACTTTCTTCTGACAATGGTACATAGAATTACATTTAGTGCATACCCAGATAACTGAGGATAATCTCCACATCTCAAAATCCTTTATCATCTTCATTTTCTGCTAAATAAAGTAACACACAGATTCCAGAGATTAGGAAGTAGATATTTGGGGGGTGAGGGAATTATTCAGCTTGCCACAATGGAGTAGACACCAGATGCAACACAAACTGGTAAAATGTCATTTAAAATTTGTAACAAATTACTGAAAAATGAGACTGGGCTACCATGAAGATTTAGAAACCTGGGGAGCCCCAGACCCAAAGGGAATCTTTAGAACTCTCAGTACCTTTCCACCCTCTTGTGCTCACGGAAGAGAATGGGAGAAGGCGAGAGTCCTGAGAACACTTGTGTCGGTGGGGGGCAGAGGGGAGGAATTGCCATTCTTCAGGGAAGACACAAAGCACCATTCTCATCCTTCTCTATCTCTCCCATGGAAAAGAGTCTTAATCCACTGGGGGAAGGGCAACAAACAATATTGTTTTTAGGGTACAGGTGAAGACTCCTTACAGCTAAGAAAAGAGAGCAGAAACAAGAAAGAAACCTCAGTGCATGGTAGGGACAGGTATGTATCCTGTAGAATCTTGTACATCTGAGGTAGTTGCATAATTCCTGAAAGGACCCCCAGTCCTGACAACCCATAGACACTGCATCTGCTTAAGTCTTAGTGTGAACAAGAACAACAAAGAATGTTCCTCAACCCGCCAGCAGTCTACAGCTAAATGAGAACCAAAAGAACAGAAAGAACTGTGCTCTGAGGCACAAGTACAAAGGGAAGACCCAAAACTGAGGATAGAGTACACATTGAGAGAATCTTCTGTCACAGCAACCACCACTTGAAACACAAACTGGCACTCACAGAATGTGAAGTCTATGGTACACAAGAGTAACCATAGCAACATTCCCCAAACCAGCTCAAGTCCTGATCAGATTGACTCAGTACCTGCCCATACTAGAAGCCTAGCAAACGAGAAATAAGTTTACCATTTTCTTAACAAACATAAATTAATGTTACTAACAAAGTTATTTTTGCTGTAATATACTAGTGATTATGTTCTGATTCAGAAATAATTAAAAGTAGAATATAGCAAGGATTCAGATTCATCTATAAAATATATCATCATTAATTGAAATACGGTGAAGGGTATTTGTAGCTTAATACATCACAATACTGGTGCCTAATAAGTTAAGGCAAAATAAAATCTTGTACTTAATTATAGAGATGGCCTAATTTCACATCCTGTAGATTTGCTACTTGCTCAAAAATTATTGGATAAAATAACAAACATAAAATTTATTTTGTCACTTATTAAGTGAAAAGTTTAGAATGTGAATATAAGCATATGCATATAATATTCTAGCATTTTCATGAAAGCATAACATTCATCTTACAAACAAAAAAGAAAGCTCTGATTAATCACATCACAGTGCCGGAAAAGACATCATTTTAGGAGAAAGGTTGCGTTTCATTCTCACATTGCAAAAGATCGATAAATGTCTTTGTGAAATGTAGTAAAAGCTTATCGGAAGCAACAGATTATTCACACAGAACCAAAGAACTGGCGTTGAAACCAATTGCAGAATACTGTGGGAAACCTCTAATTAATGTCAGCCAAGAATGAACCGAAATGAAATGAGCTAGGAGGCTGGCACTCAAGAGTTGAATAGCTGACTTAAGGAAACGTTTCCGAGTAATTTGAAACTAATTCTAGGAGAAGAACATAAAATAGAAGTTCACATAGCTTTTGAATAGCATTATGTCACCAATAACCCATACTTGAGAGAGAATTAATATAAAAGCTCAATAAATTAATATATACTGTTTAAAAGAAATCTGAAGTGTGTATACCAGGAAAGAACTCAATTAATGATTACAAGTATCCCCATGGATATCTTGACAAAGGCATTTTCAAGGCTGAAATTAATCCTATATGAAAAAAAGTGATAATTAGTTCTTATAGTAAATTTTGTTTGAAAAACTGGTTTTAAATTATACTAGAGCAAAATTAACTGATCTCTAAAGTGAATCCTCGTGTAATTCACTAAAAATCAATGAAGTAGGTAGGTAAAAGTATTTCTAGTGTTTTGGAAAGGAACTAATAAATGTCTTTTTTTCCCCATCAAATCTTTCTAGTATCACAAACCCTAAAATAGTTTTGATATCTAGACCACATTAAAAAATAACAACAACAAAACCAAACACAAAAACTTACTCTTGGAAGTAAATTTTCCAAAAGTGTTTAATATGCTGGCAATTACTCATGTTTCACAATTAGTAAGAGAACTTCAAATACCTAGAATTTAAATATGACCAACACTTTATATTAAAACATTGATTTAAAGTGTCATCTTGAGCATTTTATGGAATGGTTAGCTGTTGTAGTACCTGTCTGACTTAAGGTTCTGTGATGTCCAAACTAGTTAACTGAATAAAATTGAAATTTCAAATAATCATTTCAACATTTCACTTTGATAATGATGCCATGTTATAATTTTTTTTCTTAAATCATTACAAGATTTAGCATTTCTTTGAAATTATTTTGTATAATCCTTTATCTTAAGATGCATTAAGTGAAACAGAAAATCTTGGTATTTTGCCTAATGATATAAAGCCAGTCTTAAATACCATGAAAACTACATTATGCCAGTTTTAGTGAAGAATAACAAAACTCATATCAAAATTTTCCAGCATAGAAATATTTTCTTTCTTTGGAAAAATATTTAATTAAAAGGAATCTTTGTGAAACATTTTATGTCTCTATTGGGAGCTCTCTGAGGGCAGAGATTTCTGCTTACTTTTTCTGCTCCTTATTTTTTTTTTTTTGATATTTTTGGTTTTGTTGCTCAACACCAAGAACAGTGGCTAGCATTAAAAAAATAAAATAAAAAAGTTTTGAAAGGAGGTTATTGAATACATGAATATAAAAACAACCTTTGAATTTCATTGATGAGGCCTCTGGAAGATTTAAAAGCAGAAAAGGGGATGAGTTCAAATGTAATATACAAGTTAGACATTCAAGAGTTGGAGATATTCTGTACAGTGTTTAAACCTTAATTTGATAAATAAACATGTGAATCCAGAATTGTCTTCCCAAAGCTCAGAGGTAGTCATGTGCCTTCCTTATTTGTTTTTGAATAATTATACATTTACTATTCCAGTCAGTAATCCTTTAGGTGTGAAGAACAGAAACCCAAGTTTCTATTAAAATAAAGAGCATATGGGGATAGAGATATTGTAACTTTCCAGAAAGAACTGATCTTTGGTGTCTTGGGAAGTGCAGAAATCAAGATATCTCCTGGGATTTCAACAGCAGAAGCTGATCAAAGACACTCTGACACTCTCTACACATCCCAGTTAGTTTTCTTCAGCTGCATTCTGTAATTTGCTTCTTCTATCTTATCACAACCAGTTCAGCCTTTTAATGTCCTGATTCTATACGTCTCAGAAATATTTACTTCAGCACAGTGTACGGATTTCTATCCCGTTCATTTACCCAGATCAAACTTTGAGCTGTTTGGGTCATAGACATGCCCATTGTAGCCTCTCCCTCCACACCCAACCATTTTTAATACAAGAAGGGAGAGGTTAGTAGTGACAGTCAAGTTGACTATCACCTAAAATTAAAATCCTCACAATAAATTCTGAACTTCTTAGAATGTCTTCTAATCTACCCCTTATTTTTCATCTTTGACCGCTTCCCCCCACACTCCACAGATAGTTTTTTTTTTTTTTTTTATTTTTGCTTTTGAAGCTTAATTCTATGTCTTGACTTTTTATTTCCCTCTGCCTAAAATGCTTATCCTACCACCTAGAAACATCTTACTCATTTTTAAAGCCTTATGTGAACTGTAATCACTTTCGAATCAGCAAAAAGTCACTTGCACCTCCGCTGGAATCCCTCGGCACTTACTTGTACTGCACATGAAGCTGTTTAGGTAGTGGCTACTGGTGATTTTGGTCTTTTGGTGCTTTTACCATGGTCCTCATGATAGATCTCCCCACAGAGGTGTCACTAGAAGTAAATCCAGGGGCTGGCATCCATTTTTGCATCTTTACTGTTATTGCTCAAAACTTCATTTTAAAAGCCGGTTCTATATGACTTCCACCTGTTTTTTTCTTTATTTTGTCCACCTAATCAACATAACTCTTCCCTTGTCAAAATTAATTTCTAACATGATTATAAGGAACTGACACTATTGGGTGTCTTAGGCAATTTGTGCTGCTATAGCAAAATACCATAGACTGGGTGGCTTATAAAAACCAGAAATTTATTTCTCATAGTTCTGGAGGCTGGAAGTCCAAGATCAAGGTGCTGGCATATTCGGTGTCTGGTGGAGCTGGCTTCCTCATTGACAGTCATCTTCTCACTGCAACCATACATGGCAGCAAGGGGCAAGGGAGCTTCCTTGCATGACTTTTCTAAGGTCACTTATTCTATTCATGATGGCTGTGCCTCCTAATGCCATCACATTAAGGGTTAGAAACTCAATATATGACTTTGAGGGGGCACAGATACTCAATCTCTAGCTTTGAGGTTGTTGAAAATACAAGCAGAACACATCTGGTACCTATAAAACATCACAAAAGAAGAATCATTGACTGGAAATAAATAATTGTGCACTCAGTAATAAAATTAAAAATCATCAGCTCCAATTACATGATCTTCTCCAAACAGTCACAACCCAGATTAAATTAGATGGTTTAACTAAATGAACAGTTTTCTGTCCTTAATATTCAAAAGGTCATTTAAATAAATTTTACTATTAATATTTTCTGTCATGAAATGTAATGTTCCAGATATTAACTTTCAAGATCACTTATTAGTAAAAGAATCATAATAACCCCAAACTCCAAAATCTAAAATAAAATCTTTCCTTTCTTCTTAAATTTTAATATGTATTTGGTAAATGCCACAGATATGGATTTTAAAATGCTCTATTGGTTATTCTTTCAGATTTGGAGCTAAAAGTATATGACATTAAGATTTCTACTTGTATCTCAAATAAACAAAAAGTAACAGAACATACTGTACCAGTCAGCATGACAAAAGTGGTATTCATGACAAATGCAGGACTCAAAGTCTTCTCCCTTCAATTTCCTGTTCAATTTTTGGGGGTCAGATGTTAAAATGAGGAATAACACATGACTAGTTCATTAATACTGCATCCCATACATTTTTGAAAATGAGATTTTTTTAATTTAACTGAATTCATTATAATAACTGACAAAATATTATTCCATAATGACAGGGAAAGACCACCTACTAAGATACTTTTAATTCTTCAGATACATTAATCATTATTTAATAATTATGGACTTTGTGAAGATAGATAAATTGTTTGAAAGAATGAGAATTTTAATTTCTGTTCCTGGCTAGACATGAAGATAACTTCTCATACTCAATAAAACCATATTCTATTTTACCAAAGAAAAACCACTTTTCATAAGTTATTAGGATCACTAATAAGTATAACAAGGGAGAAATGGGAAATAAATCAGTACAAAGTTCAGCAATCGATAAGAAAAAAAATGGGGTTGAACTGGGTACAGACACCAATAGCTCATTGAAATCAAGAAACTTAAGTCCTCCACTCAAGTTCATGGGAGAGATGAACTTGATATTCTAACGTTAAGCTAGGAGTCTTCCATGAGGGATAATTGTTTCAAAGTTTTGAAAATTGTTGTGTTTTAACAGAAGTGAACAATATCCTCTCTTGAAACAAGCATCCACAATTTGGGATATATGGTTTCCCAGAGATTGCATCACCAAAATGAAAATTTACCAATACATAAGGACAAAAATCTTTGTTTAATCAAGGTAAGATAAAGAAGAAGCAACAGATTTAATACTATCTCCAGATGTTTAATATATTGGAATTTTTAGAAACAATGTGCAATAATTATGTAAAAACATAAAAGATGAAACAAAAATGAACAAAAAAGATGAGATCACAAGTGTTGGTCTCATAGATTAAGAAAATAAACAAATAGAACACTAAAATTTTAAAATACAAAAATTGCAAATAACAGGCTAAGGAATCTAATGTTCACTTAAAAAATGATTTAAAAAATAAAATAATTTTGATCACTACTGCTAAGGATAGAGATGCTAGAAAAAATATAAGAACAAACAAATGCTTAAGGATATCAGAATGGCAACGCAGTAGTTCCTGAGCCAATCTTGGCAAAAAAGATAGTTGATCTTAACATTTGGGGTGACATTGGGCTTATCTGGACTAGTTTATAAGGAAGAGGAAACTAGGAGGTTGAACAACATGTAGGCTAAGATGTCATATGTTGGAAATCGCTGGGTCTCCTATGTTTTAGGTAGTGACACCAAAAAGCTGAAAAACATGATTGGAAATAAATTAGGACTAAAGCAGCCATAGCATATATTGTTTAAGATATAAATATGACTTAGAATATTGTAATCCTTCAAGTTGGATAGAAAATAATTTTGATTCTTACTAAATATTCCATTCCCCACAAATGAAAATGAGTGAATTAGAGACTTAAGTTTGGAAGCAAATTTCTTAAAACTCTAGAAGTAAAAGAGAATGCCTTCATAATCTGAGGATAAGAAATGATTTATTATTGTTATTTTAAAATTGTACTGATAGTAATAGAAGGAATAATATGTTTTTAAGGATATACCATAATGAAGCAAAAATGCAAGCCACAACAGAAATTACTGGCAATAATTGATATCCAAATTATATACAGAAATCTGAAAATCTGCAGGTAAAATACATAATCTAATAGAAAAAGATAAAAAGACACATTTTGTGGAAGAAAACAAAATATTTAAAAATGGCAAAAACATGAAAAAGGATGTTCAGCCTCATTAATAATAAGAGAAAGCAAGTTAAAACCTTCTGTGTGAATGAACCCACACATACATTTGACAAAAATTTAGAATACTGACAATACCTACAGTTGGTGAGGACTTTGAACAAACTGGGATTCTGATTCTTATCTGAGTGTCAAATGGAACTACAATTTGGAAAGTATAGACTACTGTCATGTAAAACTGCATGACATTGCATTGTATTTCAAAGTATGGGCACTATAAAACCTCTTCCACAAGTGAACTAAGAGATATGCACAAGAATATCCTTAGCAGCACAGTTCTTTAAAGTAAAAAAAAAAAACAAAAAACTAGACACTATCCAAATGTTTATAGATAAGGTAACTAATAAATAAATTATCACGTACTTAAATGACATAGTATTAAACAATAGTGAGAATGAATATATGAGATGCAGCTGAAAAATTATGGAAGTGAGGAATACAAATAAAGTCAAACACAAGCAAGAAAAGTTTACATTTAGAATAGACTCAAAATTCTTTCCTCTGGCTTTCAATTTCGACACATTCTGGTCCCATCTGATACTATTATTCTTATACCGTGTTTCTATACCATATTTCCCTGAAAATAAGACTGAGTCTTATATTAATTTTTCCTCCAAAAAATGCATTAGGGGATGTCTTATTTTTTCATGTACAACAATCTACATTTATTGAAAAAAATCATGTCATCTTCTTCTGGAACATCATCATAATGTACTAAATGTGTCTGTCTAGCTGAGGATCTTTACTGGGGCTTATTTTCAGGGTAGGCCTTATTTTTGGGGAAACATTAATCAATTTATTGATTAATTAATTTACTTTCTGTCTTCTCTGAGTGAAACTGACATTCCATGAAAATGAAGATTTTTATCTATCTTGTTTAGTAGAAGAGTGACTGACATTGAATGAGTCAATACACTATTACACTTAAGTTAATTATAGCTCATTTTTGCATTACAGGTAACCGCCATATAACAGGACATTTCTATAACATGGTTTCACTCTAACACGGTTCAAGAATTGCGGGAAACCCTCATATAACACGGCATCCTAGAACACGGTTTCACTCTAGCACGGTTTGAGAATTAGAGAAATCCCGGAGTATAATTAAGAGCTTTTAAGAGCAAAAGATATCTCATTTTAAGTTAGGGAAATCCCCAAATAACACAGAATGTAATAAAAGCTTTTAAGAACAAAAGATATCTCATTTGAAATTTTTCATTCGAGCGTGGCTGTATCATATTTGACTGTAGAATTTTAAAATTTATTAGAATTTTAAAACCATTTTATTCATAGAGTATTAAATTCAGAGGATGAAGATATCTTGTCAATAAGAAAACGCCCTCGGTTAACGGTGCTTTGTAGTGATGACGAAGAAAACGTTATTTAATACATATCAATATGTTATACTTTTGGTGAAAACTGCTTTAATAAAGATATTTCTCTCAATTATAAAAACATAATAGTATGTTTTCTTAATTTTTGGAAACTAACCCTGTTTTTTCCCCTAGTTCTTTGTTTCGTATGACACAGACTCTCATAACACGGCATTTCTAGGAACCTAACAACCGTGTTATACGGGGGTTACTTGCATTGCAATTTACCTACCGGCCCTGCCACCTTTGAATTTCTGATGGTGATTACAGCTTCTTTGAGTAAAAAATAAACTTCACTGTGGCATACAGTGTTGATGATTTACTTTGTATCCATTTTCTCTTTCTTCCATATTAAGAGAAAAATAATTTACTTAAGGCTCTAATGTATGCAGAAAAATATCTAAATATCTCAGTTCCCTTGCAGCACTATGAACAAATGTCACCCTTTTGGCCAATGATGTGAGCAGAATTACAGATAAATATCTTAAAGAGGAGCAGACTCTGTAGAACATCACATGCCTTTTTTTCCTGTTCTCTATGTTTTCCTGCTTGGAATGCAGTAGGAGAAGGACCAACTACATAGAAACTGTGAGAGGTAAGCCTGAGGATAACAGCCACTCACTAAGGATATGTGAACTAGAATGAGAGTGGTTTTGTCCCTGCTGCTAAGCCAGAACTGGGCTTTCGATCTTTTTGCAATATAAGAAAATTTAGCTCCTAAGATCAGAGGGGAAATGTACCTTAGAAAAGAAAAATATGTGTCAAAATTGAAAAGTTTCAACAAAAGGATTGAAAGGTAAATTCATAAAATCTCCAGGAAAATAGAACAAAAAGACACAAAGATCAGAAACGAAAAAATAAAATAGAAATGGAGGCTATTTCTAAGAAGTTCAATATGAGACTATGAAGATTTCCAGAATAAAACCTAGATTTACAGTGTGAGAATAATCAGAAGGAAAATAAATTAGATTTGAAGGACTTACATTTTCTTGTAATCAACTAATGGAAACCTATATATACCATTGTGCATTTCTTTTAAACTCCAGAAGATTGAAGTTTAAAAGAATATGAGTTTCGACATGTGAGCTCACATTCAGTCATTCTCTTCATCCACTCACATCTTCACTCTAGTAGCTTGTCTTTCCTTTCTTTGATCAGGTCTGAACCTAATGCTTTACAGCACAAATCAATATAAAAGCTGTATATTTTTTGTAATTATGAAGTATGGAGCACATTTCAAGTGTTTCCTCTGTTTCTAAACTATGTTTTTGTTAGCCAAATATTTGAAAAAGCATAAGGTCAATATATATAACAAACACAAAACCAAAGATTCTATCTGACCTTGTTTGACATTGTTTGACACTTTTTATAGGAAGACAGTCTTTTACAACTGAAGATCTGAAGAGATTTAAAATCATTTGGTACACAGCCCTTTTTCCTGATATCTGCATAGAAATTACAGCTGTTACCATCTTCGGAAAACTCTTCTTAGGTTCCATTTATATATTTTTTCCTATTAAATATTTTAACAAGCACTCAGCGTCATTCCAGAAAATTATAAACTGCTTAAAGTTTCTTCAATTTCATTCTTATCATAGTTTCACCATATCCTACAAACCCATATTAACCTCTGGGAATCCACATTCACTATCATCTACCAAAGTTATCACCATTGTCACAATCATCAACTTGCTCTAATTCTAGGAGGAGTAAGTAGATTTTAGTGCAAAAATGCCCTCACAGAAATTCATATAAGCATCAAATAAGACTGAAATAAATTAAGATAGTGTGTCTCACTGCCTTGGAACCCTTAGAATAATCCAAATTTTTTCATTTACCCTCTCTCTCCCCCCCACCCCCCCCACACACCAATTCAAATATAACACAAACTAGCACCATACCTATGAAATCTCATAGGAAATAGTCAATGCTAAGTAGTTCCATGAAAACTCTTGGCTCATGTTATGTATTCAAAGCAGATGAAAAAGAAGACTATCATGACAAAGAGTTTTTCTCTAACCTGTACAAGCAGTTACATCATTAATATGTATTAAACGTATTCTGGTCATTATACACCACTTTAAGAAGATGGAAAAAAGATTGGATATTAAAGACACAGGTCATAATTTCCAGGAGCCAAAATTAAACAGTAAACATAAATAAGTGAAAAACAACATCTACAAGGTGAGTTTGAACTGTTATCATCACAGTTCTGATATTTGTATATGAAATTTGATTGATCTAAACTGAACTCTGTCCAATAACAGTGTCTTATTTTCTGAATAAGGATGAACTTGCTCATCCGTTGTAACCTGATCACTACCAGTTTAAACTTAGTCTTTCTCACAGTAATTTAGTTTTTTTCTGGATCAGTACTCCAATTTTCATTGTTTTTCCTCACAACCCTTCTCCTTGCTCTGGAATCCATCTCTGAACTTGATCAGTGGCCACACCTCCCATGGACCATTCCCAGACAATTACTGAGCACAGCAGGTTTTTTCCCTGGGAGACAAGGGGCTCCCCTTAATTCCAGCTTTGGCTTGAGGAATCCTGGTGGCCTTGGCATGCATACCTTGTTCTGTACAGTAGTCTAGGGACTTTTCTACCCAAACTTCCTTTCCTTTCTCCTTTACTTGGGGTCAGATTCACATAGCAACCAGATGACTTTCCCAGTGTCCCAACTTCTTTCTCATTTTCTCTCATGGGTATTTTCCCTGATAAAATTCTTGCACATTGAATCCTGTCTTGATTCTTTCTTCTCTGAGGACTAACACAAAGCTAAATGGAGACCTGTATTGTCAAAAACAACAGTTAAACATAATCAACAAAGGAAGAACTATTGGGTAAGCAATTTGAGGGAGTAAATGTCATAGGTCAACTATTTTCATTATTATGTTTCCTTGTTTCTTAAATTCATGTGATAGTGTTTTTCTAGGGCGGTATATATGACAAAGATTCAGATTAGTATTTCAGTATAAGAGACTAAGAAAAGAATTAAACTGATCACTCACTGTTTGGAGAGGTGATCCACTATTTGCCCTGGGTGTCTCTGCACCTTTTTGCTGAGGGTGCCCTACTGTAAGTCTTATTTTTCTGCTAACATGAAGTTGTTCCCATAGTTATTCACCCAGGCAACTAAGCAGGCAAGGACAAAGGGAAAATAAATGTTCTCTCCCTGCTGGGAGGAGCATTGGGTTGTTTTCTGCTTGCAAGAATGTTTATGCTGGCTCAAAACCGTGGATGAACCTCGAGGGCATTATGCTAAGTGAAATAAACCAGGCACAGAAAGATAAATACTGCATGATCTCACTTATATGTGAAATCTAAAAATATCAAATGCACAGAAGTGGAGAGTGGAACAGTGGTTGCCGGAGGCCAGGTGGTGGGGGAAATGAGGAGAAGTTGATCAAAGAATACAAAGTTTTGGTTATGCAGGATGAATAATATACAGCATGATGGTTGTATTTACTAATTCTATATTATATACTTGAAATTGCATAAGAGATAGATACTAAATTGTCTCACCACATACACATGCACACACATACACTCCCTCAAAAAACTTTGTGAGGTGATGGGTTAATTAACTTGATTGAGTAATCATTTCACAGTGTATTTGTATTTCAAAACATCACATTATACACCAAAAATATATACAATTTTTATTTGTCAATTATTCCTCAAAAAAGCTGGACAACATGACTGAGCCCTTGACCCTGAGTTCCTCTCCTGTAAGACAGCCCACTCTATGTATATTAGTTGTCATCTATTCCTCCGTGTCACCCAGTTGGAATTGGGGGTCAGAAAGGAAAGACAATTTACTGACACTGGTTACTGCTCTTGCTGTGGGTAATAATGCCCTTTGTCTCTGCTTCAGGAATGTCATGTCTTCTCTCACCATTTACACACTGTGACAGGCTTAATTGTTACCTTACAATTGGAGTAAAATTCATACCGTTCTCAGTTAGTGACACTCACTACTCTCTTCACAACCTGTTTCTTTATTAGTAAACGGGCGTAGTAGTCATTCTACAAAGAAGAAAATTTCTCTGATATCCAAAAACAATTGAAGTACAGCGTAGTATATAAAGGAAATCAATTAAACATTTTTTTTCTTCAGTCAGAAAACATTGTTTTAATTAACTCAACGGGCTATATTCGCTGAGGACTCATCCTATAGAATTTAGTAAGACACCATTAATGTTCAGGTTACGGTTAGGAGAATAATAATCACGCATTTGAAAAAAATTATATTGTCTTGAGTATAACTTCAGTTAATGAGCTGCCTTTTTTATTCTAGTGGTTTCATTCCAATCTTGTAATTTACCTTAATGGAGAATTTGGGACAAATTATAATTTAAAGTGTTTGCACAAATCCAATTTAACTGTTCCACCCTTGAGTATGTTTTGTTTGAGTATAAAATCCTGGATATGTGTACATAAATTCCTATGTAATAACTTCATAAAACAAAGGGCATTGTATAATTATAATCTTCCTACTGGCTTTAAGCCCATCTTGGTTATGCCTCAAAGTGTCCATATGTTTCAGGAAATGCTCAGATAACTAGAGATTACATATAAAAATATCTGTGCCAGATGAAAAAATTAACGTTTTTTCCCAATATCAAAGAAATTTTGTTAATGGCTCACAATAGAACTAAACTCTGGATTGGAAATAGAAATATCAGGACTATAGAATTGTAATTCTACAAAACCCCACTGTTTAAAGTATACGTTTTTTAAAAGCATGAAAGTTTTATATCATGTTGAGGAATTATTCTATTTTCCTTTTATATCACCTCCAGTTAAACATATCATGAAACAACAAAAGACTTGTGTGACCGAGATGTACCACTCATACATGATTAATGATTTAATAGCAGCATTTAGATATGCACATTGCATGACACTCATATTCTGAAGAAATGATTCAGATATTTTAAAACTCAACATTTATTATGGGGGGAGAACATAAAACTAACTGTCATATTTTATATTTCCTTTCATGTATTGTCCTTTATCTGTAAATATTTGATTCCTAAAATGTCAGAGAAAAGTATGAACCTTAAGAAGTGCTGTTTTTAAATGCTCTTTTTAATAAATATAATCTGTTAATGGATTATTAGCAAAAGCTCCATTATCATCAATAACAAAACCACTGTCAAAAATAAAAATGAAAGAATAAGTAAATTTCCTTTTGTATGACATGATCAGAATATTTGCTAATTGTTTTAAAATTTTCAAAATGGAAATCATGGGTTTTATAGCTAATACTTGTCAGGTTTTGGGGCTGTGCTTCATCTCATAAATAGCACACTCGTTTTGCTGAAATCAGTTAACAGGTATCTGATTTCTGCTTTTTACTATTCATAGTCCTGATAGTGCTTTTTGGTATGGAGATACTTCACATTACATAAAATGTGAATCTACAATTACAATGAAAATGTACTGAATGTCGCTACATATTAAAATGAAGAGGTAATGGAGAAATAAAAAGACTCTGAGGTTTGAAATTAGGTAAATCTAAATTTAAACCTATGATGTACCATGTAAGAACTACTATGTTAATTTAGGCAAATTACATGGCTTCACTCATTTTTACACCCTCCTTAGGTGTAAATTAGGCTACCGCCCGAATACTTCCTTGAGTTGTAGTGAGTATTAGAGATACCATGAGTAATGTATCTATAATATGCACGGTTCATAATACATTCTCCATAAAAGATCACTAGTGCTACATCCTCTCTATATTATTTGTTAAACTATACCCGCTGTATATTATTTAAATTTTTTCATAGATTAATTTGTCAATTTCTTGAAAAACTTCAAAGTCAATTTGGTTATACAAATAATTACCTCCTAAAATCATTGCATTGAGTTTGTCTTCATTGTTCTTTTTTATCATAACTACATCTATATGTATCCGTAAATTATTCTCTTTATTCTTCTAATCCATAAAATATGATCTATATAAATACAATTGTGTATTTGGACAGAAATTTCAACTTTGATTTTACAGATTATATTCATATGAATTGGATTATTTAAGATTATAGTTCAGAAAAACTAAAATACAATTATTTTGTTGCTTGCACACATACATATATATCTATTTATGTATCACTGATTTTTTAAAAACATAATCACATTGTGTGACTCAGGCTTGAAACAGGTTAAGTCACTGATACTTTCGACAGATTTTTAAACTCTATTCTAAATTTGTTTCTGAAATGTTTTATTATTTTCATTTTCATTCCAAATTGGGTGAGACAACAATATCTAGGTAAAAACCCTAAAGAGATTGAAGGAGAAACCCAAGTATAGCCAGGAAGGTACAATACCTTCATTGGAAAGATGTATTATTTTGGTGGTGAACCTTAGATAAATTGCCTAGAGCAAGAGGGCATGCCAAAGTTTCTTGGGGAATTGTGGCCTCAAAGAAGTACTAAGACTATAGTGCTCTTTATCGTCAAGTTTCATGCTCGTTTTATTTGAAGCACAGAAAAATCCCCATTCTTCTGGGCACTACTCCCCAAAATGAGACCAGATCAGAGAAACTTCAGTTGATGCCAAGATACTAAGAAAGTAAGGGTAAGATGAGAGAAGCAATAGTAGTGTGGATGACCTGACACCCAGAGAATAGTCCAGGAGCAAATGACTCCCCCTGCTGCCATAAAAATATGTAAACTGCATGTTGTATACAGATGTCAATGAGAGAGCAATTAAGGAGATTAAAGATGGAGAAAGTTTATCATTCCATGAATATCAGTACGCAATTTTCAAGTAACTATTTATATACTGAAATAGAAAAATAAAGTATTCATTGTCATCACTTAAGTTCACAAATTCATCCTAGAAAAAGTACTACAAACATCATTGCTGAATATCACTACTATCACCTTCGAAGTACTCCCCTGTACACCAGGACTTAGTCCACCCTTCAAAGCAATTTTGGAACTCTTTTTCTAGAACGGCCATCAGAGCTGTCGTCGTGTTACCCTTGATGTCCTGAATGTCATCAAAATAGCTTCCTTTCAATATTTCCTTTATTTTTGGGTAGAGGAAGAAGTCATTTGAGGCCAGATCAGATGAGTGGGGAGGGTGTTCCAAAACAGTGGTTTGTTTACTGGCTAAAAACTTCCTCACAGTGTTGTGTGAGCTGGTGCAGTGTCTTGATGCAAGAGCTATGAATTGTTGGTGTAAAGTTCAGATTGTCTAACTTTTCACGCAGCCTTTTCAGCACTTCCAAATAGTAAACTTGGTTAACTATTAGTCCAGTTGGTACAAATTCATAATGAATAATCCCTCTGATATCAAAAAATCATTAGCAACATCGTTGTGACAAGTTCGCAAACTTAATTATCAGCTCTCATAAATATTTCATGGCACTCATGCTTTTGTTAATTATCTTAAATATAGTTGCATATAATTAGAGGACCATATCCCATTTTTTTCAAGGCAGTCCCAGTTTATGCCTGTTGTCTCAGGATAAATAATTGTCCCCATTTTATTATCAAAGTATCCCATTTTGGACTATAAACTATGGTGGGTCATCTACTTACAGGTTAATTATATTTTCTTTGTATTGTGTCTTTATGATATTCATACAGGTTATGCTTTTATGAGTAATATAAATACATGCTACTTTGGTTTAGTTTTTATTATGAGGATTAAAATATTTTCTGTTTAATGTATGGTGAATGCATCATACATGTCATTCTTGACCTTGAAAATTGTGAAAAATTATTTTGTCTCAAGTTCAGTTATCATTTTACTTAAACCCATTCTCTATATCAGTTTTATAATTAAACCTATCCATAGCACTATACAGAGGAGAATTCTGACAATTGCTATAAAGAGTGAAATAGTCCTGGAAGATGAAACAGGTAGTTCTAATCCATTTAACACTGACCCACTTGAATCTCCATTGATCTAGCATCTATCTAGGAGCAATCCTATAACTGGAGAAGAAAACACCAAGCTAGATATAGAGATTACATTTTGGGCAGTTCTGAAATGTCATTTGTTCACCTCTGCTCCTATAAATCAACTCCTATGGTCCACTATTTTTCATTTCAGCAAATAACAATAAACAAATTCCACTACACAGAAGCATTTTATTTTATGGCAATTTGGAAGAGAATGAACAAAACATTTTAGTGACTTGAAGATCTTCATTTATATCAAAGCTTAGTTATTGTTTCTCGAAGTAATTACCTTGCCTAATATGAATGTCCAAAATTGAAAGCAAAGAACAGACAACATTATCTATCCATGTTACCTGGCATCTGTGGTAATACTATTTGCCAGGAATTTTTCAAGGGGGTATAATAGATATTGTCATATGGAACCAGATTGTGTTGACCACAGTGTTCCTCATAATTAAAAAGATTGGTCACAGGTGTAAATTGGAGTACGCAAGGAAAACAGTAAAAAACAGGTTTTTAGGCATAAATGCAGCTGCACAAAGGATAGGATTCAGGTGGCCATGCATTACGAAGGAAAAACAGCTGCATATCTGCTTCATGCTTTATGAGCATCATGAGTATATTTGATACTCAATTAAATCATCTTAATTATAATTTAGGGTGCCACCCTCAACAAAGAATATCTTAACTTTAATTATCTGTCCAGGAGTTACTATTCTGTTTTGCATAGATATGAGTAATCATGTTTAATCATAACACAACAAACCAATTTTAAAACTGCCTTGAAGACATTTCCTATAATAAACAAAACAGCCATTCATGCAATGTAATTTTTATCTACCGTTATTTTTACAGGAAGCTTTTACCTTGATACATACATACATACAAAAACTAGCAAAATTATCTTACACTGGAGGTAAATGATGAATAGAAGTGGCTCACCACTGTGGAAATTTTTTATTTCATAACAGAAGGAATTTGAACAGTCAGTTTGTGAAGTTTCCTTTTCCTAGGGCTTCACCTTACGGGAGTTATATCACCCTGGCTAAGTTACTGAACCTCTGTGTCCTCAGTTTCTTGTTCATAAAATGAGAGTGATATCTATTTATCAGGATGATTTTATGGAATAAATTACTTACTAAATGTAAACTTCTTATAGTAATGCTTAGCACATAGTAAGAGATCAATAAGTGTAACTACAATTTTGAAGATAATACCAAGAAATGGACCTTTGTCTAAATTATTTATCTAAGGTGCATACCAGAACAAGATAATTTAAAAGCAGAATTCAAATTACAGTTTATCATTTATAGGCTGATTATGCTAAAAGTATAAGATGCTATGCTTCTGTTTCTTAAATGTTTCCTCATTTTTTAAAATGAATAATTTACAAAGACCTTCAATTAACAAAAAATATAACTTTAACTAATACAGAAAACAGACTCACATATGAAAAACAGTAAAAAGCCCAGTGTTAACTTTTAGTTATTTGACTTGATTACTAGTAGGGATTTGGACAGTTGAATCACCACTGAGATCCTGAAAGAGGCAATTACGATGCAGAAAGGTAAAGCATTTCACAAAGTCTTCCTGATAGTGCAAACCTGGATCTAGATATACATTTTTGATGCCAACTTTTGTGTTTTGTCCATTTAACTACAGACTTCTCTATTAACCTATGTCACACCCCCACTAACATCCCAACAAGGAGGTACACAGCACACACCACACACACACACACACACACACACATACACACACACACACACATACATATAGCCTCACACACACACACATGTCATAAGTGTACTCCCTTCCCCCACACACACATACACATCTGCATTTATGCTGTTGGTCTTTTATACACCTGTCCTGAACTACCTAGTATTTCCTTTGTTACTAGTGAAGTAACTAACACCCAAATTCGTTACCAAATTAGCACCAGGACAGACTCCCTAAGGATTACTAAAATGCACTTTTAAAGTAACTGCTTATGGCATCCATTCCATAAAGGAAATCAAACAAAGATCAAAGACAAGATGTGACAAAGACAAGTGCTGATTTATTTTCTATTCAAAATGAGAGCTCCTTCCCCATTCCAAATGTTTAGTTCTGTACCTCAAAGATCTTCTTTAATTTTGCACTAACTTTAAATCATGTCTTTCAAAAGCTAACATCAAATTATTTTTTTCCTCAATCAGATTATTTAACTCGCTCCATCATAAAATGCTGTTCCTACTATAACCTATATTTGCTTATACCTAAATACCTATAACACTTCATTATGTTTATTTGTTTAGATATCTGTCTCACGTTCCTAAATACTAATCTCCTTTTATGGACTGTCTGGCTTTGTATATCCAGCATGCAGTATAGTGTTGGTACATAAAAAGAAGTTTTTGAATGGAGGGATAAATACATGACAATGTAAATATGATGTAAAGAAGGTACTTGATATCAAAAATTGTATGTAATAAAAAATGTCCTGAAGACATCACATGCCTATTTTACCTTTAGTTTCTTCATATATAAAAAGATAATACCAGTAATAGAAGTCTCACATACTAGTTGTACAGAACACAAGAAGCGTTACGTATTCACACTTTACACTAAACTTTACCCTAAACAGTATAAAAACATGAGTTGTTTTTTACATGTATTTTCTATTAGCCTTTTGATGGAGAGTTATTTTTCCCTTTAAAGTGTAGGTCTAATTAATTCCACTTCTTTTGGTTTCTCCAGACCCCACCCTAGTCCACGTCATCAGCAACTCTGTAATGATTGAGCGTAAGTAGTCAGTCACAGACTATTACATTCTTATTTAGTTGTGATGGGAATATCAGAAATTTTGGATACATAGTTCTTTCTCACTAAAAATATTTTTAGCCACATTAAACTCCCAGTCTCTTCCCTCATTTTATACTACTTTATATAAGTCTGCAATTAGTATTTACCAAATAATTTAGGTTCATAACACCAAACTAAATTATCTTCATATATTTTATGAAATTCCTGATGTAGTCAAACACTCAATACTTTCTGTGTTTCTTTGGGAGTTGGGTGATTAATTTATCCACACTACTTTCCTCATCTATACCCCGCCCTAGGTGTGAGCTTCTCTATACTCTCCAGGGAAATTTTACTTTGGAAGCACCAAAGCCGACTTCCCTGATTCCTGACACTGTAATGAAGAAATCTGGGGAAAGTCTCCCAAAGGAAGATGAAGAATTATTTATGTAACAATATGCCCTCCCTTCTGAAACTCCCAGGAAGATCTAAAATACCATGACATTGTCTCACTTACCAAATAGATTAATTAGATTTGAAAGACTTGAATTGGTTATGATGATAATTATAGTTGAATTAATGCTGTTTCTATCATTTTATCTTAGGGGTTCACAAACACTACATCACACAGTTTCTTCTGAATGTTTAGCAGGAATGGAGCAGATCAAAATAATTCTTGTCTTTAATTTTTTTTTTTAATTTGGCTTCCATTTTTATTTTAAGGAAAAAATAATCTTAAAACATTTAACCTAATTATATATATATATATATATATATAATATATATATATATATATATATATCTACACACACATATGGTGGAATTTCTAAAAATAAATATAACTTCATTGGAGATTAACTGGCTAACTTATTTAAAAGTATTTGTACTTGCTCATTGCAAGAAGTACAAATATTCAGGTGCTTAAAAATAAACTGAAAGAAAAATTTGAAGATAGGCAGTTCTATTTGGGAAACAGGGATCAAATGAAACTCTTAAGAAGATGATTAGTGTAATTTATCTGTAGAAAAACTGACTCAGTGTTTCAGACTTCTCTATACATACCCCGAGGCACTAGTCTCATTATGGAGGGAGAAAATAGTGCCCTATATCTCAAGTTAATACTTTTAAACTGCAAGATCCTTAGAGAGAACTGTTAAAATTTTAAAATCATTTTGGTTTCAAGGATAGAAAATAATAAATGGAATTTCACAAAGTTAAATTGCTTTCTGAATACTTTTACATTTGTCAATATCTTTAATTAAGTCAAGTAAGACTGGATTTCACAGTGTTGTCATAGTTCTTTTTTTTAATATCATTAATAATAGCAAATCTCTGTTAGTACTAAATATGAATGAATTCTGGATAAATCTAAATTTACAGTTGAACACAGCTGTTTAGTATATTTCAGCAACTCAAAATTATAATTCAAATTATTTGTTTATTCAGAAGTCAAAATGCAAGAAGATTTTGATATTTCATTACCTTCTGTAATACCAGCTGCTAAAAATGAGCAAAATACTGACAAATCAAGCTTATAATTCCTATTACGTTAAGCTTATACAAAAGGTGACTTGAGCAAATGGTAAAAAATAAATCCTAAGATCTCTCTCTTTGTAATTAAAAGCCCAGCTGAAATTTCTTTTGTTTTCCTTTCTAGGATTATACAAACACATCCTTTATCCTTTTACCTCCCTCCTTCCACACAATCCCAACAAATGCAAATACTATTAGCAACCTTTGAATTAGGCCTAAATGTTTCTTACTTTTTCAATACGTTTCAGTTATTACAATATTCAGTAAATCATAATAATGAAAATTTCAATAATAATAAGCTAATATTTAATGAATGTTAAGCTCCAAGCACTGTGTTAACTGCTATATATTATCACTCAATTTTAATACTCATAACAAGCCTATGAGCCAAACGTGATTATCCCTATTTTACAAATAAGTAGACAAGGCTTAGAAAAGTTGAGTAACTTGCTCAAGGTCACAAAGCTAATAATTGACAGATTTGGTATTCAAAGCTGGATGTATCTTAACAAGTATAATACATTGCCCCTGTATTATTTAAGAAGAAAGCACACTGCTAAATTGAAATCCATGAGAATTTATATCTTGCCTGTCTACTTCATGATTGCATTCCCATGTCATAGAACAGTGTGGTGCTCAATAAACATTTGTAGAATAAATGAGAGCATACATTATATTGAGTCTAAAATTTTCAATCATATGAAAAGTCAAAGTCATTGTGTTCTGTGTTTCCAAAAGCAAAAATTATATGGTGTTATTGAGACAGGTTAGTTAGTATGAAATCAGGCAGTGAGAGGCTCCTTGGTAGACTGAGCAAAAACAGAACAAAAACAGAGTACAGGGCAACCATACCAAGACAACCGTACCAGAATAAAAGTGTCATCAATCATACTCAGGGACAAATGGGTTTGTTTCAAAGGCCTCCCCCAAGCTGAGCAGGACATCGAGTCTGGGAAACATTGTATCCATAAGCATCCACACCCCAACATCCCCCTCCCAGGTAGAAATAAAGGTATATGAACACAAGCTTTTGCCTTAGCTAGTGGGCATCCCAGCTTCAGGTACCCCCTCCAGCTCGGGAGCTGTCACTCTTTGCTTGCTATAATAAACTATCTACCTATGCAACTCTTTACCTCTCCTTGGTCCATGTATCCATTCTTCAGCTCCACGAGACTACAAACTCAGGCATTCACTAAGCAACATCCTACATCATTATGGTATCAATCTTTTCATTCTTTTCTCTTTTCTCTAACTCATTCCCTTTAACCAATCTTACTCCAATATAACATTTTCTCCCAGATTTCTCTTGCTTTTGTTATACTGTTTCACCTTTGAACAGATTTTCATTGCCCCATATTTCTTAAATAACCACTGACTTCATTGTCTGGCATTTTATTCTCAGATAAAGATCTATAATCTTTGGCAAGTTACTTACCATTTAGCTTTCTTCATAAGAGGAGCAGAGAAAATAATATATCTACATATTATAAAAACTTTCTTTTTTTTTTTTTTTACCTGAGGAAATATGGCAGTCTCTCTGTTCATTGAAGAATGGACCAGGTAAGCCCCTCAACGTCCACTGTTCACAACTGAAGAACGAGGCCCAGAATTCCTTCACAGGAAGAGAAGAATTAGTAGAGCAGCATTACAGAGAGGACAAGAATTTCTAATGTGGTGAATGTGCTGCAGTAGAATACATAGCCTTTGAGTACAATTATCCTTTATAAGGATCAGAAACCTTTCCTGAAAGCTCTTTTATTTCTCATTTTTTTCTATTTTTCTTTCTTCCTTTTTTTCCTTCTCCCTTATGAGTAGCAATTGTGTAGCACACGCACAAAAAATCCATGTCAGACAATGATTTTTTTTCCATTTTATACCAACAATTAAGATTAAAATTCATATATTTTCAGAAGTCACCAAATGACTAAAACTCAGTTAGGCTTATTTGTAAATAAGATTTAACAAACAAACAAACAAAAAAATCTGTCTACTGGTCATTATCTTAGCTCTATAACAATGTTCAAAATTATGTCCCAGAACTTAATGATTCCTTTACCCTAACTTCTTAGTAGAGTCTCCTCTTCTTACCAAAATACCCACTAATAGTCCTGTTGATTCTTTTTTTCCATGCCCACCAATATTTATAACATTGGGGGGAAAAAAGAAAACCTTCATGACTTAGAGTTATTGTCCAACTTTCCCCAACAAATATATTTTAGTGATATTAGTAAAAACAATGCAAGGGCTATGCACATTCTGACTAGCATCTGCAATTTTAGAGCAAGTTTGGGCAGAAAATTAAGACATCAGGCATGTGCTTGAGGCAAGATGCTATTAGAACACAATGAGTCAAAGCCAACACAAAACAGTCTACCCCATCTCTGGTGAAATTAGGATTGTTAGCATCAGGATGTAAGGCAGGGCACCAGAAGTGTCTGATACATTTATAACAAGATTTTTGGTAAACATGCTATATGAAATAAAATTTATTTCGATTCCTGGTTAGGCAGGGGTGATTTTCTTTATTGGTGTGGTACGTTACAATTATAGGTTATGTCATGTCATGCTATGCTTGCATTCCTAAATTGAACCCCATATGTTTAGCATACACAGACATACATGCAAAGTTGGATAAGGATTGTTGAAATTTTAAAGGGCTTTTGCACACCAGTGATAATGCAGGGTTTCTGGTCCCGCTCCTGGTGGGTGGACACAGAACATGGTGAAGCCGAAAAGGAACACAAACAGAGCCATAGATAGGGGGTTCATGCCAATATATTCTCACTGGTGGCTGGGTTGGAGATACTGGAAGCAGTTTCCACACGATCCACAATCTGCTGACTGCTTCTCTGCCAACCATGCTTGCTAGCCGCAGTCAGCACTTGCTAACCACGCTTGCTAACCATGTCATCCGCAATCTGCGCTTGCTTGCGTAGCCAGGGCAGTTATATTAGTGGCTGATAGCTAACTGGTTACAGCTGATGGCCATCTAGTCACAGCTGATGGGCATCTACTACCTGAGCCAGCACCTTTCCACGTGAGGCCAAGAGCCTGGAAACTGCTCTCTGGGACTCCGTTCCTACACCAACATTCCAAAATTATATTGTGGTAGGTAGAATAAGACTCTCTTCCAAGGCATCCACAACTTAATCCTTACAGCCTGTGAATATATTACTGCATACCAAGGGACGTTGCAGCTGTTAAAGAGCTTGAAATGGGGAGATTCACTTGGGTTATCCAGTTGGGCTTAATCTAGTCAAACAGTTCTTAAAAGTGGAGAAACTTTCCCAGCTCTTGTTGGAGGGTATTGAGACTATGGAGAATGGTCAGAAAGAAGCAATGTGCTACTTTTGCAAATAGAGGAGGGGGACCAGGAGCCAAAGTATGTGGGAGACCTCTAGAAGCAGGAAAAAGCAAGGAAACAGATTCTTTCCTAGAACATCCAGAAAGGAAGGCAGTCCTGAGACATTTTGACGTTAGCCCAGTGAGACCCATGTTGGATTTGTGACCCACAGAACTGTTAAGATACTAAATTATATTAAACTGCTAAATCTGTTGTGGGGACAAAGCCCCAGAGAGTAGTTTACAGGCTCTCGGCCTCATGTGGAGGGGTGCTCGCTCAGGTGGTGGGTGGCCATCGGCTGTGGCCAGTTGGCCGATTGGCCGCTGGTATAACTGCTGCGGCTACGAAGGATTGCCGAGGATTGCCGAGGAGCCGAGCAGAGCCGAGCAGAGCCGAAGAGAGCGGAAGAGGAGAGCCGAGAGAGAGGAACAGAGTCGAGAGAGTGGAGGAGAGTCGTTGGTCGGTCGGTTGGAGGAAAGGCTGACGGCAGGTTGCGCGTCCGGTGGGCCCAGCCTCCAGTGAGACCATAGTGGTATGACTCCCCTACCTATGGCTCCATGGGTGTTCCTTTTTGGCCTCACCATATCCTGTGTTCTTATGTGGGGAGCGGGACCAGAGACCCCCCGCAGGCCGCCCCGCACGACATTTGTGGTAATTTGTTATAGCAGCATATAATATTAATACAGAGATTTATCTTAAAGGTTCCTATTTCATATGTGCTCTCCTAGTTTTGATAGTTTGATAGTTTTGATCAAGTTTATTCTGGCCTTAAGTATTGTGTTGGAAATCTTTGCGTCTTAATACCAGTCTTAGAAAGATTTTTTTCTTAACAAGTTTGTAGACCCACCTGTAATACCAGCTGTAACATGAGTCATTAGTGCAGGTAGATTTATTTACTAATTCAATTTGTCCATGATTTTTAGTTTATTCAAAAATTACATTTTCGTATGATTTATTTTTCTAAAGATGAAAGATAATTTTATCTTTTTAAATATATTTTTTATGATTATTTTCTCCTGATCATTCTTAATTTATGAAACTTATTGATTTTGTTGTTGTTGTTGTTGTTAAGAACTAGCTTTTGATTTTGATTATCCTCTCCAATGATTCCTGGTTTCTATATCATTGAGAATTTTTTCCCTCCTACTTTCTTTGTTTTTTTTCTGTTAAAATGTGTCTAGTTTTTTGAGATGAATACTGAAGTCATTTATATTCAAACTTTTTAAAACTAAATTATAAATTGTTTAGACCAATTTACCTACATTCTTCTACTTTGAAATCCAATGCATTGTTAGATTCTCATCAAGAAAGATCTCTGAAATATTGATATATTTATAGTCTCTGTTCACTTGGCTTCTGAAATAACATCATTTTCTTAGTTTCCTACTTTCCTCTCCCATTACAACACCTCAATCAAGTGTTATCCCACAATGTTCTGTTTTAGAGTTCTTATCTCATTTTATATATCTTTTCTTTGATGTAATTTCATTGTTAACTCATCTATCTTCAATGACTTCTACAGCCATACTTCAGGCCTAGTTCTCTCTTCCAAGTTTATGGGGAAACCCATCATAAATTCAACAAAGAATTAATAGCCTACATTTGCAGCACTACTTTATACTTACGATGAGGAAAATTTAGAAAGAAACATAAGGAAGCAAAATTTACTGTCAAATTATGCTATATTGTGTTAGTGAACCAATTTGAACTCTACTTAATAGGCAGTGAAAAATCATCAAATGTTTTCTGAAAAAGATAGTGACTTGATGGATAATATGCTTTATTTATTTTTTATTTTTCAATTACAGTTGACATACAATATTTTATTAGTTTCAGGCATACAGCATAGTAATTAAACATTTACATAACTTACAAAGTGATCACTTTGGTAAGTCTAGTACCTATCTGACACCATACACGGTTATTACAATATTATTGACTATATTACCTATTCTGTATTTTACAGCCCCGTGACTGTTTGTCTTTCTTTGTCTGACATATTTCACTTAGCATAATACCTTCTAGGTCCACCCATGCTGTTGCAGATGGTAAGATTTCATTATTTTTTATAGCTGAGTAATGTTACATTATCCTCATATATGTACCACTTCTCCTTTATCCATTCATCTATCAATGTTAGCTATTGTAAATAGTACTGTAGTGAACATAGGAATGCATATGTCTCTTGAATCAGGGTTTTGGGTTTCTTCAGATAAATGCCCAGAAGTGGAACTGCTGGGTCCCTCTTTGTCTCTTGTTATAGCATTTATTTTAAAGTCTATTTTCTCTGATATAAATATTGCTACCCCTGCTTTTTATTTGTTTCCATTTGCATAAAATATATTTTCTCATCCCTTTTTTTCAGTCTGTGTATGTCTTTCAATCTGAAGTGAGTCTCTTGTAGGCAGAATATGTATGAATCTTGTTTTCTTATCCATTCAGCTACCCTATATCTTTTGACTGGAACATTTAATCCATTACACTTACAGTAATTATTGCTAGGTATGTAGTCATTTTAAATCTACTTACATTTATAGTAATTATTGATATTTACGTAGCCATTTTATTATTCATATTTTTTATCTTTTTTCCCCCTTCTTCTTGTTAAAGAAATCCCTTTAACATTTCTTATAATACTGGTTGGTGGTGATGAACTCCTTTAGTATTGTCTTGTCTAGGAATCACTTTATCTGTCCTCTGATTCTAAATGATAGCCTTGCTGGGCGTAGTAATCTTGATTGTAGGTTCTTGCTTTTCATCACTTCGAATATTTTGTGCTGATTTCTTCTGGTCTGCAAAGTTTCTGTTGGTAAAACAACTGAAAGTCTTATGGGAGCTCCCTTTTAGGTAACTAACTGCTTTTCTCTTGCTGCTTTTAAGATCCTTTCTTTGTCTTTAACCTTTGGCATTTTAATTGTGTTGTGTCTCAGTGTGGGTCTTCTGGGGTTTATCTTGTTTGGGACACTCTGCATTTCACTTTACTTATTGTATTCTTAATTTTTAACTGGTTCTTTTTTGTTTTCTATTTTTGTCCATTTTTATGTTTCCTCTTTGTTAAAGTTCTCACTGAGTTCATCTACATTTCCCCTAAGGTCATTGAGTATCATTATAAGCAGTTCTTCAAACTCTGCATCTGGTAGATTGCTTGTCTCCATTTTTAGTACTTTTTCTGAAGCTTTGCTTTGTCCTTTCATTTGGGGCATGTTTCTTTTTCTCCTGATTTTGGCTGTCTCCTTGTGTTTATTTCTATAGGTAGATCTGTTTTGTCTCCCAGTCTTGGTAGAGTGGAATTTTGTAGTAGGTGTCCTGTGGGGCACAGTGCTGCAGTCTCCCTGGTCACCCGAACTGGGTGCTCCAGGTATGCCCCTTTGTGTGTGTTGTGTGTGCCCTTCTGTAGTAGTTGAGCCTTGATTGATGTTCGAATGTCAATGGGAGTGATTGACCCTCTGGTTGATTGGCAGTGAAAACTGGCCATGACTATAGCAGAGAAGCTGTTGTCCCGGGGATGACCCTATGGGAGCAAGATTCACTTTAGGCAGGCTCTGGTGCCTGTCAAGTCTGCCCTTTGGGTGTGTCATTTTGTGGCGGTCGTTCTCTGGTGTTGTCTGAAGGTGACTTCCAGGTGTTTTGGTTTTGCGGCCTCTTAGGAAGGGCTCTGTTGCAGACCAAGCTCAGCTGCCGGGCATGCTCTGCCTGGGCTTCATGGTATGAGCTACACAGTGATTTGCACATGGATGCCACTTGAGCTGGGTTTGGAAGAGCCTGGGATAGAATTAGCAAGAGGTATGCCAAAGCCAGATGCTGCTTGTTTGGGGTTCATGAGCCATTGAGAGATATTAGCAAGACCACATCATAAACCAAGACAGGTTATTTGTATGGAAAAGCTACTGGAAGTACCTTGGCTGTGCCCAAATGTTGGGTGGGTCAGAGTCTCAGGGAAACACCAGGGTGGGGTAAACAGTGTTAGGTAAGTTGATGGAGACTCAGAAATGGTGTCCTCTGTGTGCACAGAGGGCTGCTCATAAAAGGAACAATGAGTTCTGTTATTTCTGTTTGAGACAAAGCTACCCTTCAGCCTTTACTTGAGGTAAGATGATTCAGTTCCTTCATTTATGTCCTTGGTACCTTTCGTGATGCTGCCTCAGAGCTGGAGCTCAGAGTGAGTCTATCAGAAAGTAAGTCCATTTTTGAGTCCTTTAAGAGGAGAATCTGGGACTCCAGACACCCGCTGTCTCACTCAGCCACAATCTTCACTGGTTTTTAGAGCCAGAAGTAATTGGGATCTCTCTTCCTGACACTGGAACTCTAGGCTGGGGAGCTTGGTGTTGGGCTGGGGCCCCTTACTCCTCAGGGGACAGCTCCACAGCCAAGATATCCCTGCCAAATTTTAACTGTCATATGTGACTGTGGGACCAGCACATTCTACATCTCCCTCACTCCTACAAGTCTTGAGGTGGCTTCTTCTGTATATCTGTAGTTATAGGAATTCTGTTTAGCTAGACTTCAGGCAGTTTTCAATTATGATTGTTCTGCAGTTTTGTTGTAATTTTGATGTGGTCATGGGAGGATGTGAGCGCAGTGTTTACCTGCTCTGCCTTCTGGACCAAAATTTTCGACAATATGAGTTAGTGAAACTAATGTATCACTTTATGGTAGATAAATTAAAGAAAGAGAATAGAGATGGAGAAACATTCGGATACAAAATTAGTATAAGGAATCAATGACCTAAAGTGAGATGGCAAGAGTTGAAATGTAAAGAGAGGGAAAGATTCTAAAAAGTGTTAAAATGCAATATGTGATGACTCATGAATATTGGAGTGTGAGGAAAAAAAGGAAAAAAAAAGACTAAGTGAAATGCTTAAATCTTCACTCTGGCTGAATAGGAAAATACCATACAAATGGGGAAAACAATTAGTTCATTTTATCTCATATTTAAGATAGCAGACATCTCTGTGAAAAATTCTGTAGGCAATTTGAAAAATAGTTTTGATATTCAAGGAAGAAGTCATGCTAGAGACAAAAATTAGGAAATTACAAAAACTGATTGTGGATAGTCCATAAATATAAAAGTTTCTCCAGAGAGAGTATATTAAAGAGACTGAATTCTGGAGAGTGACTGCATTTATGAATAGGGAATAAAGAAGACATTGATAAAGGCAAAAACATGGCAGTAATCACAGAAAAAGACAAGACAACATTAGGCATGCTAAGGAAAGAGTTTCAGGAAGGAGGATATAATCACCAGAGATAAAGTTTGTTGAAAAATCAGCACATAGGAGGTTTGCACAAAGGGCTCTGGATATAATACTTATTTGGGCAACACTGAGAACCCTAGAATACATATTTTTGTTTCATTTATTCAAAACACATCTATCGAAGTTTCATGAGAGTGGAGCCACAGCTCTTCCTGATTGAAGGTTAGCACTGAGACATAAAAAAGGCACTGAAAAAGTATTATGCCTTCCACTTGAAAGACACAATAGGCACTGGAAATGAAGCAAGTTTACTGACCTCAATGGTACCCTAACTGGAGAGAAAGAGCTACTCTTATTTTAGGTAGAAATAGCTATGTAACTAAATCAGTACACTAAAGTATACACTTTAGTGTATATGCTGTGAAAAACATTAAAAAATCTGCTTTCGGTAAGGAAAAGTCATCATTAAGGCATTGATATTAGATTCTCAAAAATAAAGTAAAGCTTAGGAACTGCTTAGACATAGGGATAGATCAGTCTGAATAGGTAGGTAGAAGCCAGATCATGAAAACCATTGTACCCAGCCATGTGGACTGTTGTAGCATCTTAAGAATAAGAACCATTTTCCAGAGAATATTTTACTAATAAAACATTAATGATTTCCCCAATATTTCTTTCTCTTTAATAGTCTTGCCTCTATTCAAGCAGAAATTAACTGCTAGAATATTCTTAACAGTTGTACAACAGAAAGATATTCTGTACAAATTGATAAAATGAAGGAAGGTAATCTCACTTCTTAGGTAGAGAACCAGAGAAGAAGCAATATTTCAGGAACAGAGAAGGCTGCTTGGCATGTTTATAAGATAGGGCCTCAGACAGCCCTATTGGGATTGTCTGTTCTCCTGCATGACAGCAGAGCAGCAGAATGATTTCTGAGCATGCAACAACAGATAGAATATGTACAGAATCCTGCTAGACCTAAAAGGACCTGTGGACAGGGTCCTTGGGCATCTCTAAAGACACCTGTCTGGACAGATGCACAGAATACAAGATGATCCCAACACTTAGTAGTGTTGACTATACATAAGTAATATCAACTTCTACAACTCAACTTGCTCTTTTCATTCAGATTACAAACAACTTCATTTCTTCCATATAGTAAAAATTCAACACAAACCCTCCTTTTGATACTACTTTTCCTTGAAAGAGTAAGCTATACTTACTTTCTCACCACTCATTCATTGACTAATGTGTCACATAGATGTTACTTAATCTTAGAAACAAGAATGAAGTCTCTCATAAAGAAATAACTATTTCAGTAGAGTTTAATTGGATGACTGTCTAAGGAAGATGATCTGTTGGCCTACTGAAGGGAAGAACGAATATCAATATTTCTAAGTCAACTATTATATATATATATATATATATATATATATATATATATATATATATACACATATATCCATATATCCATATATCCTTCTATACTATTTCTCAGTACAATGATAAAGTACTTATGCTTATGTGAGAAATTCTGTATTACACCATTTCACTGATTAAAAGCCAAATTAAACATCGTAGAATTAATACTGAAAAGGCAGTCTGTAAAAGGTGGCCTAATAATGCAATGAAAGTATCTTGGACATATTAGGAAAACTTTTGATCACTCTTTTCTTTTTTATGTCTCCCTTCATGTCTGAAGATATAGTGTAAGTAGATAATACATTGTAAATGACCTTCACAAATCTATAATAATGACTGCCTAGAACAAATTATGGTATTATGGATTACCCAATGAATAATGGTTGGTTTTCATGAAAAGGCAGAGCAAAGCTTATTTGACCCTTTCCTTCTATATGTCCTTCCAAAGGTTCACAGTAATATCTCACTCCACTCATTCCCCATAGCTTAATGATTTCTGATTTAACATGTCTATTTCTGCAAGGGAAAAAAATATCTCTGGAAAATGTAATCCTAGTTAATAAAATTAAGTTAAATAGTAAGGCAAAGCAGTAAAATTTTCAGTGATGTTATTTAAATTAGAACCTGATTTTTCTTGTACTATCAACCATAGATGGAAAGCAAGAACATTCCTGTGTGTTATTTTAATAGCAAAAACATGTTAAAGAAGAAAATTCATTTCTATTAAAATAATTACAGTGACTTTCTTTTCCCTAGAAGCATGTTTGAAAATGGCGTGTAAGAAGAGAGAAACTGAGACATCGAGAAAAATATTTCATTGATTTGAAAAAGATGTATTTGTAAGACTAAATAATTAATGGCCATTTGACTGTCTCAATTTACTAAGACATCTATTTGAATGAACTGACTATATTTTGAGATTATTGGATCATGTACGTTTTGCCATTGTCAACGATATTAATGAAATTTAAAACTGTAACAGTAATACCATTGACATAGAAATTAATAAATCAAGATCAACATATTTCACACTAATACTTTTAATAGTGTTCTAAACGTTAACAAAATGTATCAGACCAATTCCATCTGTATGATTTGTCAGAAGTAAAGTGCTCAAGTAGAATGAAGCTAACTTTTCTCTCTGAAAGGAGTTAATATTTTTTTTTTATTTTTGCTGCAATAAAGATGGATTCATATTTTAGCTTTCAATGTCATATTGCCAATACCCAATTTTTATTGTCTCCTCTACTATAATGCATGTCCTCTTCTTGTCAAGCTCAAAAGGGCACTGTGATGAACCTTGGATTGCCTCGGTTTGTCATGCTTTTCCTGTCAACATCTATCACAATAGTGCAGAAAGGCCGTCTTTCCTACAGTTCCCTCAATGAGATTATTATACGATCAGCACTTATGAGGCCTGAACATCACTGCTCAAAATTGCATGTATCAGGATTTATGTATCAAGTAATTATTTTCCAAAAGAACCCCACATTTAAAAGCAAATTTGCTCAATTATCCAAAACTCTCAATAAACAGTGAGGATAAAACAAATGTGGTCAACTTCAAACCTGAATGTAAAAGTGGCTTTACAGTGTCATGAAGCCAGTGGGGTTTATGTCTTTAGAGGAAGCTGATGTTCTGAGTCATTTAATGGGGAAATTGATGGAGGAAAATACACAAGGTTCTGAACTGCAAATGGACCAGATGAACAAAGTTCATATGGTGGAACTATGAAGACATTACACTCTAAGAAAACTGAAAGACTAGTCTATAAAACATGGTCGACCTGCCAAGTGAATACTCTGTGGCAGAGATATGGACAATCAGGGTTGTTCCCTCTCCACCTCTCATTTTTCAGGTGACCTGAAAATGTTCCATCTTGAAATTGGACTGCCCAGGGTTCAGTTCTGTGTTCTGCTGCTTTCTTACTAACAATGGGACACAGTTAGTACAATTTATGTTGCTTGTCCTTTAGTTTCATCATTCTTCAAGTGATGCAAGCTTGATTGGATGGATTTGAGCTATTTTTTCAGAGTATATATGAAATCACTCCTGGTGATTTTTAATTTATTATTACGATAAAAATGGGCATGAAGAATGTTTAAATAGTAATATTAATGAAGCTAGTTTAGCAATTCCAATCTCAGGTCAGAGAACCCTCTTTAATCTTATGGGTGTATCAAAACATAAAGAACAATTTAGAGACTCACTCTGAGGTTATCCTGGAGAGAGAGCTTTCTAATTGGCCTGTTTCCTAAATGGGAACTATTCCTTCAAAGTTAGATAAAACGCCTCTTACTTGCATATAGAGAGGAATTTTTGTTTTTATTTTTATGTAGAGGTTGTGTTTCCCACGTAAAAGTGAGAGCAATTTCAGCCTTCTGAAGCAAATAAAGAGAACAAAGACAACTGAAAAAGAAACAATTCCAATTAAAAACACAGGAGTTGGTTTTGTCTTAAACAACTAAAACCCAACTAATGTAGCTTTGGAATTCACTAGTTCAAAATGCTCTACTGGCATTAAGCACTGTCAATCCTCCCTTTCTGTTTTTGTTTGTGGTCCAGTTTGTCAACTTCATATTTGAAATTCAGTTTTCTCCATAGAGCTAGAACCATGCTTACAAACAGCTCTGGGATCAAATATTTCTAGCAACATTACACAGGAGAAACTTATCTCCAGTATTGAACTCCTAAAGACAGTTTCTAACTGCCTCAAGTTAGATTAATTTGCCAGCCCTGAGACAATTATCAAAACCAGGTATTTGAAACACCAGAACTGTCTCAGGCTTGAATAATTTCACTGTCACTGTGAGTGATTAGGAATCTATGTTTTCTCCCTCGAATAGAAGAAAACTTTGGTCTGAAAGAGTCTCACTTCCCCGGGGTATAAAGTACTAGCACCAAAAAGCAGGAGAGAACATATACTGTAATAGGAGCATAATGTAAATATTATGAATGTATTAACATATATTAATATAAATGTATATATTAGAGTGGAAATCCCTTTTTATACTAATGTTTAGCAATGGAAAATCCCTGTCCTTCAAACCATATTGTTGTTCATATGCAGTGAACAACAATATAACTTATAAAAATGATGATCATAAAGGAAAGACGGTGGGGATAATAAAGAGACTAAGGTGAGTTAAGGCAGAAAAAAACCCAAGATTTGCTATACCGTGTTTCCCCGAAAATAAGACCTACCCCAAAAACAAGCCCCAGTTAAGATTGTCAGCCAGACAGACGTATTTAGTATGTTATGACAATGTTCCAGAAGAAGATGACATGACTGAGTTTGAATAAATGTAGATCGTTGTACATGAAAAAATTAAGACATCCCCTGAAAATATACCCTGAAAATGTGTCTTTTGGAACAAAAATTAATATAAGACCCAGTCTTATTTTCAGGGTACTATGGTATAAGACCTGGTCTTATTATTGGAGAAATTACTGACCTTTAAATTCAAAGTAGACTTCTTTTCTAATGATTACTTCTATCTCTATACATTTATCTATGTATATAATTTATAAATTGTCTAAATTAGTTTTTAAATACATCTATATATGGAACACTTAAATAAAATATAATTCATTCATCCCAAATTTAATAATCCTTTTCACAAGTTGCTTTAAAGAATGATTCCCCATAGACACTATTTTCATAGGGTCGATGGTGTGTTACCTAGTCAGATGCTGCAAGTTCTGACAATTAAGTTCGTGAATTTGTTGCAACGATGTTGCTAACCTTTTTTTTTTTTTTATATCAGAGGGATTATTCATTATGAATTTGTACCAACTGGGCAAACAGTTAATCCAGTTTACTATTTGGAAGTTCTGAAAAGGCTGTGTGAAAAAGATGAAAACGACCTGAACTTTTCGCCAACAATTCATGGCTCTTGCATCACGACAATGCACCAGCTCACATGGCACTGTCTGTGAGGGAGTTTTTAGCCAGTAAACAAATAACTGTATTGGAACACCCTCCCTACTCACCTGATCTGGCCCCCAACATCTTCTATCTTTACCCGAACATAAAGGAAATATTGAAAGGAAGACATGTTGATGACATTCAGGACATCAAGGGTAAAATGATGACAGCTCTGATGGCCATTCCAGAAAAAGAGTTCCAAAATTGCTTTGAAGGGTGGACTAGGTGCTGGCATTGGTGCATAGCTTCCCAAGGGGAGTACCTTGAAACGACCATAGTGATATTCAGCAATGAGGTATGTAGCACTTTTTCTAGGATGAGTTTGTGAACTTAATTGACTGACCTCATATACTACGTAAACACTATTAATTAAGGTATGTTCAGATGGAAATAACAGAAAACATTACAAACAGTCGCTTAGAAAACAATGAGTTGATTTGTCTTATACAATAAGAGGACCATGGCTAGAGAGCCCACATTGGTACAGACGCTCATCCATGTCACCAGGCATCGGTGCCCCTTCCATTATCCCACACTATCACTTCTAGCTTGTGCCTTTCATTCCAGTGTTCACAGAATGGCAGTCACACTTCCAGGTGTCCAGCTTTCATTTCAAAATGAGAAAAGGGAAAAAGTGGAAGGGTAAAGGGCGCATAAAAGGGAGAAAACAAGCTGTATTTCCTTTAACAAAGACTATCCCGGAAGTTTGACCCAGCAACTTCTTAAAGTTCTTTGGTTAAAACTGATTACATCACAATGGTCTTCTTTGGCTTCAAAGTTATGTGAGATGAGAAATATTTCATTAGCATATTTTCACCCAAGGAAAAATTAGAGTTCTTATTAGTAGGTAAGAGAGAACGTCAATTGGATAAGTAATTACTTATGTTGAAAGTGTTATCATGACATGAATGTATCATCTATAATTTACATCCACACAGGCATTAAACACTTCTGATGTTACAGGTGAAAACAATAATCAAAAATCATGTTATCTACACTCAGCTAATGCCTAAAAAACAAACTGCAAGTTACCATGGTCAATTTAAAGCTGATGTCTGAAGAAGTTTTCGATTTGCTATGCATTCCATGTGCCTTTTTAAAATTCTACGTGACAAATTTATTATGTAGGCATATCTTTTTTTATAGATTAGAAATCCAACTTTTATAGAATTGAAGTAATTCTGCCAAGTTCCACAGTTAGAAAATATCAGGGTCAAGAATTTAACCCAGATATTTGAAATTTCACATATCTTTTTTTGTTCACCATACTTTCTTTTCCATTCATACACATGTGTGTGTTACATGCCATTGGGTTGGCTCTGATTCCTAGCAATTCTATGAATGAGTGACACCCACAGTGTCCTATCCTCATCATCCCTGCACAGCTCCTATAGACTCATACCTACTGCTTCTTTTATGGAGTCAGTCCATCTCATAGTTGGTCTTCCTCTTTTCCCG
Source organism: Rhinolophus sinicus (assembly GCF_057876585.1). Lineage (NCBI taxonomy): Eukaryota > Metazoa > Chordata > Mammalia > Chiroptera > Rhinolophidae > Rhinolophus > Rhinolophus sinicus. The sequence continues at coordinate 113,511,222 of NC_142503.1, read as the reverse complement.
CTGCCATCTGTTTTTTCCAGCATTACTGTTTTTTCCAAAGAACCCTACCTTTCATGATGTGTCTAAAGTAGGACAGCTTCAGTTTTGTCATTTTTACCTCCAGCAATATTTCAAGATTAATTTGCTCTGTAAACCACTCGTTCATCTTTCTTGCAGTCCAAGGTATTCATAGAGCTGTTCTCCAACACCATATTTCAAAAGAATCATTTTTCCCCCTCTATCTATTAGCCTGCTTCACTGCCCAACTTTCACATCCACATATAATAACAGGGAATATGATGGTGTGGATGATCTTAGCCTTGGTTTCTAACAACACACGTGCTTTTGGTGACTTTTCCTAATTTTTCTTTGCTGCCCTCCTGAATCACAGCCTTCTCTTGATTTCTTGGCTGCAGTTTCCATTTGAATTGATGACTGAACCAAGATAACCAAAATCTTTCACAATTTCAATGTCATCATTGCGCATATTAAAGCTGTGTGTTAATTCCGTATTCATGATTTTTGTCTTCTTGATGTTTCAAATACAATCCTGCTTTGGCACTTTCTTCTTTCACTTTCATCAGAAACTGTTATTCCTTTAGGATAAACTATTTTGCCTTTTGTTTCTCCCTCACGTGTGTGTTGATGTTCATTTCAACCAAACACAAACTTTTGAAAAGAAGTACAGATTAGGATGCAGCTCATTTTTAACTAATTTTAGGTTTGAACTCTTTGGGAAATAAACCTGAAGAATCTTTACCATATTGATTGCTGCCAAAAATAATTAGTATACAAATAAATAATTAAGTACATTGTTGATTAATTCATGGGATACTTCTCTAGTGTGCTAAGTGTAACTGATAAAGAAAACTTTGTTAATTATACCAACACATGTATGACTTCAGCAACAATAGGGTTTTTAAAAAAATAATAGTGTTTACTGTGCTGATACAGTTTTAAATATACATAAAGAGCTGATTAATTCTGACAGTTTTAAATATGCATAAAGATCTGATTAATTCTGACAAGACAGATATTTCTAAATGAGAATGAATTCTTTGAAAAAATTATTGAAGGAAAAAGTTATTTAACAAAAGTTATTAAAGTTATTTAAAATTCAATTTTACTAAGGGTTTTATATTAGCATGTGGCTACAACTATGGAAGTTCTATGGAAATCCAAAATTGTTAATATAAGGCTTTTCTTCAAAGAAACAACAAACTATCATCATGAAATACTTAGAAAATGTTATATTTTAAGAAGAAAGAAAGAAAACAGTCACTATTTAGCACTCACTATAATCCTTGTCCTTTGCTAGGTAGTTTATGAGCAAATTATCTATGAATAATATTGATCGTACATTGTTATCACTGACATGTAAATGAAAATTGTATTTGAACCTCCCTACTGATGGGGTTGAGAAGAAATTATTTGCCAGATCAATGGCAATATATCAAGAACTAGACGTTTTCTGTTGTATCTGCTCCAATAAAGATTTCCAATTCAACACAGCAACTGCAGATGGGGCTATTGCCTACTTCTATTTATGGCGCTCCCCTCCCTTTCTCAAGGTTCATTTAGTTTCTCTTGGACAAAATAGGTAATTAAAAAGGATATCATAGGGACCACCACCCCAACATCTTTAAGTATTTTATGCTGACACTAATCTCTGTCTTCCTTTCTTCTTGAAATGCTGTTTCTACTTACTATGCAGGCTGGGGTGGAAAAGGTCAGTTTCAGGATATTCTTATTTACTCTTCCTACTTTAATCTCTTTTTTTTTTTTCCTTGTTCTTTCCCATAGTTTTCAAGGAAACATGCCATATTAGATTTTCAGGCTTATGAACCCATTTGTTTCTATCTTAGATCTTGGAAATACGTATTTAATCTCCTTTATAGCTCTGCCAGCTTCACAATTACATCTTTGACTCCCCCCCCCCTTTTATTTGGCAGTTTGCCTTTCAAATATTCTATTGTAGCTCACAGCTTTTATAAGATCTTAGTGTTGACAGTTGGCTGCACTGGATCCACCTTTTTATTTTTCCAAAGTGTCCAGTATTTACAACAGTAGCCATCCTGATCCACAGTGATAATTATCATCATATACCGTTCCAGTACCTTTCAGTTACCATGCACGTAGCATTTCTAAACACTTTTAATCATGCACTCATAATCTGTCCCAATTAACCGTAAAATAAAGCCTTGGTAGCTTGATGCCTCTATGTGCAAACTATTACCACCACCTCACTTGTCACCAGAAATAAGGTCCTAATTGCTGTACTAGTGAAAAAGCTGGCTCTAAATCTTATCCATAGGGGCTGCTTTTAGGCTCCTCCTGGTTCCATCCACCTTAGCCTTAGTCTCCATGTCAGTAGCCTGTGACAAAGGCTTTTCTGCTCCTATTCTATTAGGGTTTGCAGTCCCAAAGAACAGAAATGAGAGAAAAGGGAAGCAAAAAAGAAAAGAGGAAAAGACAACGTAAAGGAATTAGCTGTTTACTGTTTACTGTCTTGTGCATCCGATTGCTTAAATTTCAGGACCATCACCTTTAGACTATATAAATGGCTGCTTCTCTGGACAGTCTGTTAGAGGAAAGGGTGAAAGACTGTTCTTTACTAGCTCTCATTTCCCATTGATTAATGGTTGTTTCATAGAGCACTAACTCCCCTACACTTCCTGATACTACAAAACCAGTAGATTTCCGAGAGTGCCAGCACTTCAGATCAGCAGGGGGGCATGGAGCAGGAAGCAAGACATGTGTCATGAGTATGAGGTGAACTGCTGTTGGCATTTGCCTTCACATAGGGATCTGGAGCCTGTGCAGATTTACTCCTGCAGTAGCACCCAGGGGTAGAACATGCAGACCTAATGTCTGGGATAGAGATGAAACCAAAAGGACCCGACGGGGAACATAAGACTTATGTAACACCGGAGAAGTGGTGGTAAAGCAATCAGCTAAACAGAGATGACTGCTGCCTTCCAGCTTCTTGCCTTGCTTTCTTTTCACAAAATTAATATATATTTATACATTTTTTGTACACAATAAACAAATAGATATGTCATAGTAAAATGTGACATATTTAGATGAAGGAAAGAATATGGTCTCTCTGGCAAAGTATTCAAACTCCAAAGCCAATCAAATAATTAGACTACCAAATGTGTCATTTTCAGCTAAAAACATATTACCCATGTAACATCATTGCACAAAATCTGCAATTTGTTCCATATAAAATGTGAGTAAAATTTCTAAAAAGAATTAGTTTTTTTGTTTGTTTGTTTGTTTTTAATAAAGTGACCATTCTCAAAGAGACCTGCCACAACACTGAAGTTATTCCATAAACTGGTATACATAGTCAGCCCTCTCTATCTAGGGTGCCGTTCTGCAACCTGGGAGTCAACCAACCAGGATGGAAAATATTTATTTTTAAATGTTATGTTCTTGCTGACATGTGCTATATAGTTAGGCCAAGGATGGTTGTGTCTGAGCTGAACATGTACAGATTTTGTCCTAAACAACACAATATAACAACTCTTTACATGGCATTTACATTGTATTAGTTATTACAACAAATCTAGAGATGATTTAAAGTATATGGGATGTTTTGCATGGGTTATATGCAAATATTATGGACATTTTATATAAAGCACTTAGATTTGGATATCTATAGAGGTCCTGGGAACAATCCTCTGCAAATATTGAGGAAGGATGTGTGTGTGCACGCGTGTATGTGCTGTCTCTCAGCCTGATAAACTGATTTTGATCTTCCTAATTGCAATTTTTTCTTATTTATTTATTTATTTATTTATTTATTTATTTATTTATTTTAATTTATTGGGGTGACAATTGTTAGTAAAATTACATAGATTTCAGGTGTACAGTTCTGTATTACATCATCTATAAATCCCATTGTGTGTTCACCACCCAGAGTCAGTTCTCCTTCCATCACCATATATTTGATCCCCCTTACCCTCATCTCCCACCCACCCCCAATTGCATTTAAATTATATAATTTGTATCTTTAGCGGTCTCTTACTTAATATGTTACCATTACCTGCACAAATCTCTCTCTCTCTCTCTCTCTCTCTCTCTCTCTCTCTCTCTCTCTCTCTCTCTCTCTTTTTTTGCTTTATTTGTCATTTGATTTATCCATCTGTTTTTTCCCCCAGGTTTTAAATAAGCTTCTGTGCTGTGCTAGTGATTTTTATTTCAGCTCTATTTTTCTTTTTCTTTTAGAATAATAAACTATGATGTGTTTGACAATGTAATCTGTATGTTGATCCTCTAAAATGGCCAAATTAAATGTAAGCATATTTTTCTTAGAGTAAGTCTTCAGTATAGAAATTTGGGTTGTTATATACCTTTACAGAAAGTAATTAATGCTCAATATGTGAGAATTTTGTTTATTTATATATTTGAGCATATATTTCCTGTCACAACTGACGCTTGAAAGTAAACAGTCTATTTGAATATAAGTCTATATTATAAAACTTTTAATATAGTTTTTCTTCTGTGAATAATCTTAACTTGTTCCTTTAAAAAAATATTTAGATAGAGTATAATTCAGACCATTGCTATACATTTCCACAGATCTTTACATCTCATTGTATTGCCCTTTTTTGAACAAATTTTGCAAGTAATATTTCATGACAAATAATAATGCACACTGTTTTTAATAAGATTCCAAAGCATAACCACATTGCTTGATATGGACATGTCTTTCATTTTTTAATATTCTTTTCAGAGGAACAATAAGGAATGATTTTTATGTCAAGAAAAAAATTCTTAATACTAAAAGGAGCGTTCGCCTCAGGCTAACATGGTTTCAGTATGTACCTATTCCTCCTTTCATTCATTCGTTTTAAAAATATTAATTGAATATAACTGTGTAACTAACATTAATAACATAGCAATTGTGTAATAACATTCCCAGAAATATACATTCTAACTTCACCTGCTATTACCAGAGGCAGGAAGGGTAGGGTCAAGGGAAGAGATGAGGAGGAAGGGAAGGAGGAAGTTCGGAAAAACAAAGGAGAAAGGAGATGAGATCATCCTTAAGAAAAAGTGCAGCTACCAGACCAGCCAGAACTAGATTTTGGTGACTAAGAAGAGATGCAGGCTGCCATCTTGACCCTCAAGGTGAATTTTAGCTAATTGTAATGGATTGTTATACTATTAGCATTGTGGTCAGGGACAATCTCCACCCCTGTGTCGCCATGGTAGTTCAAACAAGGGTAAATAAGGACAAGAGAATCCCACCTCCTGATGGGAAGGGGTGGTCAGCAAGGACCAGCCTGGGAATACCTACCGTGTTTCCTGGAAAATAAGACCTGGCTGTACAATCAGCTCTAATGTGTTTTTTGGAGCAAAAATTAATATAAGATCCAGTCTTATTTTACTATAATATAAGACGTGGTACAATATAATATAATGTAATGTAATGTAATGTAACATAATGTAATATAATATAAGGCTGGGTCTTATATTAATTTTTGCTCCAAAAGACGCATTAGGTCTGGCTAGGTCTTATTTTTGGGGAAACACTGTATAATACCACCTCTAAATCTTGAATATTTCGTGCCCTCATTCTAATAAAATTCTAAGCCTCTTTGCTCTTCAGAGCATTTGCTCTTCTCTAGGCCTGCCTGTTCTCACACCATCTTGAGAGGGTACTATCTCCTTTCTTATAAAATAAATCCACTGCTTGCTTGGCTTATTCGGTGTGTCCTTGAATTCTTTCCTGTAGCACAAAAAAAAGAACCTGCTTTTCAGCAACACTGTTACTTCCAAGAGCCTCTTTTTGTTTTGAATATAAAGCTCATCCCAATACGTTTTTGCCTGCCTTATAATGTGTTTACAGGTTTTATATCTCTTTAAGCTATCATCTATTCTCACCTGAATTTGTTAATATATGCATCTATTATAGACAGTCCTAAAAATGTAGAGTTGATTTTAGCTAATGATGATAAATAATTCTACCCTGGAAATTATAGAGACCGACTGTTTTAATGGAAAATATTCACCCAAATTTAAATAGTTAATTGATGAGGTTCACAAAGAAATAGCAAACACTGGTGAATCCAAAAGAAATAGCAACAATAAAACTGGTTCTCTGAAAAAATAAAAAGGGCTGATTGGCAGGTAGGGGTCTTCGTATATATAATAGCAGTAGCTATTTGCAGTCTACTATTTTGTAGAGATTTTGTGTTTTTGCTAATAAGGGATATAACTATTGGTTCTTTCTGTTTGTGTTTGTTTTTGTTTTAGGACAAAAACAAAACAAAATATTAAGGTTGAGGATAAAAGAATGATGGAATGGATGGAACATCCAATTCTTCTCTTCCCAAACACAACCAGCCTACTAGTTTTGTATAACTGAAGGAGAGAGTTTGGAAGAAAACATCTGAAAAAGTTTGCTGAACTACAGAGATATCAAGATGGTTAATTAGGGCAATCCAAAAACTAAAAGTAACAATCCCAAGCCTTTACACACTTACTGTAATGGTGCAAGTAAGGGGCAAACAAACAAACAAACAAACAACAACAACAACAAAAACAACAAAACAAAAACAAGACAGAACAAAAAATGTTCCATTTTTTTCCCCACAGAACAGCATCAGCTGTGGGTCAATTTGATGACACATAGTACAGGCATGGACATGTTCTCACTGCAGAAGAGCCCTGAACAAAAGGTTGCTGCTGTTTTGTGGACTTAGAGAGGCCAGAAGATTGCAAAGGGGAGGACTAGTAGTGGAAAAGTACTAAGTCAAGTGGAGTAAATGTAGTAAGACCACCATACAAGGAGGTCTAGGCAGCGTTGCTGAAAAGTGCCTCCGTCAAGACCCCTAGATAAAGGAGGCTTTTAAAATGAGATGTTTATGGTAGAAATGCATATTAAGTAATAGCATATCTGGCCTGAGGAGGGCCAGAGAGCGCAAGCCTTTGACTGAAACTCCCTCCAGAGATTGCAGTGCAGTTACTATCCAGAGATTGCAGTGCAGTTACTATCACCAAGTCAGGTGTGGGGAAGGCAGCTTTCCCTCCTGAGGCCTGTCAGGCAAAGCCTTCGTAACTGAAAGATCATAATAGTATTTTGGCCTGGAGCCAGACACATGAAAGTTCCTGTCACCAAAGATTATGTGATACCCTGGGAAGAATCATTATGCTCGGGTTCCAGGAGACAAGTCAATCATAGATATTAAAGAGTCATTTTTTCACCCCCTATATGCAAACAATAAAATGAAGGTGGGCATCAAACTGGCACACAGAGGTTATTCTTATGAGGGCTCTAAGAATGGTGGTGTTGGTACAGCAGATCATCACAGCAAGTTCCAAACATCAGCTGAAGAACCTGAGTGAAAATGTCGGGCACACAGGTAAGACTCTGGAATTAAGTTATGAATTCCAAACATGGTGCGATGCTTGTTTTAAATACTGTAGGACTGAAAAAAAGTTTGGGGAAATAGCTCTCTGTATGAATAGAAAGAGCTGTTTCCACCAATAGCTGCAACACTTAATGCCACCAGCCACTTGTTATGGTACATTAATCAACTGTTAATTGGGGTATAGGGACAGCACCCTTCTCGTTTCATGAAGTGACGACTACCTAGGCTGTGAATCTACAGTTACATTAAAGTGAGTAGGTATGGGACTGTGCCCTAAACACCTTCCTTTTAACTCTCTTCTGGTTTAATTCCTATGGCATTAACCTTGACAAATGTATTGTTCTGTTTTTGGCGTGACAGAAGAAGTTGTGGCATCTGATCGCAAACTCCCTGCTTGACCCACAGGTATCAAGGTGCTTGAGAAACCCAGATGAAACGACAGAGATGAACAGATTGAGAAATCTTATTCTCAAGATTTAATAAAGGGCAGAAGTTGCAGAATCTATCCTCAAGGATTCTCATCTCATCAGATGTGCTCAGAGAAAGCCAAAACAGATACAAAAGATGTATAACACTCTAGACATCTTTGGACGTCCTAGAAATGCCTGAATTTTCTACTGGTTAAGGTGGGGAACATAGACTATCTATGAGTTAGGATAACCTAGAAGGTACGCAGAGATAGTATACAACCCCAAAATCTTAGTGAGTCAGTACAGTTAAAGTTTATTTTTAAGCAAAGCTGAGGCTCTAAGCAACTTTGTAGGGCAACTGTTTATTCTGTAGCAATTTAGCAATCCAGACTAATAAAGTTCTTACCATTCTCTAGCTGCTCAATTGGAATGCATAGTTTCCCCTATTAAATGGAAGAGAAAGATAGTTCTGAGATGTCTCCCTCCAGTAATTAAAGTCTTTGGTCCTCAAATGACACATTACTTCCATTCACAAAGGCTTTGCCAATGTTAGTCACATGACACCATCTAACCGCAATGAGAAATCACGGGTGAGCAGTGGACGTCTGTAATGCAGAGTATCAAGCTGTGAGATATTGTAAATGCAGCCTAATTTGCACTCAGGGTGGTGGAGCTTTGAAATACTAATAGTCGGTATAGCCTTCACATTAAAAAGATTGGAGGGTGTGTGGTGGGGTGAGGATTCAACTGTTCTCAGGCTTCTTTCTCCACCAAATCAATTATTTTTCCTCCTCTTCACATACACTAATATTGCTTACAATTTACAGCTATGACTCTAATGATTCTAATATGATATCCACTACCCTAGGAGTCATTAGTCAAGCAGAAATAGAAATATATTTATATCTGCAGCTAACTAAGCTCTGGTGGATTCTGACAAAAATCAGAATTTGATGCTAGATGTTAACTCCCCTCCCCAAACAATATAATTTTTTTGGGGTGAAATTTAGAATTTTTAAAAATTTTAACAGCTATTGCTTTAACATCCAAGAAGCCAATGATCATTTTATATCCAAAATTTCTACTATTACTCAGCTTCTTTATTGACTTTTTATTTCTATAGGGAAGGAAAGCTGAACTGAAAAGTTGTAGCAAATTATGGTCAGCTTAAAGACACCTGGTGTCAAAACTTTTAAGGAAGGCATTGTCCTGCGGTAGACCCTGCTCGCTGCGCCATTTTTCAGGTGGGGTGGCCTGCGGGGTCTCTGCTCCTGCTCCCCACACAAGAACGCAGGATATGGTGAGGCCAAAAAGGAACATCCACGGAGCCATAAGTAGGGGAGTCATACCACTATAGTCTCACTGGAGGCTGGGCCCACCGGAAGTGCGACCTGCCGTCCGCCTTTCCGCCAACCGACTGACCCACGACTCTCCTCGACTCTGTTCCTCTCCTCTCTTCTGCTCCCCTCGGCTCTCCTCGGCTCCTCGGCAATCCTCGGCAGTCCTCCGTAGCCGCAGCAGTTATACCAGCGGCCGATCGGCTAACCGGCCACAGCCGACGGCCAATCAGCCCAGCCAACGGCCATCCACCACCCGAGCCAGCACCTTTCCACGTGAGGCTGAGAGCCTGTAAACTACTTTCTGGGGCTCTGTCCCCACAGGCATATTATTACCTCAAGTGTTTTTTTTTTTTTTTTCAATTATTTTGGATAGATCATCATTCTGCCTTTCTTTTTTTGAGGGGGAAACTTATGGAAGTTGTTACTGCACAGCTGTTATTTCCTCTCACTAATAATTAGCCCACTGTAAAATTCAGTCTGTTGTTACTTTAAGCCTAGCTGTTTCACTATCAACTGCCAAAAGCATTATCAAATTTACTTATTCATTTTATTTCTTAAAACGATGTGAAAATATATTGTCTGATATTAGCACAATTCATTTTTATCTTTAATGATTTTTATCTGTCTTTTGCCTCCCTCTAACTCCTATCCTCATGTACTTTGGGGAATTTTATTAGTTTTGTGCTAGCAAATGTTAAACATCTTCCTATCAGAATTTGATGCTAGATGTTAACTCCCCTCCCCAAACAATATAAAATTTTTTTGGTGAAATTTAGAATTTTTTTAAATTTCAGCTCTGTGTTCTCATCTGCTATTATAGAGTACAATCTTGATTGTAGGGAAAACCTGACATGGGAGAGAGGTGGCTGGGCAGGATGGAATAGAATGAATTCAGACAAAAGACTGGCTTGGGACATGACTGGACATTAAGACACAGATAAGCATCAATCCACCAGTCAAGAGAAGAGGCAATAATACGCTATTCACATTTCATCTTTATGAGCATTTCTCCAATATTCCTCTGATTATAATTATTTTCTCCCCATCACACTCATGCAAATATAACATGCTAATATTTTGTCAAAAGTGACAAAGAGCCAAGGATATTGAGTACACTATACTATATACAGGGGTGCCAAAAAAATGTATACACTTTTAAGAGATGTTAACACTTTGGTCAACATTGCTCAAGCAATAGTTCACTGTAATCAGAAGTGTCTGGATGCTGATGGTAACCACTTTGAGCATCTCTTGTAATTGCAGAAGTCAAACGTGACTTGTATTCATCTTTTGTTATCGGTATATATTGAGTATTACAGTTAGTACCAATTAATACAGTTTTTTCCTTTCTTAAAATGTGCATACATTTTTGGCACCCTCTGTATATAGAATATGTGTGTATGCACACTAACACAGCATGCCCACACATATAACACACATAAGCACCATCTACATACATATATTTCAAATACACTATGCTCCACACACACACAAAAAATTCACATCTGTAATATAACACATATCCACCCACATCCACACATACACACAACACAAACTGCATTATACATACCACTCACCAAACTCACATACATATTGTCTATCCCACCCTCACATTCACACTCAGAATCCTAAAATCGACAAACGTTACATCACCAGCACAGACATATGTAGGTATCATGGTCCTTCATATTTTTTCTTTGTTGCACATTTGTGTAAAACAGGAAAATTTTGTTGTTTCCTAACACCTATAAAAATAGTTTATGTTACATATTGTTATTTATACCTTTGTTTTAAAAATGATGGGTCAGTAGTCTCTTGGAGTCTCCGAAGAGTACAATATTTGCTTATAAGATTTTGTAAAGAAAAAGTTATTTTTTCAACAGTTTTTTTTTTATTTCTCAGAAAGCAGTTAATTATTTCTAATATTGTTAAAAGTGTTATAATAAAATATTAAAATCATCAATTTAGTTCTTAACCTCATAAATAAGTTTTACCATTATACAATTTAGTATTAAGAGTTACTGCAAAAATAAATGTTCAGTCTTAAGAGGTCTGAACTGAGGAATGTTGCACTAGCTGGAAAGTAAACACATAAAAGCAGGGCACAGGGCAGATTCCTAAAGTCTGAAACAGATGATGAGAACTCAGAAAAATACAGACGAGCACCAAATTAAACCAATTTAAATCTCTCTTTTTGTAATATAAATGCAAGAAAATCAAAGAGAAGGGCAAATCGCTTAGATCAAAATGTTGACTGAGCAACCCTTCAGCAGCATCTGACTTACTTCTGGAGTTCATTACCTATCTCAGAATTGGAAGAAGGTAGACTAGAATATTTGCATGGCCAGTAGAGGAAATTGCTCTTCTAACTCAAATCTCTATAGAGGTTCACAATAAACTACCAGCATAATTGGAAAAGTGGGGAAAAGTAACTGCTATTTAAAAAAAAACTCACTACAACATTCAGCATTCTGTAATAAGAGAGGATTTTGTTTCACTGCACAATAATCTTGAGTGGACAGATTGATTGAGCTGGATTGGTCTATGTCTTATAGGAAAGGAATTCTCAGTTTTATGCTTACAGTTTCTGGTTTGTTGCTCTGGAGAGATCTGAATGAATAAAGGACTCAGGAATGAAGAAGGCATCTGGAATCTTTTTTGTTTTAATTTTTAATTTCAATATTTGATTTATACTCCAAACAGAATTTATTATCCTTTAACTTTTCTGGCTTTAAAGAACTTAATTTATCAATAATATTTTAATAAACCCTTCTTAGTTTATCTCATTTTTTAAAAAATTAAATGTTTGGGGGTGATATTTGTTAATAAGATTATATAAGTTTCATGTGTATGATTCTATAATACATCATCTGTGTATTGCATTGTGTTCTCATCATAGGGTCAGAAAATGAGGTGGGGACTTAGATTTTGGCTGCCAGTAAAGATGGATGTGCCCAAAAATTTTTAGGAAAAGTGGTGATGTGCTTGTTCAAACTGGTTAGTGCTCCATGCTCTAATTTCATTCTATTATAGCAACAGTGTCATGAAAATGTTGTATCACAGAACACATAAATGTTGACTCGAACCATGGAATACAATCCTTATTCACTCCCAGGTAAAGGGGGCAAGACAGAAGAAGAGACCCAAAGTGATTGCTATATGAACCTGAAGTAAACATACTTAAAAAAATAATAATTTATTAATTTCAATTACAGTTGACATTCAATATTATTTTATATTAGTTTTAGGTGTGCAGCATAGTAGTTAAACATTTATGTAATTTATGAAGTGGTCCTCCTGATAAATCCAGTACCCACCTGGCACCATACATAATTATTCCATTATTATGGACTATATTCCCTATGCTGTATTTTACATCTCCGTGAATATTTGTACTTCTCCCTCCCTTCACCATTTTCACCCAGCCCTCCCACCCACTCTCCAACTTTCAGAACAAGATGTTTAGGTGACAAACAAGAGAGAGTTCTTTTTCAAACCATATATGTGTGAATTCTAGAGACCATTAGGGAAAGCCTGGGCTTTGAGCAAGCACATGGGATGGAAGCCCATGTTATTTTATATGCATATATTTAAAGAAAGGGCCAACCCCAGAGAAGGAGAATATGTGGGTACTATCTGTTGGTTCTTTAGTGAAAGAAACTTATGCCACTCGCCAAAATCCATCTCAATTCCTGGGCATATAGCTAGAATTTTCCCAGCCTCCTTTGTAGTAAGGTATGGCTGTATGAAATTCTCTCCAATGGAGTATGATTTGTACTGATGTGTGCTGTTGTAAAACAAATGTGCTATAGAATATGGTGCTGTAAAACAACCCACATGGATTATGTGGGTCTAGATTTTGGACAGAGCCCCCCAAAGATTGTGTGTCCTTCTTCCTCAATGTCTAGGGTGAAGAGAACCAAAATTTTGCCACTCTGAACCTGCTTTTTCAGGTGTGCCTCCCAAGCTGTTTATTAAGAAACAAGACTCAGAAAGAAGCTTTGACCCTCCTCTTTGCCTCCCTCTTCATTAGGAGCTTGAGGAAGGAAAATGTTTACAAGAGTCTAGGTATGTGATATATAGGCGGTAACTATGGTTTTGTGGTTTTTGACACATTTCCAGAAGTCCCATATATTCCTATATCTCTTTATTAATCCCCAAAACAAATACATCAAATGAGACTCATGCTTTCTTGAGACTGAAGATAAAACTTCCAGAGACAAAGATCTTGCAGTTAAACTCAATAGGTAGAAAGGTAATTAATCAGGTAAATACAATTATGTTGAGATAAGGGCTTGTGATAGGAAATGTAAGCCTCAGGGAAGAGACAAGTTGTAAATAAGGGAGAGGTGATTTCAAAGGTCAATCTGAAGGGCTTGGATGGAAAAGTGGATCCAGACAGTGGATTATGCAAGTGCTGAGCTAAAAATAAAAATAAAAATAAAAAGAGCAAGGTATTCTCCAAGAACTGAAAGTAATTAAGAACTTGAAGAATCGATGTTCTGTGGTCAGAGAGTGATCTACTGGGGTTACTCTGTGAGCCAGGATTGCATAACATGACTCAGACTTAGCACTTTTATCTTGAAGACTGTGGGAGGCATAGGAGAATTTTAAGCAAAAAAAGTGATATTGCATTTTTTGTGTAAGAAAGATTACTGGTGACCATAAAGAAGAGAGATTAGAGGAGGAGGGACAGAACTGATGACAGGGAAAAGGGAATGCTAATTAGGAGGTTGATGCATTAATCCCCATAAGAAATAATGAGGCCTGAGCTATGCCATGGCAGTGGGTATGGGAGAGAAGCACAGTTTGGAGAGATGTTGAGGTGTTTCCAGTAATTGGATACATCCAATTTAAACACCAGCAGCTTACTTTTATATGCTACTTTATTTATCTGTCATCACAATCTTCCCTGAGGCATTCCTAGAGGAAAAACATATCAGAGATGTAATATTTGGTGGCCAAA